>NC_041383.1:819150634-819178070 GCF_002162155.2 Triticum dicoccoides | reverse complement strand
TCCTTTCCCCTCCTAATAGGAGTAGGAAAGGGGGAGTCCTACTCCTACTAGGAGGAGGACTCCTCCTCCTTGGCGCGCCCACAAGGGCCGGCCGGCCTCCCCCTTCCCTCCTTTATATACGGGGGCAGGGGGGCACCCCATAACACACAAGTTGATCTACAGATCGTTCCTTAGCCGTGTGCAGTGCCCCCCTCCACCATATTCCACCTCGGTCATATCGTCGCGGAGTTTAGGCAAAGCCCTGCGCCGGTAGAACATCATCATCATCACCACGCCGTCGTGCTGACAGAACTCATCCCCGAAGCTTTGCTAGATCGGAGCCCGGGGATCGTCATCAAGCTGAACGTGTGCTGAACTCGGAGGTGCTGTACGTTCGGTGCTTGGATCGGTTGGATCGTGAAGACGTACGACTACATCAACCGCGTTGTGCTAACGCTTCCGCTTACGGTCTATGAGGGTACATGGACAACACTCTCCCCTCTCGTTGCTATGTCATCACCATGATCTTGCGTGTACGTAGGATTGTTTTTGAAATTACTACGTTCCCCAACACCAAAGTGTTGATGGATGGCGGCAGCAGTTTGAATATACTGTACGCCGAGACGCTGAAAGGGATGGGCATTCCGATGTCCAGACTGAGCACAAGCAACATGAGTTTCTATGGAGTCATACCTGGCAAGAAGGCCGTATCACTCGGCCAGATTGCTCTTGATGTGGTTTTTGGTGATTCAAAGAATTTCCGCAAAGAGAAGCTGGCATTTGAGCTTGTGGATTTCCAGAGTGCCTACCATGCTATTTTGGGCAGGCCAGCTTATGCACGTTTTATGGCCCGACCATGTTATGTGTACCTCAAACTAAAGATGCCTGGCCCTAAAGGCGTGATCACTGTCACTGGTAACCGCAAGAAGGCGGAAGAGTGCTTCCAGAAAGACTCAAAGATCGCCGATGCTCAGATGGTGGCAAAAGAGTGGCAGGAACACCAGAGGAATGCGGACCCGAGTGATTTGTTGCGAGCCAAAAAACCTGCTACGGAATCAGCGTTCCAGTCGTCCGGTGAGACAAAACCAGTTCACATCCACCCGACCGACCCCAACACTGCTCCGACTCATATCTCCACAACACTCGACCCCAAATAGGAAGAAGCGCTCATCCAGTTCCTTCGTGAGAACTGGGACATCTTTGCATGGAAACCTTCTGACATGCCGGGTGTACCCAGGGGACTGGCTGAGCATCGTCGGCGAGTCGATTCAAAGGCAAAACCTGTGAAGGATCTGCGATGGTCCGCCGTCCAGAAAAGGAAGGCTATTGGCGAAGAAGTGGCTCGGCTCCTAGCAGCAGAGTTTATCCGAGAGATTTACCACTCCGAGTGGCTCGCCAATGTCGTCATGGTCCCCAAAAAGGAAAATTCGCTTCGCATGTGCATTGATTTTAGGCATATCAATCGGGCCTGCCCGAGAGATTATTTTCCTCTTCCCCGCATCGACCAAATAGTCGACTCGACTGCGGGGTGTGAGCGACTGTCTTTCTTGGACGCTTATTCCGGGTACCATCAGATCCGTCTGTTTGGACCTGATGAGATCAAAACAGCTTTCATCACCCCATTTGGGTGCTTCTGTTATGTCACCATGCCATTCGGCCTCAAGAATGCCGGAGCCACGTTCATGAGGATGATTTAGAAGTGTTTTCTCACTCAAATCAGTCGGAATGTGGAAGCGTACATGGATGACATTGTGGTCAAGTCACGGAAAGGTTCCGACCTGCTGACTGACCTCGCTGAAACATTTGCCAACCTCAGGAGGTACGATATCAAGCTTAACCCATCCAAGTGCACATTCGGAGTTCCTGGTGGAAGTTACTCGGTTTTCTCGTTTCCGAACGAGGAATCGATGCAAACCCAGAGAAAGTAGGCACTATACTCCGAATGAAATGACCTGTGCGTGTGCACGATGTTCAGAAGCTTACTGGTTGCTTGGCCGCTTTAAGTCGATTCATCTCTCGTCTCGGTGAGAAGGCATTCCCTCTTTACCGACTGATGAAGAAGTCAGACAAGTTCGAGTGGACTCCTGAAGCTGAGGCAGCGTTTGCAGAGCTAAAAACCCTGCTTTCCACCCAGCCGGTGCTTGCTGCCCCGATCAGCAAAGAGCCTTTGCTGCTTTACATTAGAGCCACAGGACAAGTCGTCAGTACTGTACTTACGGTCGAGCGGGAAGAAGAAGGGAAAGCCTTCAAAGTTCAGCGCCCAGTATATTACATTTCCGAAGTCCTGACCCCATCCAAGCAACAATACTCTCATTATCAGAAGCTTGTATATGGGATTTATATGACCACGAAGAAAGTTGCTCACTATTTCTCTGACCATATCATCACAGTCGTCAGCGACGCCCCCTTATCAGAGATTCTGCACAACAGAGACGCAACTATCGAGTGGCAAAATGGGCGATTGAACTCCTTCCCCTAGATATCAGATTTGAGGCAAAGAAAGCTATCAAGTCCCAAGCAATAGCAAATTTCCTCGCCGAGTGGACTGAACAGTAGTTACCGACTCAAGTTCACTCGGAGCACTGGACTATGTTCTTCGATGGCTCCAAAATGCTGAATGGTTTCGGTGCCGGGGTAGTGTTGGTTTCCCCCCGAGGAGATAAGCTCAGATATGTACTCCAGATTCACTTTGATTCCTCCAACAATGAAGTAGAATACGAAGCACTCTTGTACGGGTTGCGTATGGCCATTTCACTCGGCGTCCGTCGCCTCATGGTCTACGGTGATTCGGATTTGGTGGTCAACCAAGTGATGAAGGAGTGGGACGTCAGAAGCCCAACCATGACTGGTTACTGCAATGCAGTCAGAAAGCTGGAGAAGAAATTTGAGGGATTAGAGCTCCATCACGTCCCCCGACTGAAAAATCAAGCAGCCGATGACTTGGCGAAGATAGGTTCCAAACGAGAAGCCATTCCGAGTGGCGTGTTTTTGGAGCATGTTCACACGCCGTCGGTTCAAGAAGATCCTTTCACTGAGGAAGCCCCGCAACCAAAAAGCGCCACAGATCCGACTGAAGTCGAAGTCCCAGCTGTGGTCGACTTAATCATGGAAGTTCTGGTCATTATTCCCGACTAGACAGTGCCCTATATCGCCTATATTCTGAGGAAAGAGCTCCGAGAGAATGAAGAAGAGGCTTGGGAGATCGTCCGCCGATCCAAAGCCTTTACTGTCATGAGGGGACAGTTGTACAAAGAAAGTACAACTGGAGTCAGCCAGAAATGCATAACACCGGAAGAAGGTCGAATGATTCTCAACGACATCCACTCGGGGATCTGTGGCCATCATGCATCCTCTCGGACCATTGTGGCTAAAGCATACCGAGCGGGTTTTTACTGGCCCAGAGAAAATGAAATGGCAAAGGAAATAGTCGACAAGTGCGAAGGATGTCAATTTTACTCCAATATGTCGCACAAGCCCGCCTCAGCCTTGAAAACCAATCCACTCGTCTGGCCTTCCACTGTATTGGGGTTGGATATGGTTGGCTCACTGAGAATAGGCAGAAGCGGATACACCCATGTGCTGGTAGCAGTCGACAAGTTCACCAAGTGGATTGGGGCTAAACCCATCAAGAAGCTGGATGCCGGCACCGCCGTCAGCTTCATCAGGGAGTTGATATTCAGATATGGAGTTCCACACAGCATCATCACAGACAATGGGTCAAACTTCGACTCCGAGGAATTGAGATCCTTCTGCACATCTTAGGGTACATGAGTCGACTATGCTTCAGTCGCTCACCCCCAGTCGAATGGACAGGCAGAACGAGCAAATGGCTTAATTCTCAAAGGGTTGAAACCCCGATTGATGCGCGACCTCAAGCACGCAGCTGGTGCATGGGTCGACGAACTTCCGTCGGTGCTTCGGGGATTAAGGACCACGCCAAACCGGCCGACTAGGAGAACTCCGTTCTTCTTGGTCTATGGAGCTGAAGCAGTCTTGCCGAGTGACCTGCTTCACAATGCACCCCGAGTCGAACTCTACACCGAAGCTGAAGCAGAGCAAGCCCGACAGGACGCAGTCGACCTTCTAGAAGAAGAAAGAGAGATGGCTTTGATCCAATCGACCATTTATCAGCAGGACTTGCGTCGCTTCCATGCCAAAAACGTGAAGAGTCAAGCTTCCCAGGAGGGAGATTTAGTTCTCCGAGTGGATCAGCAGAAGCCACACAAGCTTGCTCCTACTTGGGAAGGTCCCTTCATCGTCACCAAGGTTCTCCTCAATGGAGCATACCACCTTTACAATGTCGAGCACCAGATTGACGAGCCCCGAGCATGGAACGCGGAGCTGCTCCGCCCCTTTTATACTTAAATATTCACTCGGATGAGTTGTAATAAAAGTACTTCTATAGTTTATTTATCAAAGACAAGAGTTTCATAATTTTCCAGTGATTGTTATTGCTTTTGTTCTCATAAATCAGTCCCCTAGTGGGTGGCTTAGCCGCGAATCCGTTTCGCCTAAGTTTGTAAAAAAAATCCTACCGAGTGGTAAGCCAGCCTTCCACTCGGAGGCTTAGCTGCGAATCCGTTTCAACTAGGTTTAAACAAAATCCTACCGAGTGGTAAGCCAGCCTTCCACTCGGAGGCTTAGCAGTAGTCCAAGTACTCGCCTAAGTTTCTACAAAATCCTACCGAGTGGTAAGCCAGCCTTCCACTCGGAGGCTTAGCTGCAGCCCAGTGCTCGCCTAAGTTTTTGAAAACCCTACCGAGTGGTAAGCCATCCATCCACTCGGGGGCTTAGCTGCAACCTAGTGTTCGCTTAAGTATAAAATACAACGTGCGCTCCGCGAAGAGCACGAGGCGCAGGTCGACTCCTGCCTTCTCCTTCCGAGCTACGCCACAAATACAACGTGCGCTCCGCGAAGAGGATGAGGCACATGTCGACTCCTGCCTTCTCCTTCCGAGCTATGCCACAAATACAACATGCGCTCCGCAAGAAGGAAGAAGCGCAGGTCGACTGCTACCTTCTCCTCCAAAAATATGCCACGAAAACCCCACCGAGTGGAGAGCAAACCTTCCACTCGGGGGCTTAGCTGCAGCCCCGTGCTCGCCTAAGTTTTTAAAAATCCTACCGAGTGGAGAGCAAACCTCCCACTCAGAGGCTTAGCTGCAGCCCAGTGCTCGCCTAAGTTTATAAAATCCTACCGAGTGGAGAGAAAACCTCCCACTCGGAGGCTTAACTGCAGCCCAGTGCTAGCCTAAGTTTATAAAATCATACCGAGTGGAGAGCAAACCTCCCACTCGGGGGCTTAGCTGCAGCACAGTGCTCGCCTAAGTTTATAAAATCCTACCGAGTGGAGAGCAAACCTCCCACTTGGGGGCTTAGCTGCAGCACAGTGCTCGCCTAAGTTTATAAAATCCTACCGAGTGGAGAGCAAACCTCCCACTCGGAGGCTTAGCTGCAGCCCAGTGCTCGCCTAAGTTTATAAAATCCTACCGAGTGGAGAGCAAACCCCCACTCGGGGGCTTAGCTGTAGCACAGTGCTCGCCTAAGTTTATAAATTCCTACCGAGTGGAGAGCAAACCTCCCACTCGGAGGCTTAGCTGCAGCCCAGTGCTCGCCTAAGTTTATAAAATCATACCGAATGGAGAGCAAACCTCCCACTCGGGGGTTTAGCTGCAGCACAGTGCTCACCTAAGTTTCGAAATCCTGTCGAGTGGAGAACTAATCTCCCACTCGGAGGCTTAGCTACAGCCCAGCGCTTCCCTAAATCATGACGAGTACAAGTCAATTACAATTTCTGCTCCGTCCCTACCTGCAAAAGAGCATCACAGACACTAGTATATATTCCAACCCAAGGATGATGATTGTTCGAAAGAGGAAGCAGACATATTCAACGGCAAACCAAGTGCGGATAACGTCCTACGGATCCAGAAGTGCTCAGGCATCAAGCTTGTTAAGGTTTATCGGTTACAAAAATCACTCGGCATTCCGAGGCAAATTCAAAGCATCAAGCATAGAAGTTTTTTACCCCTCCCGCGGAGGGCTGGAAGGCGCGACAAACTCGTCCAGGTCGATTCCATCTGCGATCCGAGTGGCAGCAGCGATGAAGGTCTCCATGAAGGATCGGAAGTCATGCTTCTTGGTATTGGCCACCTTGAGAGCTGCCAGCTTGTCTTCTCGCGCATCCTTGTAGTGGACACGGACAAGAGATAGAGCAACGTCAGCACCACACCTGGCACAAGACTTCTTCCATTCTTGCACTCGACTTGGAACTTCATTCAGTCGAGTCATCAGGGACTCAAGATCATTCTGAAGTGCTTCTCCTGGCCAGAGCGCCGTGTCGATGCGTGACGTCGCAACCTTCAGCCTTGCAAGATAGTCAACAACGGCAGCAACGCGAGACTCGAGCCGGAGCACGCTCATAGCAGTTTCATCCTTCACAGGAGAATTTATGGGATCCAGGCTCGTCTCCAGTCGACCAGTCTCCTCCTCAAAGTTCTGGCAGAACTCTGTAGACGCAACCCCAAAGTTAAGGCAGCAGTTTGGTGGCGAGGTCAAGATTAAAAAGCCTGTCAGATACAAAGGGTTACCTTCAAGCATGAGGAATAGCTTCTTGGCGAGTCCTCCCAGATAAGCCTCCAGATCATTCTTCTTTCCCACCAGTTCGCTAGCTTTGTCGCTCAAGACCATCTTGTCATTCTTCAGTCGAGTGACCTCCTGGTTAGCCATGTCGAGAGCAGCTTTTAGATTAGTGTTTTCCTCTTCAAGTTTACTGACCGAAGCCAACTTCTCTTCTGCAAGCTTCGTCTTGTCCGAAGCCGATTTTTGCGCCTCGACAAGGTCAATGTCCTTCTTCTTCAGAGCATCCCTCAGTTAATCTGCAAAATCACAATAAGATTAGACTCGGGGACATGCAAAAAGTAAAGACAGTCGTCAGGATTCTCACCAAACATACCTTTTGCCTCCTCCTTCGCCTTCGTGAAGTTCTCCTGGATGAGCTTCAAATCAAGTTCGAGTTGGATATGCTTGTTCTCCAATTCAGTGTAACGAGCTGAAAGCTCGCAAGATTTCTGCAAAAAACCAATCGACAGACGTCAAAGATAGGTCACTTCCGAGCGACTAAGAGAAAAATTGTAGTATTTCTAAGACTACAGCTGAATCTAAACATTCAACTGTAGTCTCGGGGACTACACCCAGTGGGTGCACTCAGCGTGCCCCCACTAGTTCTATCAGCTAGACTCAGAGTCGATCAGTCGACCCAAAAAAAAGGAGTGTGTGTTTTCTTCAGACTATAGTCGACTGCCAGCAGTCGACCACAATCTCGGGGACTACACCGAGTGGATGCACTCAGCGTGCCCCCACCGGTTTATGATTCCATTCGACCAGATCGAGTGAAGACAGTAATGAGAAAAAAGAAAAACTCAAGACATAAAGACTATAGTCCACTGCCAGCAGTCGACCATAGCCTTGGGGACTACACCCAGTGGGTGCACTCAGCGTGCCCCCACCAATCCAGATTCTCAATCGACACACCCAGTGGGTGTACAACAGATACTAAGATTTTCAGAACGAAAAGTTTTCAGATAACATATCCTAACAGAACAGGCAGTGATCGACCAACCTGAACATTGCTTTGAAGGGTTGAACTGGCGTCATAAGCTGCTTGACTGGCGTCGCGGATCGCCTTCACTCGCTCCATCATAACCCCCGCCTGGCGTATAGCTTCTTTAGCAGCGCTTGCTTGGTCTTCAGGGACATGGTGGGTAGAGAAAAGTGAAGGCTGGCCAGCACTCGACGATGAAGGGCGAGCACTCGTCAGCGGCACCGCAAAGGATACGGTTGGCCGAGTGACACTGTCCACCTCCGCGACTAACGTCTCAGGTGCTGACACGGCCTGAGCTGCCTTGCCAGCAGTCGCTCTCCTATTCTTCCTCTGCCTTAGTGGTTCCTCGTTTTCATCATCGTCAGGAAGATCAATGACGATATTGGATGGAGCTGGAGAAAAAGAGTCAAAGTTAAAAACGAAGATCCCACTGACTGAAAACGAAACTTCAAAGGTCATACCAGGGTTGGAAGTAACGGCATCCTCCATTTTATGATCTTCAGGTCTGGCCGAGGTATCAAAAGTGGCAGCGCTGCAGTTTCAGAAATCAGTCGGTCAGCTAACGAGTCGACCAAGAATGAATCCATGAGAAACAAGAGGACAAGTTATGTCATTACCCAGAAATAGTTGGAATCACCATCTTCATCTTCGGTAAAGCCTTCGTCGGCTTCGACAGCACCACTCGAGATTGCTTCGCCGCTTTTTCAGTCGGCACCGGAGAGGTCGTCCGAGGACGCTTGGTCGATTGCACAACAGACGCGGCCCCCTTGCCGCGCTCGACAGCAGGGTCATGGGCAAGCTTAGACCTTCTTTCAGAACGAGAAGGCGCTACTTCCTCCTCCTCTTCCTCCTCCTCTTCCTCATCGGAGCCTGCATCTTCATCACCCTCATCGCCATCCGATTCCCACTCCTCCTGACTTTCACCTCCACTTCCTTCCTCCTCCTCAGTCTGCGCTTGCGCCCCGTTGGGCATTGAATACAGCTCAGTGGTGACCTGAAAAACAACAAACAAGACAAAAGTCGATCGACTTATCTGCAACGAAACAGAATAGACGGAACATGATTACAGTCGGAGATAAGTGGTCATACCATGTCTGCTTCATAAGATTGGTCGAGCGGCAGGATCCTCCTGGCCCCACGAGGGTTGTCCTTGTTCCCTGTGATGGCGATCATCCACCTCTCCAGCGTGATGTCGTCGACCTCTTCTGGGTGAACCCGAGTGGTGTCTTCAATACCGGAATACAACCACATCGGGTGGCCCCGGTATTGGAGTGGTTGGATACGCCGACGAAGGAAAACCTCCAGAAGATCCATGCCAGTCACACCATCGCGAATGAGTTGGACTACCCGCTCCATCAACATTTTAACCTGGGCCTTCTCCTCCGGAACTACTTTCAAAGAAGACGGCTTGTTCACTCGACTCACAGAGAAGGAGCGGCCGACAACCCAAGAAGTTTTCACATAGAGAAACGAAAGCGGCGAGATAGGCAATGGAATTGGGTGTGAAATGGTGGAGCTAAGCCCCGAAGAAGTTCAGAAACCCCCTAAAGAAAAGATGAGGTGGAAAAGAAAATCCATGATCGACATGAGTCGCTAGGAGGACACACTCACCCTCACGAGGCTGCGGCTGCCACTCCGTCCCCAGAAGCCTCGCTGCTCCGTGCTCGATCAGCCCCTCGTTGGCTAGATCGTCGAGATCCTTCTGGGTGATGGTCGATCGGATCCAATCCCCTTGGATCCAACCTTGTGGCAGGCGGGACCGCGACGAGGATCCGCCCCGACTGGTCGCTCTCCCCTTCGCCTGCGCCGTCGCCTTCTTTGCCCGCTCCAAAGCCGCCGTCTTTTCCTTCACCATTATCGCCGACGAGGCTGGTACGGAGTAACGGCGCTGAACAGATAGCAAGGGCAGCGGATGAATCTGGAGACGGGAGAAGGGAAAATGTGGGAGCACTGTTCAAAAACCTCCACCCGGTTCCTTATATGGAGTCACTTCCGAGTGGCTGACTAGTTGACCCGGGCAATCCTGTCAAATCCAGAAACAGTCGCGCGAGGGATACGTGGTGAAAAAGGCGGCGTGGGGATCGAGGCGTCTCTGTCTTATCCCATCCGAGTACCGCTGCCTTCTCCGCTTCGCGCGCTTCCCGAAATTTGGATCCCACTAAATCCGCTAACCGCAGAGAAACTTGTCAGACGGAAGATCTCTTGCGATCCGTTGCTCGGAGATCTCCAAGCGAAGAAAGATCACTCGACCTACATCCAGAATGGATAAAGGCGATTAAAAAAGAAGTTGATACCGTCACCCTTGGTCAGTTGATCCAGAACAAGACGTACTCATAACTTAGAAAGAAGAGTCGGAAGAATTCTCAACTCCTTCCTCACTCGAACCTTGATCCATTCGGGGGCTAATGATGAAGTCATGTACCTAGGGTAGGGTCATGTACCTGTCCCTGGTACCCTCCCCAAGGACATCTACAGAAGAGACCATCTCCCAGTCTACCAAGAGAGATTCCACTCGACGGACTAGAAGACACTCGACGTACTTGAAGACACTCGACCATGAAGACTCACTCGACCACCAGGAGTTCAGGATCTACTCTGTGTCCAAACGGTCTGTAATTAAGTAGTCTTTATGGTCATGATGACGCTTTATGTAAGGCGTTACCAGTAACGCCAGGCCATAATGTACTTTAACCCTCCGCTACGTGGGCAGGCTGGGGTCCTGGCATCTACTATATAAGCCACCCCTCTCCACTGGCAGAAGGGTTCGCACCCCTGTAACTCTTACGCATATAATCCAGTCGACTGCCTCCGGGCTCTGAGACGTAGGGCTGTTAGTTCCTCTGAGAAGGGCCTGAACTCGTAAATCTCTTGCGTACACAACTACTCCATAGCTAGGATCTTGCCTCTCCATACCTACCCCCTATTCTACTGTCAGACTTAGTACCACGACAGGAACCGCGAGTGGCGCCCTAGATTCTTCTGTAGTACTCGATCTTTATTAGGTACCTAGCTAGTGATATATTCGATATATAATATTCGAGACGATGTATTCGAGATTATATATCTTAAGACAATGATGTATTCGAGATTATATATTCGAGACGATGTATTCGAGATTCAGTTTTTCCTTATTGATTAATTGCATCCATGCATTGTAATTTGAATACTAAATTGTTTTATATTTCTTTTGTATTAGTAAAGTAAAAGCTATGGCGGACAATACCGGCAGAGAGAGAGAAGAGGAATTGTTCGACATCATACGCAGCCCTCGCAGGCTAGATGATCTGAATGAAGCAGATGACGGCTCCCAATATCTGAACAATACCGGAGAGGGTGATGAAAAGATATTCGATCTCCAAGACCGAGCTGATGAAGTCATGAACTATGATTATGATTATGATGACACGGACAATGTTTGTGATGACATAGACAATGCTGATCTTCAAATAACAAAGATTACCGGCGAGGTATATTTATATAAGCATGCATCATGGTGATCATCACATGTTTTTTTATTGAAGATATATTAATGAATCAATCTTTCTTCTTTCAGCCCTCCGGATCGAGCAAATCTGCTTCTACAGACAGCAAGATAAAGCGAGGCCCGGGCAGAATGTTGAAGGATGGTGTAAAGTACCACATCGAATCCATCAAACTTAGTGGCGAACCCCTCACGCCTAAGAACATTGCGGACAAGTGGACTCGTCAGTGCGAAGTTCTTGTGAAGGACAAACTCCCGATCTCCATTCAAGAATGGAAAGAGCCAAAGACTAAACATCCAGGTGTTACTTGGGTCGACGGCAGAGCCAAAAAAGTCCTTTTGAAATCTCTGATGGAACATTTCACCCTACCAGATCATTTCACTGAAGAAGATGTGGAGAAAGTCAAGGCCGCTGCTATTAAGAAGATGACAATTGCATTCAACACCCACAAGAAAACTCTATGGGCCAACTACCTCGCTAAAGAAAGGAAGACTCCAGATTTCAAGGGAACACTGCAGAAGCAAAGAGAGCACTGGGACGATTTCATGACCTTCAAGGATTCAGAATTATCTAAGGAACGGTCGATGAAAAACAAGGCAAATTCTGCAAGAAAGACGCAGTTCCATAGGCTGGGTCCAGGTGGCTACACGGTGGGATTGCCTAAGTGGGATAAGTCTGAGCAAGAGATGGAGGATGCAGGGGTCACTCGGTTACTAGGAACTGCCCCCCCCCCCCCAGGTGCAGAACTTGGTTCTATGCGCATGGGGGAGCGTTGGACCCGAAGACAGGCGAAGTTTCGCGGAAGGCAAGTCTAAAAGGAGCCGAACAAAAGATAATTGACGCAATAGAAGAAGCTCGAAGGGGGGTGTTCACGCCCAACAGAGAGAACGACGAGCTTACGCGCGCCCTGGGAAATCCTGAACACCCGAGAAGAACACGAGGCAAGGGCGTTATTCCCTGGTATGAGGGCTTTTCAGAATGGAACGAGGACTACAGGACCCGTGCAAGAAGGAAGATGGAGGAGGAGAAGAAAAGGAAGCTGGAGGAGGAGCAGAGGAAGCAGGACGCAGAACGCCTTCAAGGCCTAGAAGCAAGGCATGCGGACCTGGCACTCAAATTCCAGCAGCAGCAACAGCAGATCGACTCACTTAGCCAGGAAAGGGGGTCTCAGCAGCGGCAGCAGCAAGCGGATGATCGTCCAGCATTGGATAGCACCGTCCCATCCATGCCGAGAAGCAGCGTTGGTTCTGCCGCAGGCGACACACTGCCGGATACATACCCTGCGGATGACATCATAGAGAACACTAATTGTGAGCTACACTCCAAAATGAAGAACATATCCATGAAGGTGGCGGACGGCGTTGCTTTTCCAGTTACCCCCAAAGCAACCTATCATTGCATCCCGATTCCAGAGGGCTATGCTCGTGTCATGGTTGATGAAGTGGTGGACCCATATTCGGGGCTAACGCTTGACATTCCTGGAGGTGAAGACGAGCGCACACTGGGAGAGGCCATACATCGTATCATCCTATGGAGAAAGGATTGCATCATCTTTCGAAGTCCACCGACACTGCGTCGTCTGCCGACTCCTCCTCGAAGTCCGCCACCTCCTCCAAGTCCCCGAACGCATGAGCTGACTCCTCCGGTTTCAAGTCCGGCACAACATCATGCCACTTCTCCGGTTTCAAGTCCAGCACCTTGTCAGGCCACACCTCCTGCTTCAAGTCCGACACATCGTCAGGCCACTTCTCCTGGTCCAACTCTACGTCAGCCGTCTCCGCCGTCTTAGCAATCGCAGAAGAGACATGCCGCAGCTTTGGTGCATAGCGGTACGAGTCGAGGTAGTTCAGGAAGTACAGGCGGAGACAATCGATATAAATATGGTCCAAGCCTCGCTCCTCTTCCTCAGAGGCCTTACGACATGACTAAGGAGCAAAACACAGCCATAGTGCAAGCCCAAGTGGACGCCCATTTTGGACCGAAACCGGCACTGCCGCCAAAGGAGAAAGTGCCTGAGAAAGTAATTGACCACTTCATTCGTATGGCTAGAGAACCAGCTCCCAAGCCTGTTGACTCGGACTATGAGCGCCAAATCAGGAAGGCACATCGAGCACGACTACAGAAGGAAGCAAGCTCAAGCTAGAGCCAACAAGCAGCTGGCAAAAAATGCGGGAAAACCGTTCCCCAGTTGGGAGAATAGGCGAGAGCGATCCCCCCGCTTGTTGTGCCACCAACACATGAGAGGAGCAGTACGCGCGCCAAATATTATGGTGGGCAAACCGTTAGCATTCCCCAGCATGGCGATGTGGTAATAACAGAGGATCATATAATGCAGGCTCAAATGCTCAATATCTCTGTTGGACAACTCCTCGAAATCGAGCCCATGCCTACGCTTAAAGAATCGGAAATAGCATGGCAATATGTCCGGGGCAAACCTTTGGTCCATCCAGACAAGGTCAAGGACCTCCCAACGAGAATGTACCAATTGCATCAATGGTACATGAACATTACCAAGATTTCCAATCGAGAGTCCCTCATGGTGAATGTCAAGCATGAGCATTATTACCATGAGAAAGCTCTGACCATTGAGTATCCAGAACTATTTCAGTTATACAATCAAGATGCACTCGACAAGTCTATTGTCAGTTGCTATTATCTGTAAGTGATTTCTTTCTGTAATTTAAGTCTCAAGCTAGTTATGTAGTGATAATTTTGATCAATCATTACATGTAATTATCCTCACTATATTCTTTTTCTGTGGTATTATATGCAGGATGAAGATGTATGAAATGAAAAAAGCTGGACGCTATGGCGTTGGGTTCATTGACCCAAATACCATTAATCAGGACATATGGCAGATTGAACATTGTCAAGATGCAGTAGAGGAAAGCATGCTAGAGTTTTTGAAGCGCCTCAATAGGAATGAAGATATACTACTTCCTTACAACTTCCCGTGAGTCACACTGTCTTGTACTACATATTCTGTTTTTGCTTACTAGCTAACTAGATGTTAATAATTAAGTGTATACGGTTTACGGTAGTTGATTAATTATATGCACATGCCCGCTTAATTAAGACATGCAAACGCGTGCGTATGCAGTTGGCACTGGGTCTTGTTAGACATTAAAGTTGAGGAAAGAAAAGTTGAATTACTGGACTCACTAACTAAAGAAGATAAAGACTACACCATCGTGAAGGGGATAGTCAACAGGTAATTTCAATCATTATTAACTATATCTCGGCCTATTAATTATTAGTTCGTCATTTCCTGATATGAACTATTTAATAACCCCTTTATTAATTTTCTTTGCCGGCGGGCAGGGCATGGGCAAAGTTCATCAAGGTGACTCCAGGCACGTGGCCAAAAAAGTTGTTTTGGCATCGACCCAAGGTAAGTAATTAAGTAGTACTAGCTAGCTACCATCTCTTTAATTCTTGTTTCAATATCATTAATTAATTATCATGCTTGATTAATCATTATCTGATTCAATTCCATTCTCGTAAAGGCCCTGAGGCAGGCGCCGGGGAATAATCTGTGTGCATACTACGTTTGCCAGAACATTCGCATGATGACATGCGAAAGGAGCAGATCTGATAGACAGGACTGAGTACATTTGTCAGAACACTATTCACACCATTATCGATATGTAGTCACACAACTAACACACATGCATATTGATCTCCTTCTTAACAGTTCAGATCGGTGCGGGATAAGCTCCTACCATCGGACGCATACTAGCACTTCAAGAGGAAATAACCGGATTTTTGCTCGACCAGGTTATAGATCCCAAAGGAGAATACTATTACCCGCTACCGCCCCATGAACCACTTGTCATCGTGCTCCGGAGGCACCAAAGGCAACATATATATGTAGGAGAAATTGTATATGTATATACATGTGTATGTGTGAATAATTAATGGTGTTGGTTTGTGAGACATTCGATGATATATATATATATATATATATATATAATATTTTTCTCAAGCAAGATGAGCATAGCTATACTCGACATGGGTGCTTGCATTTTTCTTGATTTATTCCATCATTTCAGTACTATTTTCTTACCGTGTGTGCATCAAATGTAAGGTGTCTTGCTTTGTCAATATCAAAATCAGCCAACTCAATTTGTCGAAGATGCTCATAGGATTGGGTATGTGTGCAAGCGTTTTCCAAGGGGTGAATGTCCATGCATATTTGTGATCATGTATGTATGTATTGTGTTTCTCAAGAGAATGTATCTTTTCAAAACCAAATACATGCCACACTTTTTGAAATTTATGTGGAGATATATATTTTTATTGCCTTCTTCGCGCAAGTATACATATAATTATATGTGCTGAAAAAAATATTATTCACATTTTTACAAAAATATGTTATCATGGTGCAATACAAAATATATTGTTAAAAATCAGCCTATATCAGAAACATACAAAGCAAAATATGAAGCACCACGATATTTACCGTATACGTGAAAATCTGCCACAATTTCTTGCCATTAGGTGCAATAAATTCAACAACCAGTTAAAGTTATTCTTGCGCTATGCCATTGATGATAATAATTTGTGTGTGCAAATCACTAAATGGGAGTGTAATGTTTCACATAAAACACTTCCCTATACTATGTTTATCCTGGACCATTCTAAAGTGATACATGGAGGAAATTAAAAAATTAAATGGAACATGTTATTTAAAAAATACTAAGAAAAAGAGGATGCACATTCCGACAACGATAGAGACTTCTTGCTTTCATTATTTGCACTTACACTAGGCAAAAGTTGGATACGGTTAAGGATAACATTGTAAACTTACCACATTTTTTAAATATATTCAGGTGGGCGCCTCCCCCTCCACCCAGGTGTTCGTTTTAAAAGTTTTCCACTTTTTTGGGTCTGAGGTTGGTTTGACATATCCTACTTCATGAGATCGCTCGGTTCTTCTTCCAGTGCATACTCTCATTTTCTGTACATCTTCGCTTGTGTGTCCTCGAGGCGATAATGAAGACGTGAATGGCATCACGATTGGAGAAATTCCATCTAACCTCCTCCGCGTCCCAATGATGTTTTCCCAAACGCCCGTGGTATGCTTTTAAGGGTTTAGTCCCGTGAACCTAGTTAACCAGATGTTGGGCAGTGTGTAAGGTGTCTTGTTCTGCCTTAAGCTTTCATGAGGTGGTGGCGGTAATGGTAGTACAATTTGTCTTTCTTCAAGGGTTTTCTCATGACAACGGTACACCATTGGTCTACGGAGGCGTCATGCAAGTGTTGGTACCTTCATCATGTCATTGCAGTTATAAGCTCCTCAGAGTTTCAATCATGTAACCAGAACGTCTATGGAACAATAGTGACAGAACCCCCAAGAAACTTGTTTGCCCAGAAGAACATTTAGTCTCTCAATTTTGTATTTTTTATTCAAATCGAAAGGGTCGGACATACTTTTTTACGAAATCCTTGCAAGAGAAGATGTTCTACCTTTTATATGTACTAGATGAGCCTTTGAGCCCTTGGCGCAAGGACCAACTACATCCAAAAAGTTAAGTTCATTATTTGAAACATAAAGTGGAAGTTAAGTGAACTATCACAAGAGATTAACTGCAACTAAGTAAGAAGCAAAGCAACTTATACAATCACCCGGAAGTTATCCCAAGAAGCAAAGCAGCTAATACAACCGAAATTTTAGGTGAACTATTTGAAAGATGTTTATCTTGAATGGCCTGCAGGTGATTATATTCGTATTGCATTTGTATGTGACTTGTATATACATACCAATGACAGATGACGATGATAATTGCCCACGTCCTTCTTTAACCGGCCAGCGAAACCCAATGGTCAGGTCCATACAAAGGTCGACCGCACCCCTCTATGGTACATGACCTGAACCATTTGAACATGGGACTCCTACTCGCAGCAACCGAGCCGAGTCAGGACCATCGGGGTAGATCACAAAGTCAAAATATGAGGCAAACATCCAAAACACACAACATACGGCCAACGTATGGGACGCGATAACAAGAGACCATGGCACAACACGACAGCCACCTGACATGAATGGAATAGGACGGTTGGATGTGACAGACCCGCACACCGAGACGGCCGCTCGTGGATGCCTGACGTATTTTCGGATGTGAGCCCGTCTTTCCACGCTGTCTAGTCAGACGGGATGTTTAGGAATATGTTCCCAGAATTTCAAAACCAACTTCTGAACTCATCGATACTTATGAACCAGAGATCAAATCTGCTATGCCTCTATTATTTCATTGTTTTACTAACATGACGCATGGAGTCTTAATGAATAGCGGATAATTAATGGAGTCCTCCATCACTCTATTAAGTACACAAAGATAATGGTACCTCGTGCCAAACATACGTCATACCTCCAATACTCGATATGCTGCTCTTGTTGCTGGTTTAGCTGCGAAGGTGCGCCTGAGTATACAGATGTATATTGGAGTCTAAGGGTGCCTGAGTATCATTGACAGTAGGAACTACCACTAAACATTGATAGATCGAACTTGCACTAACATATGCACACATTGATGGTCTAGTTCAAGACAGCACTACGGAATACATGCACACTAGCATAATACACATAAGAACATACTACCAATCCATCCATGACCACTACCTATCAATCCTTGCCGACACGGAAACAACTCCTAGCATGCTTCAAATCCATCAACTAGAAACTAGAACATCATAGTCACACAAATCGGAAGGTCTAACCCTACCACATACTCACAGATCTAGTTAGAACTAGTAGAGAGGAGGGGGTGATTGGACTCACAGACGCCATCGGAGGGGCCACGAAGAAGGCGTTGAACAAGTCGGAGAAGAGGATAGTCGATTTGCCGCCGCTGCCGCCAACCGGTCCCTGGAGCAGTTGCGCCGCTTACCTCGTCGTCGATGTGGAGCCGCACCGGAGTGAAAAGCTTGATAGGGATGAAATGGTGGTGAGAGTTTTGCAGTTGCGATCAACTTGGCTATATAGGGCGACCGAATCGGCGGGCCGTGATGCGAAATCGTCCCGCCGCTTTTACGGAGACGCGCGTGAGCTCCTGTCATCTCCCTGCTCGCAGGAGGTCAGCTGCGCGTTCCCCTCCCCTGCATCGCTCGAGAAACTACCGATTCGGGCGTTCCTAGCGGGTCTGGTTGTAACTGCTTTAAGGTTCGTGCGGGCCAAGCTTCAGATGCGGGCCAGGCAACCAAACACTTTGTTTCCTGGTTGGGCCTAATGCGGGCAAGCAAATGCACCCTACATGTCAGCTGGCCCAGTTTTGAGAAGCTAGTGAGCCACGGAAAAACCCTGACGACAATGACTCCAATCGAGCAGTATGCTTATTCATCGGACGCTGATAACGGCCGAACGTTCGGTCTGGGACCTCCTCACACCGAACGATTCGTTCGGGAGGAATCTGGGCATCGATCGAACGAATTAGTTTGGGATGAGAGGAGCCCCAGCCCGAACACCAATCATCGCTCCCAACAGCGCGAACGCCCTCTCTCCATCGCCCCAACGGGCCTTTTCCCTGAAAAAGCGAACAAGGAAAAATAAGCCCAATACCAAAACAAAAGGAAAAAAGTCCACTTTTTTTCTGTGACAAGAAAAAGCCCAGTTTTTGTTGTGCTATGTAAAAATGACATTATTAACTTCAAAATAAAAAAATTACCACTTGTAAAAAATAATATATTTGTTTTGCAATGACACAAAAGGAAAAAAGTCATGGCAATTCCATATGTCCATACATGGTGGCAAAATAAATTCTTGATTAAAATTGCCACTAGCAATTGTATTGACATGTATGTAAATGTTAGAAATTGCCGTGACAATATAGGTAATTTTGCCATGTCAAGTAAAAGTTGGTTGGGCTTAAATCATATTAAACACATAACCAAAATCATATTAAAATTTGTATTTATTTGACATGGCAAAAAAATTAAAATCCTCCATGTTAATAAAGGTCAAATAAATAGTAAAACTTGCCATTACAATAGAAGTTAAGAATTGCCATGGGGATTTTGGTAAATTTCCATGTTAATAAAGATAAATTAGCCATGACAAATAAAAAGTAAAACTTGCCATGGCAATAAAAGTTAAATATTGCCATAGGGATTTAGTTCAATTTGCCATGTTACTAAGGGTCAATTTGCCATCGGCAAATAAAAAGTAAAACTTGCCGTGGCAATGAAATTTAAAAGTTAAATATTGCCAAGGGGATTTAGATAAATTTGCCATGTTAATGAAGGTCTATTAGTCATGGCTAATATAAGTAAAAATTGACATGGCAAAAGTTAAATGTTGCCATGCGTATTTAGGTAAATTCGCCGTGTTAATAAAGGTATATTAGCCATGGCAAAAAAATAAAAAAACTTGCCATGGCATTAAAAGTTAAATATTACCATAGGGATTTAGGTGAATTTGCCATATTATTATAGGTAAATTTGCTATGGCAAATAAATAGTAAAATTTTCCATGTCAATAAAAGTGAAAACTTGCCATGGGATTTAGGTAAATTTGCCATGTTAAATAAAGGTCAAATAAAAAAGTAAAACTTTCAATGGCAATATTTGCCATTTTGTGTTTGACAATTTAGAGAATTGACATGGCAAAATGCAATGGTTTAGAAGGAAAATTTAGAACTGTTGATAGCTATATGGTGGAAATTTATCTATTTATATATTAAAAGTAATATAAGAGCTACTAGAAAAAAGAGAAATATGCTATAAATTCTCACAGAAATTAGAAATATCTAGCCATTAATTAAATTAAGTGATCAATCACAGCCGATGGATCTCTAAATAATCTATAATTACCCACCTTTGCCACGGGTTAGTTTTTATCACTTACCTGAAAAGGAAGAAAAAAAGATCATGGACACCCCTATATCCTCACGTGGTGGCAGAATCCATCATTAATAGAAAAAAGTGCAGAATTTAGGAAAAGGGAACAAAAAAAGGATCATGGATTCCCCTATATCCTCACGTGGTGGCAGAATCCGTCATCAATATAATAAAGGGCAGAATTTAGGATGTTCCATGATCGACCGCAGCGGACGAATTTAGGACAGAAGGACTTGGCGACTTGCAAGGGTTGAAATTGCAGGGGTTGTTCCATGGTGGACAGCAGTGGTCAGAAGAATTTAGGGCAGAAGGACTTGGGATTTTAGCTGCAGGGGCGTTCCATGATGGACCGCAGCGGATCAGAAGAAGTTAGGGCAGAAGGACTTGGTCAATGTGCAAGGGTTGAAATTGCAGGGGTTGTTCTATGGTAGACAGCAGTGGATCAGATGAATTTTGGGCAGAAGGACATGGGCTCTTAGTTGCAGGGGCCGTACTATGGTGGATAGCAGAGGATCAGATTAATAAATTGAGGGGAGAAGGATCTTCAGCACGCTGAGGTGCAAGTCATTGAAGCATGCATCTTCCATGATGGGCCACAGCCACATGAGGTCTCGGATGCTGGATACTTCCTTTGGGTGTTGACACATGATGATCCGATCTAGCAACCCTATTTTGGCGATCCAAAGAAACTGCTTGATGGAGGGCTGTTTGTCTCGATCCATATGAAGTCTCTAATGTGGGCTTCTTCTTTTGGCCGTTGACACATGATTGTCCGATCTAACATCCCTATTCTGTCCGTCCAAAGAAACTGCTTGATGGAGCGTTGTCCGTGTGGATCTATATTAGGTCTCCGAAGCTGACTTTTTCCTTTGATAATTGACACGTTATGATCATATCCCATTGTGTGTGATCCTATGAAAACTGCTTGGCGGAGGGGCGACGGTGACCTAGAAGAATAACGTGACATGTACTGCAGGTTGCCCATGTGCTCGCCTACGAGAGTTGACAATGTGTTGGTTGGAGGAACTGCAAGTTTTGATTCTGAATTTGCATAGGGAGAAGCCAAAACATATATACAGAATACGAAGGAAACAACCACCTGGTTAGAGCGGATTGACCAGATCGGTGCCTTGATCAGAAAATTCAGTTAATTTGATTTGTTTTGTTAAATGCATACAAACCCTTTCAAGAACATTTGTTTACTCAATAAGCTACAAGAAAATATGTTTACTCAATAAGCTACAAGAAAATAGAGAACGACTACTGATCTTGTAAATTATATGCGGAGATATGTTAATCCATGTTATTACGAGATTACTTCTGCTAAATTTGCACCTGGTCATGAGACCGTATCCTTGCATCATGTACGCTGCTAAGAGCTAGGGGCTGCTGTACATGATAGGTAGAGTATCTTTCTATTAACTGATTTCCCTATCTTTTGCAGTACCACTTAAAATCGTTTGATTGTATGCCTTTTATTGTTTGATTTATCTTCACAATACTAAATTGGTATCATTAGATTCATCATATAATATATTTACGTACATATGTATTTTTTTCAAGGATCATATCATATGAATTTGGTCATATAGATGTTCATATTTTTTAGTTATAAATTTGGTAAAAAATTACAAAGTTTGACTAAGACAAGCCTAATATGCGAAGTAAGAAGAAGAGGTTGGATTATTTTCGTATATTTCAATATTTTATTCTTTTCATTCATAGGTATTGCACAAGGCGACCGAGTGAAAAAAAGAGGTAATGTTGATCGTGCTGTGTGAAAGCAGACCTATGATGTACACATGTAATATCTTCACAGCCTGTATCCTCATTCCAATAACTACTTTACTCACAATACCTTAGGCAAGGCAGCAACGTAAAGACACGTGAAATTGAAGTTTTCGGTATTTTGACTACCAATATCTACGACACCTGATACATGTGCATGCCACACAAAATAAACAGTGTGGTCAATTAGTTACAAACTACATGCCACCATTACATGACCATTTGATTCTTGATTAAACATAGGGCTATAGCGTGCAAGATCAATGGCAAATGAACAAGAACATAAAGGAGAAGACGAGTGGATGGGAAACACTAATATAATAAAAACATGTGCATACATAATTTTTAAATTCTAATTTGTAATCCTTGAATCCTCACCCGTCTATCATGTGAAAAAAGAAGAAATGTCTCATGTTACAAGTATTTGTGTGCTTTTTAATTTAATAGAAAGCGTATTTTTGTGAAACTATCTATATATTCACATTTAGAACCAATGTTGTCTCAAGGTCAAAATCAAACTATGTGTGGGCGTTTAATGATTTCCTCCACAAATTTAGCAATGGTGATAATTTACAAAGCATTGCTAAATTATTGTGTTGTTCCCCATATACTTTTAAATTGCTTTGGGGAAAGTTGCAGTGAAAATAGTAAAATTATTAATTAACTAATAAGGTTGTAAAATCAGGATAAATATATTTTTCCTTCAATAAACTTAGTGCTTAGTTTGTTTGTGCAAGGGTTAAGCTAAACATTAGTATAATTATGGAGTACTATGCCTTGAAAGTGGAAAGCTAATTGCATTCTATTATCCTTTATCGAAAAATATAAATTAACTGCTTCTTAGAAAACTAAATTTTATGAAATTGCATAAGAATAAAAAGATTATTAAATAATTTGTTCTTGAGATAGAACTTTATAAAATTCTAGCCCGCGCATCGAGCGGGCCACTGTGCTAGTTATATGAAAAGCAACATGGCAAATTGTACTTCAAAATATTTTTGCCTTGTGAAACATATCATAAATTGCACGGATCGAAACTTAAGTCGCCATGGGATCACATCATAATTTGCCATGATTGGCATAGCATGGCGCACGCAACAGATAACGTAGTCTTTGGCATACCATAGCAGATTAGCAGGAACAATCCGCATTCACCAGCGGCAGGAAGCGGCAGGAACAGCACACACGCCCGGCGACCTGCTCCGACCGCCGGAGGCCTTCGCCGCCGTCCCCGCCTGCCCAACGCTGGCATCTGATGTTGTGTAGTGTGTATAAGAGAGTGGGAGGAATGGGAGGAGAACGAGGGAGTGGTTCGGGTGACTTTGGCTTCCTCCTGAACGACTCCCAGTGATGACGTGGCAAGCGCAGGCAGCCAAGATTCGTGCGACGGCAACGAGATGGTTCGGGAGGAGATGCTAAAATCCGGACGTTCGGGAGTTATTGATTCCGTATTCACCTGAAGACGGAGGCAATACCGACCGCAGGTGCCCGCATTCCAGAAGACAACTCAAATGCATGTGACTTTTCGGTGATGTACATGCACTAGACCATGAGAGCGAGAGGATACATGTCAACAAAAAAACATCATTGCATCTAGTATCATAATTGTGTATGCAAATGAACAAATGCGACTTCACCAACTCGTCAACATCAATCAACAGAACATATAGATAGTGCCCATTGCACCCGCTATATTGCATGCATGACAACGTATCGGTCGGTCAAATATGATCATGGCGATGTGTAGTTGCCTCCCGACAAGGCGCCGGCCAGTCGGCCTGGACGACGATGAGAAGCTGTCTATGTCCACACCCATGCTTGTATACATATCCATCTATCCATCCGTCACCCATGGTGCGCGCGCACTATCTTCATGTATAGTGGCGTCATGCAGACACCCCGGCCGGCAAGGCCTCTGGATGCGCCGCCCCAACCGCCTCAGCGGCCCCGGCCGCGCCGTCTCTCTAGACCGGTGCCACCCACCCGCGCGCGTCGTAATTGTAATCATGCAATGCGTAGGACTGTGTGCTAGCTGTTGTCTGGCTCTTGTCGCTGTCCAAGTGTGTCCCTACGTATGTTCATCGGACGGTCAAGCTTTGGTGTTAAACTGTGCCAGCATTGGTCGTCTCCAACTGGACCACCCTCGCCACATGTCGAGTATATTTTGGAAATTGTTACTTCATCTATATCTATATCTATATCTATACCAATATAAAAAGAACCAAACGGGCAGATCCGGTTAATCTTGGCCATCAAATCATGTCAATCCAACGACCTAGACTGCTGCAATGTCGAGCGCTCAACACCTTAAGTGTGCAGTTAATTTCATGCCAAATACAGTGCTAATCACATAATATCACGCAAATAATATCCTACTTAATATCCGCATGAACTTAATATACTTTTAAATTAACGTGCATTGCACGTACACATTGACTAGTCTGTTTAAAAATACTTGTCGTCGTTATAATTCAAATATATGCGTCAGATACAAAACGAGAATGTTTTGTGATAAAATTAGTACAAATATCAATACCAAACTTCTCTTTATTTCTTTTTGTTCAAACACGTTATGGTTATATATCTGGAAAGTGCAAGAATCAGCGACATTTAATAAAGACATATTCATTGTTTTGGAATTTCCTTTTGTAAACAAAAATAAAATAATTATTATTAAACCTCGCCGGACAATCCCAGTTTCCACCAGCAATGTTATATATATACAAAGTTAAAAGTAATCACATAGAGTAGTCCAGTTTACGGTGAGAGGATTTGTAGCATGCAGGTTCGGGGACACACTGTCCAAATCTCTACTACTTTTTCTTGAGGGAGTCCAAATCTCTGTCTCTACTACCTAAAGAAAACAGAGAGTTCTGTTTCCCATCTTACGTCAAAATTTCATCCCACCCTTTCATCCTTCCCTCCCCTTACGGCGTCCCCGCCCCTCCGTGATTTTCCTCCCCCTGCCCCGGTTTTCCTCCCCTCCTGGTTTTCTATTTCCAATAGTTTTCATCTGGCCGGACAAACCAACTTAATCTTTGGCAACACAATTAATTCACCTATGATAATCAACCTCTTCTTTGGTAACGCATAACGCAATCAATTCACATATGGTAGCCAATCCCAGGCCCGAAACAGCCAATCCTCTACTATACACGATTTTCTTCTCTTGCGTGTCCGCTCAATTCGTTTGAAGCTGCTTTCGCGAAGCGGTCGGTGGAAATTGGTGCCACACCAACTTCCCCGACCTATTTGCCGAACTCCAGAACTCCCCCTTGACGTCTCGCCACATTAGGTGTCATGAGATTGGGGTCGTTGCTTGGACCCTATGGACGTTTCGCAATAAGCTTGTGATCCAGCGTACTCGTCTGCGACGAGCTACTGACGCTATCTTCAAACTTTCTGGTTTCTTGCAGCTTTGGCGCCTGCTTAGCCGCCCTCAGGACCGCGACGCCATCTCCGCCTTCATCGCCGACCTTCGCTCGATGGCCGTCCCTCTGTCGCCGCAGCCCCCGCCGCCTGACTAGACGCTTGTCCCGTTCTCTGGCGCTTTTCTTTTATTTTGTCTGGGCTTGTTGAGCTGTGCCCTCAGCAGAACCTCTGTACTTATTTGTGAGACTTGGGTGTGTGTATGTGGACTAGTCCTTGTATGTGTGCTCTTTGGCGGTTTGCTTTATTTATAAAGCGGGGCGAAAGCCTTTTTCGGTATACACGATCAACCGTACTAGCTGTTCGTCGCATACCAAGGAAGCAGGCCCATCCTGTCATTTAGGTGGACAATGGACATCGTCTCAGAACATGGGTGCTCGTGGTCGGCAGTCTGAGGTTGCGACGGAGCGTCAGCTTCGGCAACGGCGATGTCTACATGGATCTCATGCAGGAAATGCCTGAGAAGTCGTGCATATCCTACATGCAGTAAAATCTTCTGCCTGTTACACTCATCCACAACTCCCTGCTCACTGGGACACTACATGACGTGTCGTTCACTGCGCCCGATCAATAGAAAATTAGTCACTATGCTTTGTATACTATTAAGAATCGCCTAATCAATAGAAAATTAGTCACTATGTTTCTATACTATTAAGAATCGTCTGGCACATCGACTCCTGCTAGAACTACTCCACGACTAGCTCATGAGTTTTACGGTGAAGAATCTCACGTTTTTTTCCCTGCAATTGTATGTAACTCCACTGGGGTGACAATCATCGGGAAGCAACAATTCACCTTCGGCAGCAAGATAATTTTTTTGTGTTTTTTGTGGAGAAATATATGTCCGTATGATTCATTCGTATTAGAGAGAGAGAGAGAGAGAGAGAGAGGAATTTCATTCTTTTGTGCTCGTACCATGGTTAAATCCAGGCTTTGACATTTGTCTAAAAAATCTTTGTCTACTTAATGCAAGCATTTGAAGAAGCTGAACATGATCTCTACGTACTTATTTTTATGAAATATGAACAGAGGGATATAGATCATCGGCAGCCAGTCCGAAAGTGGATGGATCATCGATAGCCTTTTCTCTAAAAAAGTCCGAAAGTGGATGGATCATCGATAGCCTTTTCTCTAAAAAAAAGCCCGAAAGTGGAGGAGCTTGGCTGGTACGACGACTTTGTGATCAAAGGGAACATTTCAGTGTACTCACAAATCTGCAAGAAATGTTTAATTCAGAATTTTCTTCTTTACCAGTGCGGTCTATTTACCAGTTCTGTAAGATGACTATGCATTTATTTGGTTCATGAAAATAATTTTAACATATGGTCATTGACTATACAGGGACATGAATCGGTGGAAAGACCAATAATAGAAACAAAATATGAGACATTTTCATCCCTAAAAAAGTAAAGTATATGTTTGAGTGGGAGTGGAGGCAGGTATTGTCAACCGGATGCGTCATTGACATAGGCGATGAGCTTGGATTGTTGTTGGTGTTGAACCATTAGATCAGGTATACCCTCGTTCAGTGGCGGAGACAGGACCCATGCATGGGGGGCCTGGGCCTCGGGCGTGAGAAAAAAAATCCTTTGTTGACTATAGCACCATGGACACTATTTGACACTGTAGCAAGCTTGGGGCGAGAGGTTTGGCCTAATCCTAGTGCCGCCCCTATCCCGTTGCAACGCACGAGCAATTACCTAGTTAAATTCCGCTTGCATATTCATGTTTTTGGTGACGAGGCCTCCAAATGAGATCCATTTTGAATACAATTTGATGAGCTTTTGAAAAATCAACAAGGTCCAGCTTTTGCAACTTTGTACAAGGGACAGGCAAAATCTAACATTTCAACACCTACAACCAACAGAACAATACGTTTTAAATTTCTATTTTTGAAACCTGTTATGAGCGACCAAGAAACTAGTTAGTTTCAAAACCGCTACCGACAAGATCGTAATTTTCAGAAACTAAAACATAAAACTTATGTGCCCGCGTGCGGATCGTGAAGCAATAGGGCGGCTAGCTCGGATGGGCAAATTTTTATAGCTTGCAAGGGAAACTAGGCCAATTCTTATAGTGAACTCCTGGTTGGAGGAAAATATGTAAAAATAAAGACTAAGGTAGCTAAATTATGCTAAAATTACCACCCACAGAGGTGCTCATGTTCCCTATACCGCAACTAGGAGGACCAAGCTGGCCTCCACCACCAAACACGAGTACCATCTTAGGCATGTGATTGAACATGGCTCTTCGGCGACGCCTTCGCAAAGGAAGAGGACGTTTGTTGGCACCAACTGCACACAAACCAAACCACAAGGTAGGA
>NC_041383.1:819129898-819150202 GCF_002162155.2 Triticum dicoccoides | reverse complement strand
GGCCTTACCAACTACCACTACAACCACCTCGAGTCTGTTTGACATCAATTGGATGAGAGGATGAGTTCTTCAACGATGTCTCCAATGAGAAGAAGGATGCCCGCAACCATCATCATCATCTCCGATGACCTCCGTTAAGACAAGCTTTTCCCGACCAGACACCCACCGCGCCACTACGATTGTCGTCTATATCTTGGACATCTTAGTCAGAGCATGATAGCGCGACCAGATCCATACACGAGTACATGTAATGGTTGTCCTCCTAGCCGCACCGCCTCTCCTACAATCTTTGTGGTTGTCCTCCACCGTCACCAAGCATCACAAAACACAATTGAGGCATGCTACATCATGTGGGACCACAGGGAACCCTCTTGCTCTAGAGCACGTCGCCCTGGACCCAGTGGGCACCCGCGCTCGACACTGGGTCTGCACGGTCTTTGCTTTAGGATAATGGGGTGGAAGAGCTTGAGGGAGGAGGACTTTAGGAGTAATTTTCACATTATACGCCTTCGGGTTTAACCATTCCTTTTTAAAAAACCTTTCCTCCATGTATCAATTTTGGAATGTTGCATGATAAACATATTATAGGTAAGTGTTTTGATGTTGATTAGGACTACACTCCAACCTAATTGTTTGCACATATAGAATACTAATCCTACCTAGTGCTAATATAAATTTAAATATAGATGCTTCTTCGATTTATTGCATATATATTGGTAGGAAGATGGTGCATCTTACCATAAGTGATTAGCTATATACAATCAATATGGTGATGCATCATATTCTACTGTGTTGTCTCTTTAGATAGTTCCTCTTCATGTTCATATGTAAAATGATGCGCTTGAATAGGGTATGACATATGTATACCCATCTATTTATCCTCGAGATGTCAAGAAATTCAGTGTGTGGGTAACTAATGTCTTATAACACACCGCAACAATTTTTATTTTCCTTCATTTAGTTTGAAATATAAAATTCCGTATCATGTTGATATCTTATAATGGATGATTTGATCCTTCATAATTCTTTATAACATTCATAATATATTTATATTAAAACATGACATGATTATTTATGAAAATAGATAAATAATACTTTTCAAGTAGATATGACCACATGTATATGACCAGGGGGAGCTACTGGAAACATGTGTCTCCATGTAAATTAGAAAATGTGTATTTGGTTGTATACTAACCGTCTTAGCAAATATTGCAGTATAAGCAAATAATTGGTAAAATCTCAAGATGCTATGCCGGCTCAGTATCTTGGAGGTGCTCATAGGGGTAGGGTGTGTGTGCGTGCGTCATAGGGATGAGTGTATGCTCGTGCATGTGAGCGACTTTGATTGTACTATGATAATAAAAAATGAAGATGGAAGGCAAATGTTCTTAAAGACGTACAAACTTATCTCATATGTTTTCGATTCAATCAAGAATATACGAATGGCAACAAAATAGTTGTCAACTTGTTTAATAAAATTAACTTGTAGGGTAACCACTTGCACAATTTTTTTGCGGGCAATTGATAGTTAAAATATGGAACATATGGTCCTCAAGCTGTAACATGATAAACTGATATCATGTACAATATCTAAATAAGTGAATTACATACAGAAAATATCTAAAACAGATTTTTGTTTGGATAAGTAATGTGCCAAAGAGCCCAAATCCAAACCACGCCAACTTGTTTGCGGCAACACCTAGATCTAACAAAACTCGGTAGCCATTGCCCACTGGCCGCACACCTTGGAACTAGGATAGTTCCCTCTGTCCTCCACTTCTTCACACGATCAGGGGAGTGCAATTAGATCTAGGCCCGAACACATGCAATGGCTGCAGCAATAGCCGGATGACTTTCATCGGCATGACCTCCACTATTGCAACATCCTCCACCATAGTGAGCCATCTTGCTTGACAACACGGTTTCCTCTATGATTCAATGCAAATTTTGACTAATTAATGATGATGATGCGGGAGGAGAAGCTGGAAGGCAGAAGGTCATGTACGGAGATTAGTCGCCCTAGTTGCCCTACTCTTTCACCATTCCATTTTAATTAGAAATATTCCTCCATGTAACACTTCCAGAATGGCCCATTATAAAATATATCAGATTTAAGTGTTTTCATGTTGATTAGCACTATTTTTCACTTTACAAATTATTATCAAAACAAAGCGAAAGAATAACTTTAATTCTTTTAGTGTAGGTCTTTTCTCTTGAGCGATCTTTGCATGTAATCTTTTAATTTTTCTCCAAGCTCTTGCCTTCGTAATAATAAGAACCTCAATTCAACTAGTTAACGACTTCACATATTTAAAGTTGAGCTTTATACATTTTATCTATAAAAATGGTTTGTGAGGTTGAGGAGTCACAATTTGAACATGTTCATACTAAACTTTTATGCTTATTTTTAACTCATTTTTATCATATCACATTGAAAGCTAATATTGTTTTGATAACTTATGACAACTTGTCATGTGATGACGCTATTAAATATTAATAACAAACTCATGTTAGATTTGTAACGTTCGTCGTTTAAAATAGGCATCCACTATGCACAATTCAATCGTGTTTCTAATACAAGTGACATTATAAATTTTTGACACATTCCACCTTAAGTATTTAAATATGATCCCATAAATGAGAGAAAATAAGAACAAAAACACAGTTTTGAATATTTTTGTGGATTCATTTGTGATACTTGCATCAACAGAGTTTATACATTTCTGATATAAATTGATGATCTCAAAAATATCCTGATAGGGATGTCTAGTTTATGATTTCATGAACAGAAAATTCTATGATAAGAATTTTGAATAAAAACAACATGACTCGCCTTTCCTAAGTATTTTTTAACATTATGGCACCCACACATCAAAGGATAAATCCAAAAATACAAATAAGAGGTAAAACCTCTACTTTTGCAGGGATTTTATTAAAGAAGTATACCCAACCCTTCCGAATTTGTATAAAACATACAAAATCGATAGACTTAAAGTTGTCTTCTAGGCAAACAAGTATCTTAGGGGTTTTGTTACTGTTATTTCATAGACGATATGGTTAATTACATGACTGAAACTTTGAGGAGCTTAAGACCGTAACGAGATGCTTTCTTGTTTGTGGTGACCCTAAATACTCTTATGATTATGTTCAAGGCGTGATTGATGGACTAGAATCTAGCATGGACTACAATCTGGCTTGGATTCGCATGATACAGTCAGTAAACTGTTAGTATATTTTATCTTTCAGCATCAAGCTCTATCATCCATTTCCTTATATGCTAGTATAATTAGAATTGGAAATGATTTCCATACAGAGTTTGTAGCAGTTGTAATTCTATGTCTATGTGCAAAACCATGCTACTCTTGTCATCCCTAATCTGGCCTCTTTTATCCTATTTTCTAATGCGTTGACAACCTCTGACTTCTAGGGCATGGTCACGCAGGTGAGGGTCCCTCTTGGATCCCTCTCGTCACTGGCTTTATGCCATCAAAATGTTTCTTTTCTATATATAGGGGTGCTCTTTTGATTTCATTTGTCAAGCTCTAACATGCTTGTGGTGGTTAATATCTCTATAAGTGTTCTTTGGCCTAGAGAATGGAAACAGGAGCTCAATATTGACCTAAAGGACCTCTACATCAACGCTGCAATGTAAGTCGCCTTTCGCTACATCGATTTCCTCTTGATCAATTGTGCATGTCGATTTATTTGGCATCAGTCTACGACATAATGATACAATTGCTATGTGTTTGCAGTTAGATGGATGTTGTTGGTAACAGGAAGATCGTGTTGTGGTGATACATGCGGTGTACCATCAGTGCAATGAATTGCTTAAAGGGTAAGTTTGCAACCTATATGAAATTTAATTAACTTATGTTGATTATACTGATGTTAAATATGACGGGAAAACTGTATGGTTTACTTCATTTTCTTTTACATCAATTTCTGAATGGAAAACTCGTATCCCATCATACGGTCAACAGAACTGACCGGGTGATTCAAGAGAATGAAAAAAGTGTTGCTTGCAAGAAAAAAGAGCAAACAGTTTCTAGTAACATAGATGTCATTTGGTTGAGCAGTGTACTGGGACTCCGGTTAGGCCATTATTATCAATCACAATTTTACAACACTACACTCCATGCTAAAATTGATTCATTAACAAATATTGGTTCTCTCATATTACTTATTGGACGGTCATGTTCTACCTGTGGTTTCTTCCTGTGACATGTATTTGGCCTTTAAACCTTATTCCAATTGCTACCCTTTTTAACTATGTACCTTGCTAAATTCTAACAATAAGTACGGAACAACTTACTTTTATCGACAAGTTGATTGTCATCTCCCCACAAACTATATACTGGATTACCGAAAAAGGACTCGCCCCACTTTATAAAGCAAACCACCAGAGCCGTAAGATCCAACAAAAGTTCACACCGCACACACACACAAAGATAGCTGACAAACAGAGCACTGGAAGGTTCCTAATGGATTTTGAGCATTAGTTCTTATGTATCTGCAGGAACTTTGATCTCTCTGAAGCATTATGTCTCCAGTTAGAACAACAAAAGCAGCTGCATGAACAACTTGAGGTATGTACCAGATAGCTCTATCATAATTTAGGTACCTTATGTTGAGGGTGGGTTTAAAATCTCATTGCATATGGGTTTTGGGGCTTTGATATTAGTCATGCCTGCAGTTAGTTCCACTATGGAATAAGATAAGCAAGCAACAATATAGTACCATCCTATATTTGAATTACTTCTCTTTTCATCATTGTGTACATGGAAGTAGAGATGAGCTAATGTCTTAGCTTTTGACATGGCCTTATTAATTGCATATAGTCAACTCATGAACACTTTATTTTTGAGCAAAACTCTTTGACACAACTAATCAGCGATTAGTATAGTGGCATTAGCTGAAAAGGTTCTCGGAGTTAATAGGATGTATTGGTATAGCTTGGAGTGGCAGTAACCCAAGTTATTGTAGTTCCCCATCATTATAATTTACTCTACAAATTAATAGTTTCTAAAGTCAGAAAATTTTAATTTTAACTTTTTTATATGTTAGAACTACGTTGTTTAAGTTCTAATTTCCTTGATGATAAGAAAAGTAATGTCATTGTCCAAAAATACATAACTACCGGATTAGCTAAAGTAATCAAATAGTATTTAAAAACTTCATATAATCTTTGGAATATATATGTACAAACATTGTGTAATTGCCACAAAAATAATGACTGGTTTAATTAGAAGTAGATAATTCTGTTGATCTTATTTTGGGCCAGAATCAAGCATCAGTTTAAAGGGAATTGGAATGATGAAAACTCTTGTCCGAGCACATGTGACCCTCATAATAGATGTCACATTCCAGCATCAAGATCCGGAATATGTCATTGACTTCGCAAGTTCCAACTCAGACACTGATAACATGTGCAAAGAAAAGAAAAGTCACTCGCAGCACAGTTCACACTACTGTAGTATTCTTACATATTAGTGGCGAGAAAGAATACGCCAGCTCACCCGAGTGTCACATTCCGCAGCGCAACAGATCACTACTGCAGTATACTTACATCTTAGTGGCAAGAAAGAACTCCACAACTGCTAGGTAAGTGGCGGAGATGGATTAGAGTATTTGACTAACAACCTAAATCTACAAGTATTTGTATTTGAAGCTTTCCAAGTGTTAAGCCCAGGCAATATCAACGTCAGGAATAGCTTTCACACCTGTGTTCTGTGATAATGGATTCTCCACAACAAGGTCCGGAACAATCTGAACTGCCAGTCATTCACGTCGTAAGTATAATCATTCTATGATAATGTAGACCTCTTGCTCTCGGTGAAACTACTATTCTTCCTTTACTTGATGAATTAGCATTCGTCTGCTGTAGGTCTATTACCATGCCCTTTTTTTAATCACTAACATGTCAGTGTTGCTTTGCTGCACTGCTTCTCTTTCTGGTAAGCCACACACGATATCATCCAAGTTTAGTGCTAACACAGAGGACGCGCGGCTAGTGCGCGCCAATGCCATTAGTAAGTTCTTAACATACTATGACTGTAGGAATATTTGTTGAGGAATACTTTGACTTATTAAATAAGCACCACATTTTATACTTATTTGTAACTCGTTTTTTCTTTTATCACAATCTTAGTTTTTCTTATAACTTATGATAACTAGTTATATGATATGTTGTTGAATATTAATAATACTTTTATGCTAAAACACTAATGTTAATCACCGAAAATGTGGAAACATGAATTATGTTTTTAATAAAATTTACATTAATTTTTTTCCTATTTTTGATACATTACACTGTAGATCGATATTAAAACCCGGTCCCATAAATGTGAGAAAATAAGATTTAAAACACAAAATTGTATGATTTCATTGATTTATTTGTCATACTTTGATGAATATGGTGTATATATCTTTGTGTTCATCTTTGAATATCTTCATAGAGGTCTCTAAATCATATATTTCTCGAAGATATCCTGTTTGTGGTTTCTAGAGATGGAAACATTTACGTAAACAAGTAGTGTAAAGGTGTTTAATAAAAGTACCTTAACCCCCCATCGCCATGTATTTTTTGTAGTTATGACAGCCATATTGGAGGGATTTTCCTCCCCTTCGCCTACTGCGGTGGTCGGTGGCGATGAGGGGAATCCTGGTGACTCAGCTCCGACTAACAGATAGGTAAGGTTTTCATGGGCAACACTTATTGTTTTAGTAAATATTCCGGGATCCGATCCGACACAAGTTCGTCTATTGTGACAGATTACAAGGAGTTTCGGCGTAGATTCTAGACGGCACCTAAGGGCGATGGGGTTAGGGTTCCTCGTCGTGCGTGTGTAATGGCGAGAATCGGTGTCAGGTGATATGTCACCAACGTATAAATAATTTATGAAGTTTTGGTGCTATATTTACATAATTTATTTATGTTTTCAGCACAATATTTATTTGGACTAATCTATTAATCCAGTGCCAAAGGCTAGTTCCTGTTTTCTATTGTTTTTGTAATATAGGTCAACACCCTCTCTCCTCCGGTAGCGCCGAGACGCCGCCGGGGACATTGCCGTCATCACCATCCCAAACAACTTCTCAACCGCTTCAGCACAAATGCTAGTGATGGAGCTCTTAGAAAGGTTGCATTTAAGGCTGGATGCCTCTCTGAAAATATTCAGAAGATCCAGCGCAACTTTAGTTTTCGTGATAGTAGGAGCGAGCAGAAGCACGCCATCATCGGCATATAGTGGCAAACGATGTCAAATGACCCATCTCGTGAGCGAAAACTCCAGCATCCTCGATCTTAAGTAAGATAGCGTCAAGACGACCATGACCAAAATGAACAACAAGGGGGGACAGGAGGTCTCCCTGATGAAGGGCACAACCATGCAAGATTTTGTTTTGCTAGGGAAGCCATTCACTAGAATTCTTTAAATCAGTTAGCTTCCATTGTTTTGTTCCATAGCGAGACAAAAACAATGCCAAGTTATAGCCTTGGTGTGATCTAAACACCTCAAATGCAAATCGGGTTCATAGTAACCAAATAAACCACAATCTTCACCAAAATAATAATAATCAAGTCTCTGCATCAATACCAATATGAAAAGACCCAAAGAGGCCGATCCAATTAATCTCGGCCATTAAATCATGTCAATCAAATGAACAATATTACTCCAATTGCGATCGCTCAACATGTTTAGCGTGCGATTAATACCATACCGAACATCAATGTCAGCGCAAATCACGTAATTACTTGTAATTTATATCCTACCTAATTTCAATAGGTAACTAAATTAAATCCTACCTAATGTCAATCCCTAAATAATTGATGGTAACATGTTTAGAATTATTACAGTCCATACACTTGACACAACTTGCATCCATCAGCATGTACCTGAAAATTGCAGTTACAACTTGCAAATAGCAGCAAGCCCGGTGTGCATCTCCCTTGTGCTAATGAATGTACTATAGCCGAGATAAGTACAATTAATTGAGTGCTTAATCTGGAACGAACTCGCATGATTTGTGTATTCTATTTCTATCCGCCCAATCTGGCTGCGATGTAGGATGCTAGCAATAGAGTGGAGAGATACAGAGCTGGAAGACGCACTTAGATAATTGAGTATGTATGCACTATGCAGTATCATAAGTGTTCTTCTACGAGCTCGAATTCGCCCGCGGCGAGCAGTAAAAACTGAAACAAAAATTAGTAAAAAGTGGGATTGTTGCAGATTACGTAAGAAGTGCCAAAAGTGAATTCCAATGGATCCAATGGATAGATAGCGATTGTTGCACGATCCCCACAATAGCGACCCTGACCAGAAATTTTATCGTGTGAACACCGACCAGACTTCTTTACACTATACTACACTGCACAAAAACAGATATAAGCAAGCGTGCAAACAAAAAGAAGCAGAGACCATAAAAAGCAGAAGACAGAAAGCAGTTTGGACCCGTCTTTCTTTCCGGCCGGTCATCGATTCAAGGCTAGTCTTGCAACTAAAGGAGAATGGCCAATTAATATAGGACATAAAGCAGCAAATAAAAGGAAGACGATCAATATAGTACGTACCCTACGTGTGTATTGTCGTGGAAACCTGAAGCCAGACTATTCAAACAGCGCAAAAAACGAGGATGGAGATCTTGTGAGATTCTTCCTTGACCAGTGACAGTGATCGGACGCGGCCGGTGTCCTCGTCATTGGCGTCGCGATCATGTAACGTCTGGTCCAACAAAAATGATAGCGATGGCAGACAGCTCCTTCCTTCGATCGTTCTGTAGAGAGAGAAATGTGTGGCCGGCCATGCATAGCTTTGCACCTCGATCGATCGCAGTAGCTATCTTATCTTGCTTGGCAGTGATGGGTGCATGCACTTTGTCACTTCGGACTTCGGTGGCCAAAGAGAAGAAGATATGCTAGTATGTCTCCTTTGCACAAGCCAATCCAGCCGGTCCCCGAAATGGCGGACGCGTGTATATATTTTCATCGTTGCATTTAAGCTAGCCTAGCTTTAAACCTGCTAGCTTCCATCGTTTTCTACCATAGCGAGGCAAAAGCAATGCCAATTTATAGCCTTCATGTGATCTGAACACGTCGAATGCAAATCGGGTTCATAGTAATAATCAAGTCCGTGCATCTATAGCAATATGAAAAGATCCAAAGAGCCAGATCCAATTAATCTCGGCCATTAAACCTTGTCAATCGAACGACCAATATTACTCTAATTGCGATCGTTTCAACATGTTTAGCATGCAATTAATACCATACCGAACATCAATATCAGCGCAAATCACGTAATTACATGTAATTTATATCCTACTACCTAATTTCAACACGTAATTAATTTATATCCTACCTAATGCCAATCCCTAAATAATTGATGGTAACATGTTTAGAATTATGACAGTTCGTACACTATGCTCAATCAGCATTATTTATGCGTCTTTTTTGTCATTATTAATTGGTTTATCACTTGGACCCATACTCCTAGTTGCATTGCCCAACTGAGCATGTTATGTCCAGGCTGGATGAGTGTTCCACACTTATGCTCGAGTCGATCGACACATCTTCTTGGTCTTTTTCGCACTCAGCTTTAGTTTGTACGTATGGACGGATTCAAGCTTAACATGGGTAACCCGCAAAAGAAAAGCCTAACATGGGTAGAACTACACTAGCTCAGTGAGGTGAACATCTACATTTCCTTTTTTTTTCATGACAATAGTATAATACTACTGAGTTACTAATTGGGGCGGAGTCAGAAATTAAGCAATAGAAGAAGGAGACACGGATCACAAAAATAATACTAGCTAGGTAGGGACGAGTTGGACATTGAGAGGAAAATTGGTGAGGTATCCATCAGCCTAGCCATTTACACTTTGTGTAGCTTGGATTCGACAGGGTGTCTTCTTCAGTTGTCTCTTCCATCCTTAACTCACACTTCTCCAGTGAATTAAAATTTTAGATAACACGTCCATTCAGTATGTTTTTACATAAATGGACGGCAGTACTGCAATTCTACCGAACTGATCGATGAGAGTAATCAGACACTCGTACGATTACAATATACCCTACTGGCAAGGGCCGGGTATGTGTATTTCTTCAACGCACACGTTGTGCGTTGTTGTCTCCTAAAAAAACACGTTGTGCGTTGTAGTATAATTGTAAAGCAGCATGCACGCATATGCTGGTCTCACGTCGTATGGTGCAGTGGTACGAACATATTATCAAACATAATTAGACAGACGCTACAAAATCACAGTGGTCTAGTAATTTACGTTATCGTTGGAGGATGGCTACAAAATCGCACCAACAAAAAGAAACAAAAAGAGACGCAAGCAGGCGTGCAAACGAAAAGAAGAGGAGACGAAGCCAAAAGGCAGACGAGCACAGAAAGAAACAAGAATGCAGTTTAATTGGGCCCGTCTAATGTCCGGTCAGTCACTAACCAAGACTAAAGGAGAATGGTGGATCTATGACAGAAAGCAGCTAATAAAAGGCAGATGATCAATATAATATGTACCCGTACGTGCGTCTTGTCGTGGAAACTCGAAGCCAGGTTAAACAACAGGGCAACAATGGCGGACGGAGATCTTCCAAGATCCGAAGAAGACAGAAAGAAGCTCTCCTGGATTCTTCTTTGACCAGTGACTAAGCTAGTCGGATGTACGCGGCGCCCTTCCCGTCATCGTCGCTGTCGCCTCTCGCAGTCAAGTAATCGTCTGGTGCTCCCCGCAAAAAAAGAAAAAAGAAAAAAAAAGTAACGTCCTGTGCAATAAAAACGATCTTGATTGCAACCTATGAATAGTAGTACTCCTCCCAGCAGCAGCCACCATTCGTTCTTTCCTTCTCTAGACAAAGAAAAGGCCGGAACCAATTAGAAGCAGGGCAAGAATCAATCAGGATGCTAGGGTGACTGGCATTGATGGGTGCACGCGTATATATTGGTTGGATCGAATGTGTGGCCTGCCATGCCTTGCAGCAAATCGTCCAAACCCGGCAGCATCTTTCTTTTCTTGCTTGGCAGCTATAGATGCACCGCTATGGAGGCCAAGGAGAAGATGAAGTATGTCTCCCCTCCTCACGCCAATCCAGACGGTTCCTGGAATGCCCGATGGACTTGCGTGCCAATTTCCATCGTCGTTTTAAATAAATTATTTAGCCTCCATCATTTTCATAGAAAGCGACACAAAAGATATCCATGAATAAAATGTTGTGCATACGACGCTTTAACATACCACGCTTGTAGGATGCTAGTATGCAGCCTGTAGAATGGTAAATTGCACGTGCCACGCAGCAATGTGTGGGGTTTCATCTTGTATATACAGAACCAGACAAAATTTTCTCTAATTTTCCCACTCACCCTCACAATGATGGCCTGAATATCTTGTCCATGCCATAAGAATTCAATGTTGAACTCTTGCTTGACTTATCATTATTAAGGATTTTTTTCCAGTAATTCTTTTAAATAAAAATAATATTAGTCGTATTCTGTCTAAGAACCCATCCACCCCGAAGAGGATAGCAATGGAGCGATGGACAGGCCGTACCGTGTCATCACCACGTACACGCTCCGTGTTGAATCTGTTAGTCCTGGACTGAGATTAAAACTGCTGCATGTTCCATGTTGAATTTTAGTTACCATGCGTAAACTTAACTATCTAGAGGAGCATCCGACACAAGACGAATATAACTGTTGCGTTGATGCGCGAGATCACTGCGCCAATTATTCATAGCTCCAACCACGACCCACCGACGATACAGAAGCTAGACTCGTGTCCACATCCTATACCACAATTGTGTGCTAGGTTTGGCTCGAAGCCTTTTTCCGTTTTTTTTGTTGATCTACTTAAACCTGTGAAAACATATACGTACACACTGATCCTGACATGTGTAGTGTAGAGCTACTGTCGGTCCGTATACTCTGCTCGACCAAAATTAATCTTCTGAGTGACACTGTCCGTGGAGCTAGCTACTGTTATCAATATCTAGCTAGAACTCCACCACTGATTAGCATCGCAATTACAGCACAACACGCTTTTTAATGTTGTGTACGTCTCACAACTTGCATTTATCAGCATGTACTCCAGTGGTCAGTAGTGTACTATAAACCGAGTTAACTATGATTTGTGTATTCTACCCGCTCAGCTCAATGCAGCCGTAACGTTGGATGCAAGCAACACAGTGGAGAAATATACACACAGCTCGCAGTGGTACGTACGTTGCACCCTTGTCTGCCACTGTTGGATTTCTAATTTTTTTCCGATAAAGAACTGTTGGATTTCTATTAGCGCTCATTAACTATCTGACCTAAGCGATTTCTTTATTTCGTTTTGGCTTTTTCCCGATAGTGCAATTTGCAGCTTTTTTAAATCAGTTTTACTAAAACTCGGTCGACTTAAACTTGGTTATGTCCCAGTCAATGCAATATGCGTGAGATATTATTGAGATCTGTGTAAATTTTCTTTTTGACTTTTTTTCTTACATGTTATATCACTTAGCTGAGACTTGGTTAAATCTTAGTGGACTAAGTCCTAGCCACACACTTTTTCAATTGAGACCGCCGTAGGTGCATGAGAAAAAAAAAATCATGTCAGTTCAAATCGAACAGTTGGCGTCTACCAAATTCTTCCAAATTAACCATCGCTGGCTGCCGCAATCCAGGGCCGGCAACGCCCTACATCAACCTCTGGCACCCTTCCAACTGGGGTGCCGCTGTTGGGACGTCCCAGGCTGGGGTCATTCCCATCCCGGGCCTCGCCAGCGCCCTTGCGCCTTGCTGTGCACGCCCCGTTGTCACCGTCTTCACGCCTGGAGCTATGTGTAGAAAATCGACTAACTGATGGTGCCTATCCAGTACTACTGCTATTGGTTAGATATGAATGGATGGCGGCTCAGATTAACTAATCTGATAGGCTGGAACTTTCTCAAGTCACTGGAGTACGTAATTTGCAACATATGTTATATGAATCCGTCTAATTGATGCATAAGATACGAAGCATGCAGCGACATGTCCTTACCAATAGATCGAAATGGGCGGCCACAGGCATGCATATGCCATGATGTGCAGAATCTTGGCAAGTAAATCCCAGATTGAGTAGAAGCATTGCATTCACCAAGCCAGACAGCGACAACTCACAACTTCTAGTAGGTAGTATTCCTAGTGCCGTATAAAGACAGTGGGACATGACCTCTAAAAAGAAAAGGTAGTGGGACATCACAGGATGGAGATGCGATGATTTGCTGCGCACTGCCCGAGGATGATTCGCTCGCCGGTGGCAGGCTCACCAGGAAGTGCACTGCCCGAGATGCAATGATTTGCTGTTCACCAAGGAATCAATCGATATATGTGTATATCCTTGTTAGACTGTATATACGTAGCCTCTGTATATCTGTATTGTAACGTTGTATTGTACCCCTTGGGTACCTCTATATAATGAGATAGCCACACCCTAGGTTAGGGGTGTCGTGCAGTCCCCAAAATACTTTGTTCTACATGGTATCAGTTTAGGTTACGATATGTCTTCCGCTGCTCCCGCCGCCGCCGCCGTTGCGCCGACCTCCGTCGCCGCGGCCGCCGCCGCACCGGTTCTCGCCCCTTCGTCGCCGTTCCTCGCCTCCGGGCCTCTCGCGGCGGCCTATGGGGCCCCGCCGCCGCCTGCGCTGCCTGGGTCCCCGATCGGATCTCGCCCGCATGGCGAGCCCTCGGGTGACCTAGCCCCGGTCGCGGCCGATGCTGCCGCGCCACCGGCCTACGCCACTGCACCACCACCGCACTACGGCGTCGCCGCGCCACCATCTTACGGCGTTGCCGCGCCCTCGCCCTACGGCTACTACCCGTATGGCGCTCCTCCGATGGCCCCTGGTGCTCCGCCGCTGCCGCCGTCCTCATGGCCGGCATTTGGTGCGCCGCCTCTACATTAACCACCGGCGGCGCCACAGAGCCACCCCTATGGGTCATCACCGTCGCCTCCCCAGCAACCCTACGCAGCCTACCCAGGGCCGCATGGGGCTGCGGCCTCCTACGCGGGGGGAGCGGCTGCCTCGCTGCAGCCATCGTACGGGGCTGCGGCCGCGCCACAGCAGCAGCCTCCCGGGGCCGCGGTCGTCTCGCCCTACGGGGCTCATGCCGCTGGTCCTCCCGGGTTCCCCGCACTGTATCCGGTGCCTGCTGCTCATGTCGACCCGGTCGCCGCGCCGTCGCCGTTCTACTTTTCACATCTGCTACCGGTGAAGCTTGCGCCGGATAATTACTGGTCCTGGCGTGCCCAGGTGTTGCCTCTTCTGCGGAGCCGCTACTTGGAGGGATATGTTGATGGGTCCATACCGTGTCCACCACCCCACCACCCGGCATACCACACCTGGGTGGCTCAGGATCAGGCCATCCTCTCCGCCATCCAGTCCTCGCTCACCCCGAGCGTCTCGTCGCTGGTCATCTTCGCTTCTACATCCCGGGAGGCGTGGGCGGCGCTTCACACCAGCTTTGCCTCTCAGTCTCAGGCGCGTGCTCACTCTATCCGCACTGAGTTGGGTGACACGAAGCTTGGTGACCTCAGCATCACCGACTACTTCAACAAGATGCGGGGTCTCGCCGACACGTTGGCCTCCGTCGGCCAGTCGCTACATGATGAGGAGTTCACCACGTTCGTACTGAATGGGCTTGATGATGATTATGACAATCTCATTGAGAACGTTCACGGTCGCGATGACCCGCTACCACCTCGTGAGCTCTATGCTCGTCTGCTTGGCCGCGAGTAGCGCATTAAGGCGCGCCGAGCTTCCCCCAGTTTCGCCTCCGCCAATGTTGCCACTCGCGGCAAGCCTCAGCGGTCCTCATCGTCCGGAGGCAAACCGGCGTTGCCTTCATCACCAGCTTCGAGGGGCAGCGCTCCGACCATCACAGGTGGTAACCGGCCTGTGGCGTGTTGTTCCTCTTGTGGTGCCCAACAGGCGTGCCAGTTGTGTGGCTTGGAGCGCCACATTGCTTCTCGCTGTCATCGTCGCTACAAGTAGGATTTTCTGGGCCTCGGCAACAACGGAAAGGGGAACGACAAGCAGGCCGCCGCTACCGTGACGAGTCATGATCATGGTCGTACTCCGTCATACTCCATTGATCCTGCATGGTACATGGACACTGGAGCTACCAACCACCTCACCGGTGAGATGGGTAAGCTCTCTACTCAGGAGCCATATCGCGGTCATGATCAGGTGCACACCGCTAGTGGAGCAGGTATGCGCATCTCTCATGTTGGTCAGGCTTCTCTCCTTGCACACAACTTTCGCACATTGCATCTATCTAATGTCCTTCGTGTTCCTTCTGCTACACGTAGTTTGTTGTCCATTCCTCAACTTACTCATGATAATAATGTCCTTGCTGAGTTTCACCCTTTTTGTTTCTTTATCAAGGATCGGGACATGAGGGCCGTTCTGCTTAGCGGTCGTCTTCGCCATGGCCTGTATGCACTTGATGAGCCGCGCACCTCTTCCACGTCATCCTCTCCTCAGGTGTTCAGTGGTGTTCGTGTGTCTCCTACACACTGGCATGCGCGCCTTGGTCACCCGGCGACTCCCATAGTTCGACATGTTTTGCATCGTCATGATCTACCAGTTGTGTCCAATAAAACTGCTGAAACTATTTGTGATGCCTGTCAGCAGGGCAAGAGTCATCAGCTTGCGTTTTCAGAGTCTAGTCATGTTGTGAAACATTCTCTTGAGCTTGTGTTTTCTGATGTTTGGGGTCATGCCCAGACATCCGTTAGTGGTCACAATTATTATGTCAGTTTCATTGATGCTTACAGCCGTTTCACTTGGTTATATCTTATTAAGCGAAAGTCTGATGTGTTTGATGTCTTCATTCAGTTTCAAGCACACGTTGAGCGCCTTCTTAAGCAGAAAATCATTCATGTCCAATCCGACTGGGGTGGTGAATACCACAACCTCAACTCATTTTTTAACAAGCTTGGGATTTCGCACCACGTGTCATGCCCTCACACACATCAGCAGAATGGTGCTGCTGAGCGTAAGCATCGTCATCTTGTTGAAACTGGCTTAACCTTGCTAGCTCATGCATCTGTCCCGTTTCGGTTCTGGAGTGATGCTTTCTCTACAACTTGTTTTCTTATAAATAGGCTCCCCTCGAGGCTTCTGGAAATGCAAACCCCACTTGAGCTCCTGCTTAATGAGATTCCGGACTACACTTTCTTCAAAGTGTTTGGTTGTGCATGCTGGCCTCACCTCCGTCCATACAACAAGCGCAAGCTAGAGTTTCGGTCTAAGAAGTGTGTCTTTCTTGGGTACAGTTCTCTTCACAAAGGGTACAAATGCCTACATGTTCCTACCAACCGCGTCTACATCTCTCGTGACGTTGTGTTTGACGAAAATGTATTTCCTTTTCGTGCACTTCCGACTGACCTTACCACTTCCACACCACCAGTGCCTGTGTCTTCACCTATGCCTGATCAGTTTGTGGATGTTGCATATGCCCCTGCGTTGCTTCCTAATCATGCTGCAGGTATTGGACATGGTGCTCGGCTCGAGCTCCTTGATGAACAGGTCGCGGATGATCCTCCTGGTCGGGACGTGCATGTGCCATGCATAACGGGGGGCACCCGCCAACTCGTTCCTCTGTCGCCTGAGGCGGCCACCCCGACTGCCTCCCGGGTGCCGGACCTGCCCACGCCATCGCCGGCGGCCTCCTCTGGCTCGCGGGCCCTGCCTGCGCCGGCGGGTGTCTCGCCCGACTCGCGGGCCCCGTCCACACCAGTGGCCGCTTCGCCCGACTCGCGGGCCTCGTCCACACCAGCGGCCGTCTCGCCCGGCTCGCCTGGTTCGCGGGCATCACCAGCCCTGCGTGGCTCGCCTGGGCCACTGGCGGGTGCGTCTCCTGGGCCGGCTACTGCTGCCGCTAGCCCATCGGCTCCGTCGCCTGCTCTGGCTCCTGGTGAGCCTGCCTCGCCGGACTCGGCTCCGGCCTCATCAACGTCCTCTGCTGCACCATCTTTGCCGGCAGATTCCGCGGTCACACTTCGGCCGCGCACACGGAGCCAGTCTGGCGTGTTTCGCCCGAAGGAGTGGACAGATGGCACGGTTGCGTGGCTTGCTGCGTGCATGTCTCATACTGCTGGCGATCCTACTGCAGAGCCTTGTCATTTTCAGGCTGCGTTGAGTATTCCTCATTGGCGTGCTGCAATGGAACAAGAGTTTCATGCCCTCCAACAGAATGATACTTGGCGTCTTGTTCCTCCAAAGTCTGGCGTCAACATCATTGATTCTAAGTGGGTTTTCAAGGTCAAGGGACATGCTGATGGTTCCGTTGAGCGTTACAAGGCACGATTAGTTGCCAAGGGCTTCAAACAGAGGTATGGTCTTGATTATGAAGACACGTTCAGTCCAGTTATCAAGCCTACTACCATTCGGTTACTACTGTCTCTTGCGGTTACTCGTGGATGGTTCCTTCGTCAGCTTGATGTGCAGAACGCTTTTCTCCATGGCATTCTGGAGGAGGAGGTTTATATGCGTCAGCCGCTTGGTTTTGTTGATCCAACACGACCTCATCATCTCTGTCATCTGGTCAAGGCGCTGTATGGACTCAAACAGGCTCCTCGCGTTTGGCATGCTCGACTTGGATCTGTTCTTCGGGCTCTTGGGTTTATTCCCTCCACTGCTGATACATCACTGTTCCTCCTCCAGCGCCCTGAGGTTACGATGTATATCCTGGTGTATGTTGATGATATCATCCTTGTCAGTTCCTCGGCTGCTGCTGCTGATCGCCTTGTGCTTGCTCTCCGTGATGATTTTGCTGTCAAGGATTTGGGTGCTCTTCACTTTTTCCTTGGTCTTGAGGTTACACGGTCCTCTGCAGGTCTGACTCTCACTCAGAAGAAGTACTCCTTGGACTTGTTGTGTCGTGCTGGAATGCTCAAATGCAAACCTGTTTCCACTCCGATGTCTGCCCTTGATGGTGACTCTCTCTCGTCTGATGATGCCACTGAGTATCGCAGTATCGTTGGTGGTCTGCAGTATCTCACTATTACCAGGCATGATATCTCCTATGCAGTTAACTGTGTCTGTCAGTTTTTGCATGCATCCAGGACGTCTCACTGGTCAGCTGTGAAGCGTATTTTACGCTATGTCAGTATTACTACTGCCTATGGTCTGCATCTTCAGCCTGCATCGTCGTATGAGCTCTCGGCCTTCTCTGATGCTGACTGGGCTGGTAGTCCGGATGACAGGCGATCCACGGGGAGTTATGCGGTATTTCTGGGTCCTAACTTGATCGCCTGGAATGCTCGCAAGCAAGCAACTGTGTCTCGCAGTAGTACTGAGGCTGAATATAAAGCCGTTGCTGATGCGACTGCTGAGATCATATGGGTACAGTCTCTGTTGAGAGAGTTGCGTGTTCCTCAAGCTCGTCCTCCGGTCCTGTGGTGTGACAACATTGGTGCTACATATCTTTCTTCTAATCCAGTGTTTCATGCGAGGAAAAAACACATTGAGGTGGATTATCACTTTGTTCGGGAACGTGTTGCACAGAAGCTACTCTGTATCAAGTTCATCTCGTCAAAAGATCAACTTGCTGACATCTTCACGAAGCCTCTACCACAACCACAGTTTGTAGGCTGTAGGCGCAATCTTAACTTGCTTTGTACTTCAGGACATAGTTAAGATTGAGGGAGGGTGTTAGACTGTATATACGTAGCCTCTGTATATCTGTATTGTAACGTTGTATTGTACCCCTTGGGTACCTCTATATGATGAGATAGCCACACCCCAGGTTAGGGGTGTCGTGCAGTCCCCAAAATACTTTGTTCTACAATCCTCATTTCCTCATTATATATGCACCCAGAGAACCGGACAACCGTGAGCTTGAGCTAGGCCTAGGCTAACGTGTGTTGCAAGTAGGGAAGATAGGAAGTCATTCTTGCACAACAATATAACGGCGGCGGTAAAGCTAGCTAGCGAGTTGATCAGTTGATAGAGACTGATGTAGACCGACAGACAACCGAAATATGCTTATGGATTCGTGAGTGGGGGTGGTCGCTGCTAGCTAATTAGTCCATCTTCTTCTTCCTAGCCGACCAAATCGACAGCCACCACCACCCCCCTGCCTTCTCTAGCTACCCAGTAGCCACCCCCACGCGCAATCCAGGGCTTTTCACTAGAAGAGATCGATTATCCCTGCCCTGCCCTGCCCTCTCTCACTAACCTGTCACTGTCAATGCAAAAAATCGAGTGGTGGATGTGATCAGCCATGCCAGGGATGTGCGTGCTTCCAATCCAGTCCTTTCTGGGTTATATAAATAGGGCTCCAATCAAGCTTCCCTAGCTACCAACCTCATTCTTACTCACAACTACTGCAATTGCAATTGAGCACCTCACAAAAACTACCTTCTGGTGGTCCTCTGGTGTTACAACCAACCAACCAAGCTACCTCGTTTCTCAGCTGCTTAATCGCCTCTTCTTCTTCTTCATCTTCTCCTCGGTTGGGTGAGTCCTCACCCTATGATTAATATGGTTCTATTTGTATATACTCCTATGTACTTTGCATCTCAATTATTTTGTTTGGTTGAGGGCATCTAGAGAGTTATGTACACGCTAGAGCTAGTCATGAGCCCGGCTACTTTTAGTACAGTGTGGTGTGGTACCACCACTAGCTAGTAAGTACTACTTTCATGTATAGCTAGCAGATGCTACTATACCGGAAGAGAAGGGGACAATATGCACTTGTATGCTAAAGTGACCACCATATTCCTGCTGGTACTCCTCATAGACTCATACTAGTACGTACTCTGTTGAGTTTGAATTGAGGTTGAAATTCCTCTCTGCAACCATAATCCTGCTCGATCGATCCATGTACGTCCGAAACCATATTCCTCTGCTGGTGCTCATATTACAGGAGAGCCTGAAGTGGGGACAATATGCACTTTGCATGCTAAAGTGACCACCATATTCCTGCTGGTACTCCTCATAACACTCATACTGGTACGTACTATGTTGAGTTTGAATTGAGGTTGAAATTCGTCTCTGCGTCCTGGTACTCCTGCTCGATGGATCGATGTACCTCCGAAACCATATTCCTCTTCTGGTACTCATAGCACATCGATGCAGTTGAGCTGAGCCTAAAATTCATCTCTGCGAGACCCGTACGTACGTAGATACCTGTAGTTCAGTCGTCTAGTCCACCACAAAATTGACCAGAGACACAATTTTGTCTCTAACCGTAGTGTAGGTACGTGTCCAGTACCAGTAGGCCGGCGCAGGCAAATGATTGAAAATACAACACACACACACACACACGGAGAGAGAGA
>NC_041383.1:819126543-819129565 GCF_002162155.2 Triticum dicoccoides | reverse complement strand
AGAGAGAGAGAGAGAGAGAGAGAGAGAGAGAGTAATCCTGAAGTGCACTCAAAGAAACATGATGGCCTTTGCATTCATGCCCCTAAAAGCTTCACTCTCACAGCTCCTATAGGCAGCATCCACTGCAGGTCCTTTTCATTCCTCTTTTCTCTTCTATCTTCTTCCGTTCCCACTTCACGTTACAAGCTAGACCACACTCCCGGCATAAATCCATGCCATCAAGTGCTTGCAATCAGCTTAGATTACAATTGTACTTTGTCCTCAGAAAATGGATCCATGACATGATTGCAGGCACTTCTAGTAGATAGATAGACAGATTTGGTGTGGGCTATATAGACTACTAGAGATAGATTACATACGTGTGCTCTGCTCTGCTTGCTGTCAAGTGTTGCACGAGTGCAACTAGCAGTCATTATTCTTCTCTAGATCTCTAGCTATCTATAAAGATCTTGTATGGTCCACACGCATACAACATATATACACGATTGGTCCATCAGTGGACCTGCTAGCGCCATTGTTGCCCCTCTCTGAAGATCAGTTGTAGCCTCCCCACATGCATCTAAGTTGAAAAGGTTGTGTTCTTGATTTCAGTACAGGAGAGGTCAAGCTAGGGAGCTACCGGGCAGGAAGGTAGATGCTAGGGATGGACCATGAGCACCACCATCAGGAGGAGTCGTGTGTTCCTCCGGGGTTCAGGTTCCACCCCACGGAGGAGGAGCTGGTGGGGTACTATCTGGCCAGGAAGGTGGCTGCCCACAAGATCGACCTCGACATCATCCAGGAGGTCGATCTCTACAGGATCGAGCCATGGGACCTCCAAGGTACTACTCTTCAGAATTCTGTCAGTTTGTTTTGTAATTTTCTTCCCTCAGTTTCAAAATACTTGTCATGGTTTTAGTACATATAAGTGTTCTAGTGAGGTGGTGATTCAAGTTGAATATTAACAAAAATGGATGGTGCAGAGAGGTGCGGCGGCAGCAGGGGAGGACGGGGAGCGCGTCAGGTGGCGGATGAAAATCAGTCGTCGTCGGAGTGGTACTTCTTCAGCTTCAAGGACCGCAAGTATCTAAGCGGCACGCGCACCAACCGCGCCACGGCGGCCGGGTTCTGGAAGGCCACCGGCCGCGACAAGCCGGTGATGTCGTCGAGGAGCCGAGGGGTCATCGGCATGAGGAAGACGCTGGTGTTCTACAGGGGCCGTGCACCCAATGGTAGGAAGACCGACTGGATCATCCACGAGTACCGACTCCAGACAAACGAGCACGCGCCCACACAGGTTTTCCTTCAGTTCCTCTTCTTCCTCCTCCTGCCACACCTCTTCTTCTTCTTGATAATGATCATGGTGATGATGATGCAGGAGGAAGGTTGGGTGGTGTGCCGGGCGTTCCAGAAGCCGACCCCGAGCCAGAGGCAGTCCTACATCTTCTCGGCATACGCCTCCGAGCCGGGTCTCGTGGGCTACTACGATGACCTCCATTACCTGCAGAGCGCCACTGGCGCTGCCGGAGCCGGCGGCCTTGGCTTCCCGAGCCAGGACGTCATGTACTGCTCCGAGGACCTGCTGGACTCCAAGCAGAGTCTCTTCGGCAATATCCCGCAGCTCATCGAGAGCCCGCCGCCGACTGCCCTTCTACGCTGCGTCGACGATGCCATCTTCCAGCAGCAGGGTCCGGGACATGCGGTGGCCGGCATCGACTGGAACTTCCTGGACAGCTTGCCGTCCACGTCGCAGCTGCAGGAATACTCTGCCACTGCTGCGTCAAATCTTCACCTAGAGCAGTGAAGTAGAGTTAGCAGACATACCGTAGCAGCATCGATTTCATTGTATACATGATTTCATAGTAGACGAGTCTTGGTTGACACTTGTACCTAGCTAGACTATCCTCTGTTTCACTTATAGGAAATTTCAGGGACAGCTGATTTGTCGTACGCATCATTTGCTAATAATAGTCCACTACTGCAGAGTACAGGCAGTATAGAGCCTAGATGGTGGACCTCCATGTCCATGCGTTTGTGTTGCGCCTGATGGACACTCGTGAACCTAGCATCGTAGTGTGGGTTCTACTCTCTCCGTTCGGATTTACTCGTCGTGGTTTTAGTTCAGATTTGAACTAAAATCACGACGAGTAAATTGGAACGGAGGGAGTAGTTTACAGCAGGCAGACATACCACTCTTTTTCACTCAGTGAATTTGTTGTACAACTGATCATCATCACTCATCAGTGTACGTATATGTTTCACTCAAGATTGACCATAGCGATGAGAAAATTTTGGTTGATTTGTCTGAGCCATGCATGAACGATTAATTAAATGTGTGATGTGCCCACCGGGATTAGTTAACATCAATTTTATTGTGATGGTAAGTTAATTAATTGAGGTTCCCTATCGATCATCTTTTCCTATGTAATTTGATTCTAAACCTTAGACCTCTTCATATCTGCTCCAACACATAATGAATACATGAATACATCAAGTAAAAGTCACCCCTGTCGATATCTCAATCATTGTCAGCTTGGAGGTCTAAGGTTTAGCATGATAACAAGTGCATACAACTTGCAGGTAAGATCAACATCTCAAATGTATTCATGAAAGCATAAGTGTTCAGATGTGAAATCATGGAACTCGGGCCCTATTGACAAGCATTAAGCATGCCAAAGTTATAGCAAGATCAATCATAGAACAAAGTTGATACTAGGGATCAAACCCTAAAAAATTGGTACACTTACATAAAAAGTCTCATCCATCTCCATCTACCTGCAGTATGCCTACAAAGAAATTACTTACTAATGGTGGTGAGCAACATGAAATTATTGATCTTTGATGACGACGGCGACAAATCCTCTCTCCGTAGCCATGAACGGGCTCTAGGTTATTGCCCCTGATTAAGAATAGGAGGTGGCGGCTGCTTCGTATCGTAAAAGGTGATGAACTTTCTCTCGTATTTTTTTTCAGAAGACGAAATATATAGGCTTGGAATTAAGCCAGCCGGAGTTTTGTGTGCCTCACAAGCTACTTGGGCGTG
>NC_041383.1:819120601-819126311 GCF_002162155.2 Triticum dicoccoides | reverse complement strand
CTTGTGGCCCCATGGTGGCATCGGGTACTTATTTGCTTCATTATTTTTTATTTATTACATAAAACATCTCTGCAAAGTTTTGTTCAATTTCGAGAACTTTTATTTCTGAAAAAAAAAATAACACCATGGTAGTTCTGCTAAAAACAACATCAACCTGAGATAGGTTAATTCAAATTATGTAAATTAAAGTCTAAAACAAGAGCAAAACTGTTTGGAAAAATAGATATGCTAGACATGTATCAGCTACTACATTCCTTTGTCCCTATTGTCCACATTCTGCTGCACATGGCCGACGTAGGTGCCTCGGCGCGCTAGTGTCACTTCCCGACCACGCTCAGCATGGGTTGCGTGGCAATAGAGAAATGGGGATATTTTTGGCCGGGGGCGATTGAGGTTTTCTTGAGTAGGTGCCCGCTGTGCTTGGGCTATGAGGCTCTATGATGTGCAGGAAATGAGGCAACGATGCTCGCATCGCACCATTGTAGCACCGACGCGTGGCAACCGGTGAAAACTGAGCGGCATGGATGCTGGGTCATTCTTTTTCTTTGTTGTGAACGCCTTCATGGTTGTCGTCGGCCTCTCTACCTGCTTGCTGTCGGCCAGAGCAAGGGGAGGGCGTCCTGACGGAACCAAGGCCGTTCTGGCCGTGGTTGATGGTGTAGCGGCCCAAAGCAAGTGTTTTGTCCCCAATCTCTTCCATGGTGGGGCGGGGGAGGGGGTGGGTCGATTCCAGCGACGATGGTCGGTGGGGTGGCGAAAGGATCTTGCGGTTCCATCTTGTTTGGTATCAAGGGCATCGGTTGTGGCGGCGTCGAGACTAGACGACGGTAGCTGGAAGTGATAGCCACTTGGGAGGAAGAGAGATGCGTCCAAAATTATACTTTGATAGGTGTCGATCAAGTATCTTTGAGAGTTTTGTGCTACTTTTTTAGGTTGACGCATATAATTTTTACTCCTCTTAACAGTTTGAGAGATCAGCTACTTTGGACTAGCCTATGGAGGACCTTTAGTCCGGATTGGTAACACCAACTGGGACAAATATAGACCTTTAGTCCGGGTTGGTGATACAAACCGGGACTAAATGGGCTCGTGGGGCCTTCAGCTTGACGCCGGCCTGACACCATCCCTTTTGTCCCGGTTCGTATCACAAAACCGGGACTGTGGGTCACAAACAAACCGGAACTAATGCGTAGCCGTTGGAACCGGGACTAATGGGCGTCACGTAAAGTCGTTTTTCTACTAGTGCGCTCTGTCTCTCTTTCTCTCTCTCTCTCTGATATGCTCGGAAGGCACCAGCGGAGCTCCAAGGGGTGCGATGCATATGTTGTGCCCTGCGGCACCATGGGGAAGAAGGCCGGCGCGAACGGTGCGGTGGAGTGGGCCGTGGCGAGGCAGTGGCGGCGTGGTGCTACGTAGTACAGCGGTGGCAGTTTGTTGGTGATGTACTGGCGGCGGCGTGGTGGTCCGCCGAGCATTGCTGGCGGCCATTGATGTGGCATGCGGGAGATAGCCAACTTCCCTTCTGTGTAGGGTGAGTCGGGGTGTTTGCCTGATTATATATTTTTTTTTTTTTGAGGAACGGGGGTCCGCTGGAGCACGTTGCTTGATCCAACTTACCCTAGACAGGGAAAACTCGGGGATGTCAGCTGACCCATGTTTTTAGAAGCTAGTGAGCCATTGAAAAACCCTGACGACAATGCTCCCAATCGAGCAGTATGCTTATTCACCTGAAGACGAAGGCAATACCGACCGCAGGTGCCCGCATTCCAGAAGACAACTACAATGCATGTGACCTTTCGGCGATGAACCAACGACCTAGACTGCTGCAATGTCGAGCGCTCAACACCTTAAGTGTGCAGTTAATTTCATGCCAAATACAGTCTAATCACATAATATCACGCAAATAATATCCTACTTAATATCCGCATGAACTTAATATACTTTTAAATTAACGTGCATTGCACGTACACATTGACTAGTCTGTTTAAAAATACTTGTCGTCGTTATAATTCAAATATATGCGTTAGATACAAAACGAGAATGTTTTGTGATAAAATCAGTACAAATATCAATACCAAACTTCTCTTTATTTCTTTTTGTTTAAACACGTTATGGTTATATATCTGGAAAGTGCAAGAATCAGCGACATTTAATAAAGACATATTCATTGTGTTGGAATTTCTTTTTGTAAACAAAATTAAAATAATTATTATTAAACCTCGCCGGACAATCCCAGTTTCCACCAGCAATGTTATATATAGACAAAGTTAAAAATAATCACATAGAGTAGTCCAGTTTACGGTGAGAGGATTTATAACATGCAGGTTCGGGGACACACTGTCCAAATCTCTACTACTTTTTCATGAGGGAGTCCAAATCTCTGTCTCTACTACCTAAAGAAAACAGAGAGTTCTGTTTCCCATCTTACGTCAAAATTTCATCCCACCCTTTCATCCTTCCCTCCCCTTACGGCGTCCCCGCCCCTCTGTGATTTTCCTCCCCCTGCCCCGGTTTTCCTCCCCTCCTGGTTTTCTATTTCCAATAGTTTTCATCTGGCCGGACAAACCAACTTAATCTTTGGCAACACAATTAATTCACCTATGATAATCAGCCTCTTCTTTGGTAACGCATAACGCAATCAATTCACATATGGTAGCCAATCCCAGGCCTGAAGCAGCCGATCCTCTTCTATACACGATTTTCTTCTCCTGCGTGTCCGCTCAATTCATTTGGAGCTGCTTTCGTGAAGCGGTCGGTGAAAATTGGTGTCACGCCAACTTCCCCGACCTATTTGCCGAACTCCAGAACTCCCCCTTGACGTCTCGCCACATTAGGTGCCTTGAGATTGGGGTCATTGCTTGGACCCTATGGATGATTCACAATAAGCTTGTGATCCAGCGCACTCTGCGACGAGCTACTGACGCTATCTTCAAACTTTCTGGTTTCTTGCAGCTTTGGCGCCCGCTTAGCCGCCATCAGGACCGCGACGCCATCTCCGCCTTCATCGCCGACCTTCACTCGATGGCCGTCCCTCCGTCGCCGCCGTCCTCGTTGCCTCTGCCGGAACCTGACTAGACGCTTGTCCCGTTCTCTCTGGCGCTTTTCGTTTATCTTGTCTGGGCTTGTTGAGCTGTGCCCTCGGCAGAACCTCTGTACTTATCTGTGAGACTTGGGTGTGTGTATGTGGACTAGTCTTTGTATGTGTGCTCTCTGGCGGTTTGCTTTATTTATAAAAAGGGGCGAAAGCCTTTTTCGATATACATGATCGACCGTACTAGCTGTTCATCGCATACCAAGGAAGCAGCCCCATCCTGTCATTTAGGTGGACAATGGACATCGTCTCAGAACATGGGTGCTCGTGGTCGGCAGTCTGAGGTTGCGACGGAGCGTCAGCTTCGGCAACGGCGATGTCTACATCGATCTCATGCAGGAACTGCCTGAGAAGTCGTGCATATCCTACATGCAGTAAAATCTTCTGCCTGTTACACTCATCCAAAACTCCCTGCTCACTGGGACACTACTGGACGTGTCGTTCACTGCGCCCGATCAATAGAAAATTAGTCACTATGCTTTGTATACTATTAAGAATCGCCTAATCAATAGAAAATTAGTCACTATGCTTTCTGTACTATTAAGAATCGTCTGGCACATCGACTCCTGCTAGAACTACTCCACGACTAGCTCATGAGTTTTACGGTGAAGAATCTCACGTTTTTTCCCTGCAATTGTATGTAACTCCACTGAGGTGACAATCATCGGGAAGCAACAATTCACCTTCGGCAGCGAGATAATTTTTTTGTGTTTTTTGTGGAGAAATATATGTCCGTATGATTCATTCGTATTAGAGAGAGAGAGAGAGGAGAGAGAGAGAGAGAGAGAGAGAGAGAGAGAGAGAGAGAGAGAGAGAGAGAGGAATTTCATTCTTTTGTGCTCGTAGCATGTTTAGATCCAGGCTTTGACATTTGTCTAAAAAATCTTTTTCTACTTAATGCAAGCATTTGAAGAAGCTGAACATGATCTCTACGTACTTATTTTTATGAAATATGAACAGGGGGATATAGATCATCGGCAGCCAGTCCGGAAGTGGATGGATCATCGATAGCCTTTTCTCTAAAAAAGTCCGAAAGTGGATGGATCATCGATAGCCTTTTCTCTAAAAAGAAGCCCGAAAGTGGAGGAGCTTGGCTGGTACGACGACTTTGTGATCAGAGGGAACATTTCAGTGTACTCACAAATCTGCAAGAAATGTTTAATTCAGAATTTTCTTCTTTACCAGTGCGCGGTCTATTTACCAGTTCTGTAAGATGACTATGCATTTATTTGGTTCATGAAAATAATTTTAACAATCTAGTTCAAATTGAAATGTTAACAATGATATGAAATAGGATTCCATTGAACAATAATTTTGGATAAACTATAGTATACAAAGAATATGACAATTAAATGAAGCTAAAGGCAACGTTGCATTTGAATATCTTATAAGGGCTCACGAAGTAGATCTTAGTTAATAAGGAATAGAGGTCCTTGTCTTCAATGCACACGATGTCGAATACATTTCTGCTTAAAAGTAATGACTTATTCTTACTTGATTATAGGAAATGGATAATGAAAAATAAACGGTTCAAAAGCTATACTAAATATTGGTTCATGTGATCGTGGTTGATCGGTTTCCACGACATTACTTCCACTGTTGTGGCAGCAAATATAATGCACATATGGTCATTGACTATACAGGGACTTGAATCGGTGGAAAGCCCAATAATAGAAACAAAATATGAGGCATTTTCATCCCTAAAAAAGTAAAGTATATGTTTGAGTGGGAGTGGAGGGAGGTATTGTCAACCGGATGCGTCATTGACATAGGCGATGAGCTTGGATTGTTGTTGGTGTTGAACCATTAGATCAGGTATACCCTCGTTCAGTGGCGGAGACAGGACCCATGCATGGGGGGCCTGGGCCTCGGGCGTGAGAAAAAAAAATCTTTTGTTGACTATAGCACCATGGGCACTATTTGACACTGTAGCAAGCTTGGGGCCAGTGGTTTGGCCTAATCCTAGTGCCGCCCCTATCCCGTTGCAACGCACGAGCAATTACCTAGTTAAATTCCGCTTGCATATTCATGTTTTTGGTGACAGGCCTCCAAATGAGATCCATTTTGAATACAATTTGATGAGCTTTTAAAAAATCAACAAGGTCCAGCTTTTGAAACTTTGTACAAGGGACCGACAAAATCTAACATTTCAACACCTACAACCAACAGAACAATACGTCATAAATTTCTATTTTTGAAGCTTGTTATGAGCGACCAAGAAACTAGTTAGTTTCAAAACCGCTACCGACAAAATCGTAATTTTCAGAAACTAAAACTTAAAACTTATGTGCCCGCGTGCGGATCGTGAAGCAATAGGGCGGCTACCTCGGATGGGCAAATTTTTATAGCTTGCAAGGGAAACTAGGCCAATTCTTATAGTGAACTCCTAGTTGGAGGAAAATGTGTAAAAATAAAGACTAAGGTAGCTAAATTATGCTAAAACTACCACCCACGGAGGTGCTCGCGTTCCCTATACCGCAACTAGGAGGACCAAGCTGGCGTCCACAACCAAACACGAGTACCATCTTAGGCATGTGATTGAACATGGCTCTTCGGCGACGCCTTGGAAAAGGAAGAGGACGCTTGTTGGCACCAACTGCACACAAACCAAACCACAAG
>NC_041383.1:819105661-819120357 GCF_002162155.2 Triticum dicoccoides | reverse complement strand
CCACTGCAAGCACCTCGAGTCTGTTCGACATCAATTGGATGAGAGGATGAGTTCTTCAACGATGTCTCCAATGAGAAGAAGGATACCCGCAACCATCATCATCATCTCCGATGACCTCCGTTAAGACAAGCTTTTCCCGACCAGACACCCATCGCGCCACTACGATTGTTGCCTATATCTTGCACATCTTAGTCAGAGCATGATAGCGTGACCAGATCCATACACGAGCACATGTAATGGTTGTCCTCCTAGCTGCACCGCCTCTCCTACAATCTTTGTGTTTGTCCTCCACCGTCACCAAGCATCACAAAACACAATTGAGGCATGCTACATCATGTGGGACCACAGGGATCCCTCTTGCTCTAGAGCACGTCGCCCTGGACCCAGTGGGCACCGCGCTCAACACTGGGTCTGCACGGTCTCTGCTTTAGGATAATGGGGTGGGAGAGCTTGAGGGAGGAGGACTTTAGGAGTAATTTTCACATTATACGCCCTCGGGTTTAACCATTCCTTTTAACAAAACCTTTCCTCCATGCATCAATTTTGGAATGTTGCATGATAAACATATTATAGGTAAGTGTTTTGATGTTGATTAGGACTATACTCCAACCTAATTGTTTGCACATATAGAATACTAATCCTACCTAGTGCTAATATAAATTTAAATATAGATGCTTCTTCGATTTGTTGCATATATCAGCAGGAAGATGGCGCATCTTACCATAAGTGATTAGCTATATACAATCAATATGGTGATGCATCATATTCTACTGTGTTGTCTCTTTAGATAGTTCCTCTTCATGTTCATATGTAAAATGATGCGCTTGAATAGGGTATGACATATGTATACCCATCTATTTATCCTCGAGATGTCAAGAAATTCAGTGTGTGGGTAACTAATGTCTTATAACACACCGCAACAATTTTTATTTTCCTTCATTTAGTTTGAAATATAAAATTCCGTATCATGTTGATATCTTATAATGGATGATTTGATCCTTCATAATTCTCTATAACATTCATAATATATTTATATTAAAACATGATATGATTATTTATGAAAAGAGGTAAATAATATTTTTCAAGTAGATATGACCACATGTATATGACCGGGGGGAGCTACTCGAAACATGTGTCTCCATGTAAATTACAAAATGTGTATTTGGTTGTTTACTAACCGTCTTAGCAAATATTGCAGTATAAACAAATAATTGGTAAAATCTCAAGATGCTATGCCGGCTCAGTCTCTTGGAGGTGCTCATAGGGGTAGGGTGTGCGTGCGTGCGTCATAGGGATGAGTGTATGCTCGTGCATGTGAGCGACTTTGATTGTACTATGATAATAAAAAATGAAGATGGAAGGCAAATGTTCTTAAAGACGTACAAACTTATCTCATATGTTTTTGATTCAATCAAGAATATACGAATGGCAAAAAAATAGTTGTCAGGTTGTTTAATAAAATTAACTTGTAGGGTAACCACTTGCACAATTTTTTTGCGGGCAATTGATAGTTAAAATATGGAACATATGGTCCTCAAGCTGTAACATGATAAACTGATATCATGTACAATATCTAAATAAGTGAATTACATACAAAAAATATCTAAAACAATAAATTTTTTGGATAAGTAATGTGCCAAAGAGCCCAAATCCAAACCACGCCAGCTTGTTTGCGCAACACCTAGATCTAACAAAACTCGCTAGCCATTGCCCACTGGCCGCATGCCTTGGAACTATGATAGTTCCCTCTGCCCTCCACTTCTTCACACGATCAGGGGAGTGCAATTAGATCTAGGCCCGAACACATGCAATTGGTGCAGCAATAGCCGCATGACGTTCATCGGCATGACCTCCACTATTGCAACATCCTCCACCATAGTGAGCCATCTTGCTTGACAACACGGTTTCCTCTATGATTCAATGCAAATTTTGACTAATTAATGATGATGATGCGGGAGGAGAAGCTGGAAGGCAGAAGGTCATGTACGGAGATTAGTCGCCCTAGTTGCCCTACTCTTTCACCATTCCATTTTAATTAGAAATATTCCTCCATGTAACACTTCCAGAATGGCCCATTATAAAATATATCAGATTTAAGTGTTTTCATGTTGATTAGCACTATTTTTCACTTTACAAATTATTATCAAAACAAAGCGAAAGAATAACTTTAATTCTTTTAGTGTAGGTCTTTTCTCTTGAGCGATCTTTGCATGTAATCTTTTAATTTTTCTCCAAGCTCTTGCCTTCGTAATAATAAGAACCTCAATTCAACTAGTTAACGACTTCACATATTTAAAGTTGAGCTTTATACATTTTATCTATAAAAATGGTTTGTGAGGTTGAGGAGTCACAATTTGAACATGTTCATACTAAACTTTTATGCTTATTTTTAACTCATTTTTATCATATCACATTGAAAGCTAATATTGTTTTGATAACTTATGACAACTTGTCATGTGATGACGCTATTAAATATTAATAACAAACTCATGTTAGATTTGTAACGTTCGTCGTTTAAAATAGGCATCCACTATGCACAATTCAATCGTGTTTCTAATACAAGTGACATTATAAATTTTTGACACATTCCACCTTAAGTATTTAAATATGATCCCATAAATGAGAGAAAATAAGAACAAAAACACAGTTTTGAATATTTTTGTGGATTCATTTGTGATACTTGCATCAACAGAGTTTATACATTTCTGATATAAATTGATGATCTCAAAAATATCCTGATAGGGATGTCTAGTTTATGATTCATGAACAGAAAATTCTATAATAAGAATTTTGAATAAAAACAACATGACTCTCCTTTCCTAAGTATTTTTTTAACATTATGGCACCCACACATCAAAGGATAAATCCAAAAATACAAATAAGAGGTAAAACTTCTTCTTTTGCAGGGACTTTATTAAAGAAGTATACCCAACCCTTCCGAATTTGTATAAAACATACAAAATCGATAGAATTAAAGTTGTCTTCTAGGCAAACAAGTATCTTAGGAGTTCTGATACTGTTATTTCATAGACGATATGGTTAATTACAAAACTGAAACTTTGAGGAGCTTAAGACCGTAACGAGATGCTTTCTTGTTTGTGGTGACCCTGAATACTCTTATGATTATGTTCAAGGCGTGATTGATGGACTAGAATCTAGCTTGGACTACAATCTTGCTTGGATTCACATGATACAGTCAGTAAACTATTAGTATATTTTATCTTTCAGCATCAAGCTCTATCATCCATCTCCTTATATTCTAGTATAATTAGAATTGGAAATGGTTTCCATACAGAGTTTGTAGCAGTTGTAATTCTATGTTTATGTGCAAAACCGTGCTACTCTTGTCATCCCTAATCAGGCCTTTTTTTATCCTATTGTCTAATGCGTTGACAATCTCTGACTTCTAGGGCATGGTCACGCAGGTGAGGGTCCCTCTTGGATCCCCCTCGTCACTGGCTTTATGCCATCAAAAATTTTCTTTTCTATATATAGAGGTGCTCTTTTGATTTCGTTTGTCAAGCTTTGACATGCTTGTGGTGGTCAATATCTCTATAAGTGTTCTTTGACCTAGAGAATGGAAACCAGGAGCTCAATATTGACCTAAAGGACCTCTACATCAACGCTGCAATGTAAGTCGCCTTTCGCTACATCGATTTCCTCTTGATCTATTGTGCATGTCGATCTATTTGGCATCAGTCTACGACATAATGATACAATTGCTATGTGTTTGTAGTTAGATGGATGTTGTTGGGAACAGGAAGACCGTGTTGTGGTGATATATGCGGTGTACCATCAGTGCAATGAATTGCTTAAAGGGTAAGTTTGCAACCTATATGAAATTTAATTAACTTATGTTGATTATACTGATGTTAAATATGACGGGAAAACTGTATGGTTTACTTTGTTTTCTTTTACATCAATTTCTGAACGGAAAACTCGTATCCCATCATACGGTCAACAGAACTGACCGGGTGATTCAAGAGAATGAAAAAAGTGTTGCTTGCAAGAAAAAAGAGCAAACAGTTTCTAGTAACATAGATGTCATTTGGTTGAGCAGTGTACTGGCACTCCGGTTAGGCCATTATTATCAATCACAATTTTACAACACTACACTCCATGCTAAAATTGATTCATTAACAAATATTGGTTCTCTCATATTACTTATTGGACGATCATGTTCTACCTGTGGTTTCTTCCTGTGACATGTATTTGGCCTTTAAACCTTATTCCAATTGCTAGCCTTTTTAACTATGTACCTTGATAAATTCTGACAGTAAGTATGGAACAACTTACTTTTATCGACAAGCTGATTGTCATCTCCCCACAAACTATATACTGGATTACCGAAAAAGGATTCACCCCGCTTTATAAAGCAAACCACCAGAGCCGTAAGATCCAACAAAAGTTCACACCGCACACACACACAAAGATAGCTGACAAATAGAGCACTAGAAGGTTCCTAATGGATTTTGAGCATTAGTTCTTATGTATCTGCAGGAACTTTGATCTCTCTGAAGCTTTATGTCTCTAGTTAGAACAAGAAAAGCAGCTCCATGAACAACTTGAGGTATGTACCAGATAGCTCTATCATGATTTAGGTACCTTATGTTGCGGGTGGTTTTAAAATCTCATTGCATTTGGATTTTAGGGCTTTGATATTAGTCATGCCTGCAGTTAGTTCCACTGTGGAATAAGATAAGCAAGCAACAATATAGTACCATCCTATATTTGAATTACTTCTCTTTTCATCATTGTGTACATGGAAGTAGAGATGAGCTAATGTCTTAGCTTTTGACATGGCCTTATTAATTGCATATAGTCAACTCATGAACACTTTATTTTTGAGCGAAACTCTTTGACACAACTAATCATCGATTAGTATAGTGGCATTAGCTGAAAAGGTTCTCAAAGTTAATAGGATGTATTGGTATAGCTTGGAGTGGCAGTAACCCAAGTTATTGTAGTTCCCCATCATTATAATTTACTCTACAAATTAATAGTTTCTAAAGTCAAAAAATTTTAATTTTAACTTTTTTATATGTTAGAACTAGGTTGTTTAAGTTCTAATTTCCTTGATGATAAGAAAAGTAATGTCATTGTCCAAAAATACATAACTACCGGATTAGCTAAAGTAATCAAATAGTATTTAAAAACTTCATATAATCTTTGGAATATATATGTACTAACATAGTGTAATTGCAACAAAAAAATGAATGGTTTAATTAGAAGTAGATAATTCTGTTGATCTTATTTTGGGCCAGAATCAAGCATTAGTTCAAAGGGAATTGGAATGATGAAAACTCTTGTCCGAGCACATGTGACCCTCATAATAGATGTCACATTCCAGCAGCAAGATCCGGAATATGTCATTGACTTCGCAAGTTCCAACTCAGACACTGATAACATGTGCAAAGAAAAGAAAAGTCACTCGCAGCACAGTTCACACTACTGCAGTATTCTTATATATTAGTGGCGAGAAAGAATACGCCAGCTCACCCGACTGCCGCATTCCACAGCGCAACAGATCACTAATGCAGTATACTTACATGTTAGTGGCAACAAAAGAATCCCACGACTGCTAGGTATGTGGCGGAGATGGATTAGAGTATTTGACTAACAACCTAAATCTACAAGTACTTGTATTTGAAGCTTTCCAAGTGTTAAGCCCAGGGCAATGTCAAGGTCAGGAATAGCTTTCACACCTGTGTTCTATGATAATGGATTCTCCACAATAAGGTCCGGAACAATCTGAACTGCTAGTCATTCACGTCGTAAGTATAATCATTCTATGATAATGTATACCTCTTGCTCTCGGTGAAACTACTATTCTTGCTTTATTTGATGAATTGGCATTCGTCTGCTGTAGGTCTATTACCATGCCCCTTTTTTTAATCACTAACATGTCAGTGTTGCTTTTCTGCACTGCTTCTCTTTCTGGTAAGCCACACACGATATCATCCAAGTTTAGTGCTAACACAGAGGACGCGCGGCTAGTGCGCGCCCCTGCCATTAGTAAGTTCTTAACATCCTATGACTGCAGGAATATTTGTTGAGGAATACTTTGACTTATTAAATAAGCACCACATTTTATACTTATTTGTAACTCGTTTTTTCTTTTATCACAATCTTAGTTTTTCTTATAACTTATGATAACTAGTTATATGATAATGTTGTTGAATATTAATAATATTTTTATGCTAAAACTCTAATGTTAATCACCGAAAATGTGGAAACATGAATTATGTTTTTAATAAAATTTACATTAATTTTTTTCTATTTTTGATACATTACGCTGTAGATCGATATTAAAACCCGGTCCCATAAATGTGAGAAAATAAGATTTAAAACACAAAATTGTATGCTTTCATTGATTTATTTGTCATAATTTGATGAATATGGTGTATATATCTTTGTGTTCATCTTTGAATATCTTCATAGAGGTCTCTAAATCATATATGTTCGCGAAGATATCCTGTTTGTGGTTTCTAGAGATGGAAACATTTACGTAAACAAGTAGTGTAAAAGCGTTTAATAAAAGTACCTTAACCCCCCCTCCCCATGTATTTTTTGTAGTTATGACAGCCATATTGGAGGGATTTTCCTCCCCTTCGCCTACTGCAGTGGTCGGTGGCGATGAGGGGAATCCTGGTGACTCGGCTCGAACTAACAGATAGGTAGGGTTTTCATGGGCAACACTTATTGTTTTAGTAAATATTCTGGGATCCGATCCAACACAAGTTCGTCTGTTGTGACAGATCACAAGGAGTTTCGGCGTAGATTCCAGACGGCTCCTAAGGGCGATGGGTTTAGGGTTCCTCGTCGTGCGTGTGCAATGGCGAGAATCGGTGTCAGGTGATATGTCACCAACGTATAAATAATTTATGAAGTTTTGGTGCTATATTTACATAATTTATTTATGTTTTCAGCACAATATTTATTTGGACTAATCTATTAATCCAGTGCCAAAGGCTAGTTCCTGTTTTCTATTGTTTTTTGTAATATAGGTCAACACCCTCTCTCCTCCGGTAGCGCCGAGACGCTGCCGGGGACATCGCCGTCATCACCATCCCAAAGAACTTCTCCACCGCTTCAGCACAAATGCTAGTGATGGAGCTCTTAGAAAGGTTGCATTTAAGGCTGGATGCCTCTCTGAAAATATTCAGAAGATCCAGCGCAACTTTAGTTTTCGTGATAGTAGGAGCGAGCAGAAGCATGCCATCATCGGCATATAGTGGCAAACGATGTCGAATGACCCATCTCGTGAGCGAAAACACCAGCATCCTCGACCTTAAGTAAGATAGCGTCAAGACGACCATGACCAAAATGAACAACAAGGGGGGACAGGAGGTCTCCCTGATGAAGGGCACAACCATGCAAGATTTTTTTTTGCTAGGGAAACCATTCACTAGAATTCTGGTACTCGAAGAAAAGAGGAGGGCCAATCTTGCAAGCCATTTAGGTCCAAAACCACAATAGCGAAGAATTTGGAAGAGAAGTGCCCAAGCCGTCCAATCTAAAGCTCTAGCAATGTAGAGCATGATGGAGTCAACGCGGCCGGTGGAAGTTTCAAACATATTGCTGCATGGGCATAAAGTTATCCACAATGATCTCCCGCCGATGAAGGCACTTTGGTTAAGAGTGACTAGCTTAGGAATGATAGGAGTTGCCAAACTGATAGGTCTAAAATCTTTGATGTCCATTGCTCCATGCTTAGCGAAAAGGGTGATGAAAGTTTCATTCAGCCTGGCCACTCCCCGACCATCCGCACAGTAAAAGGTATGCATGCATGACAATGTAACGATCGGTCCATGATGATGATCATGACGATGGGTAGTTGCCTCCAGACAAGGGCGCCGGCCGGCCGGCCGGGACGACGACGAGAAGCAAAGCTGTCTATGTCCATCGCCCCATGTTCACCCATGCTTGCACACATATGACATATCCATCTATCCATCCGTCGCCCATGGTGCGCGCGCGCACTATCTACATGTGTAGTGGCGTCATGCATGCATACACCCCGGCCGGTAAAGCCTCTCGATCCGCCGCCCCAACTGCCTCGTCGGCGCCGGCCGCGCTGTCTTTCTAGGCCGTCGCCACCCGGCCGCGTGCGCAGTATGTGCTAGCTCTTGTGTGGCTCTCGTCGCTGTCTAAGGGTATCTATACATATGTTGATCGGACGGTCAAGCTCTGTTGTTAAATTGTGCCAGCATTGGTCGTCTGCAAGTAGAGCACCCTCGCCACATGTCGAGTTTATTTCGGAAATTATTACTCAATCCATATCAAAATTGGTTCAAGCGTATGCTTCAGATACATCACAACAATGGAACGAGAACGTTTTGTGAGAAAATCAGGACATATATCAATACCAAACCTCCCTTTATTTAATTTTTGCTCAAACACGTTATGATTATCTATCTGAAACTTGCAAGAATCCATGACATTTCATAAAAGATATATTTATTGTTTTGCAATTTCTTTTCATATATACAAAAACTAAACATTCTTAATAAACCTGTCAAACTATCCCAGTTTATGCCTTGCAGTGTCATACAGATAGGCAAACTTAAAAAATATATATAGACTAGCCCAGTTTCGTGAAGATGATTTGTAGACGCAGGTGTGGCGGCACACTATCCAAATGAAATTTCGTTTGCATATTCATGTTTTTGGTGATCAGGACTTCCAAATGAGATCCATTTTGAATACACTTTGACAAGTTTCTAAAAAAATATTAACAGAAATGATTAATCTGCACACTAAAGAACCCTAAGATTGCACATGGAGAAGTTGGTCGATCCTGAGGTGGTCATGTGATGGTCTTGGCGGTAAGAATGTTTGATCCCGATGGTGGTTACGAGATAACCTTCGAGATGAGTAAGTTGGTCCATGGGACCTTAAATGTCGATTCACTCACATAATGATTCTAGTAGCATCATGTTCATGTCATATCTTTAATCTGTAAATGCCATGTAATTGTTTGTCGGCATTGCTTTGTTTGTTGTTAACTTGCGAGTACATTCAAAGTAATCACCTAGTGTATCATGCCAGATGCAGGAGAAGCTGTGCAAGGAGTTGATGTTGACCCATACTTCACGATCTAGGTTGTGTCCCAGCAATGTCCCTATGACGTGGAGTTCCGCTACCCCGTTATTCTCTTGCTGAGTAGTTCCATCCACCAGTATCGAAGCCCTTGAGGTGTCTATTAAATAATGTACATAGTGTAGCCGCACTGCATGTGCTGCTTGGCCTCGCTTTCGTATGTAACCGCCGAACCTATGTATTCTTAAGATATTAATAAATCGTTGTTTCTGTTTCAAGTTGTTGTGTGTTGCCAGAAGACTTGATCTCTGGGTTGACAGCACAAGGTAAACCAGCTGCTCTGAGCAGGGGTGCCACAAAATGACTATTCCTTAGTGCATGGGTACACTACTAGGGAAAAGCCTATACACAGGATCTTACCAGCAGCGAGTTTTAAAACAAGGCGCTGCTGCAATTTATCAGTAGCGCGCTCCACCAGAACTCGCTGCTGAAATAAAAGTAGCAGTAGCGCGCCACCTCTAAGACACGCTACTGCTATTAATTCCCATGACCCCGCCACGGAGGTAGTTATAGCATCAGCGCGTTAAATAGAAGGGCGCTACTGCTAGGTAGTTTAGCAGTAGCGCCTTTCCGTACACCGCGCTACTGCTAAAACTAGCTATCTCCCCACACGCTCTCCTCTCTATCCGATCCACACTCACTCGATCCCCCCCCCCTCAACCCCCTCGCGCCGGTCCTCCCCCGTCGGCCGCCGTCGCCTACCCCTCCTCCCTCTGCGCCACCGTCACCTCCTCCTCCTCACTGGACACAGTACCGCCCTGCTCATCCGTCCTCCCTCGACTCGCCGTCGGCCGGCCACTCGTTGCTCCGCCCTTCCTCCTCCGTCCTACTCTCTCCTCCCTCCTCCAGTCGCCCCTAATTCTCCCTCCTCCCTCCTCCATCCACAACCCCTCCGCCCTACTACATTTTGATTTAGTAGGTTAGGTCATATGCAACATTTTGATTTAGTTCATATGATTTAGTTGATTTAGTAGGCTAGTTGATTTAGAACATTTTGATTTTGTTGATTTAGTAGGCAAGTTGATCTAGTAGGCTAGTTGATTTCGTTGATTTATAGAACATTTTGATTTATTTGATTTAGTAGGCAAGTTGATTTACTAGGCTACTTGATTTAGTTGATTTATAGAACATTTTGATATAGTTGATTTAGTATGTTAGTTGATAGCTCTGAAGATTTGGCACCACCTAGCTGTGAAAATATAAGTGAAGAAGAACCAAAAAAAATCACATGCTACTGTTTTTCTTTCGTGTGAAGTGGATCGTTAATCCTTTGCTCATATTGCTTTAGGAAAATGGCGCCACCACCACCACCACCATGTTGATTGTGCAAGTCAAGGTGCGCCAGCAACCTTGCAACTGGCAAGCTATTCGGCATCTACTTCCAGCCGAGTTTTCGTCATGCGGCGGTCAGAAATTATATGAAATGTAACAACTATTTATTTTTAGTGTTGACATTACTGCATTGTGTCATTTTGCTTTTTTTACTCAGTTCATCCCATGCAATGTGAGGTTGAAATTCAACAAGCTAGCAGGAGACACTATGACATTTGAGGCTCCTGGGGGGTCGTACACTACGGAGGTCGAGAAAGGACGAAATATTTCGCAGATTGCAGGAGATGGATGGGCCCGTTTCGTCTCCCACATGCGTCTTACTGGTGGTGAGTTGATCAGCTTCTCCTTCAGAGCAGAAAGACCCAAGCTGGCTTCATTTATATCAACCTGGTGGAAGATGATGAAGATGACAAAGATGATGAAGATGACGAAGATGATGAAGATAATGAGGACCCACTCAATGAATATGATGAGGACCCACTTCATGAAGCCATCGTAGCTCAAAGAATGAGGCGGAGCGAGGAGGAGGTGTGCAACCTATGGGACATAATTCCGCCACGTGCTGACTTTGTCGGGGTGCCATTCGTGACCCGCCTGACAAGTATCATGGTCGATCGACATGATATGGTATGTTATACTTACAAATGCAAATTATCCGATGATATGCTTAGTGTAGAGTCCAATGATATGTTGTGTGGAATCTAGTCGATGATATGCTTTAGTGTAGAGTTTGATCACATGCTTATTAGTGTGGAATCTAAGGAACTATTAATAGTGTAGATAATCCATATATACTTATTTGCAAGAGTATGTGCGAGGCTATTTATTAATTGATATGTTTTTTCCTTTTCAGAAATTGGCAAAGAGCCTATCTGTGAGTTATGGTATCGAGCCTGATGAAGAAGGCTTAGCTGGACTACGCCTTACCGCAAGGGGCTCCGTCACAATCTGTAATTACTGCGTGGACACGGACGGTCGCACACACTTAAACTCGGTTGGGTGGAAGAGATTCCTCGATGGCAAGAATCTTCGTGTTGGACAGGCCATCCTAATTACTACCAGGAACACCAAACGCCCAGGCTTGAGGATGATGATTGTATTCGATATCATCTAGAACTACATATATGTGTGTGACTATATCATCTAGAACTACATATGATGTCGTCGTCGATATCATGTAGAACTACATATGATGATCGCCGTCGATATCATCTAGAACTACATATGATGATCATGGTCGATATCACAAAGTATTGCTTGAGGATGCATGTTGACTATATATGAAATTGTTATCTAGTACTCCCTTCGTTCCAAATTACTCGTCGTGGTTTGAACCACGACGAGTAATTTGGAACGGAGGGAGTACTACCCAGTCCCTATAATGCTTTATGAAATTGATATCTAGTATAAATTGATATCTAGTAGTACCTAGTATCTGGACTGACAGAAAGGGGGTATTTAGCTGGGGAAAATGATGAAAGATATAGCAGTAGCGAGGGGCTAGGAAACCGATACAGCTAACTAATAGTAGCATGTTCCAGAAAAGCGCTGGTGATATAGTCAATAGTAGTAGCGCGTGTACAGACCGCGCTACTACTAAGAGTTAGATGTAGCGCCTTACTAGTAGCGCCCCTTCCCGCGCTGCTGCTAGCCTCAAAACCCGCGCTACTACTAGGGTTTTCTCTAGTAGTGGTAGTTTATAATCTTTTATAGCATTGTTGTTCTTGTAGTAATTTTTTGTAGGAGATTTATAAACATACTAGTGTCCCTGTACTTTCAGCCTAATGTTGTTCAACGAATATTATTTTCTTATTGATGATTTCTTTGTGTGCAAATTCTGAATCCACATGTATTTTCTGATCCCTTGACTATATAGTAAGTAAATAGCAGCCTAATATGGTATTCTCAATGTCTCTAATTCCTCAAAGAATGTCTTTCATCCTTTAAAAAATCCCATGCCATTGTTTCTTGTGCATTTCAAGATAGATTGTTCAATTAGTACTTTGTGAATTTTAGTAGTTTCAATGGTGGTTGTTCAGGTTCCACCTATAGTAGGAATGGATGTTCAACTTCCTTTTATTGTGTGCAAATTTGTGTCTGCTTGATGTGGTAGTGCGTTAAGTGTTGCTAATTTGAATTTAGTTATTTATATTTATAGTACCTCTTTTACTCGATGATGAATTTTATCTTGGTGATGTTCTTTTGTGTGTTAGTCCTGAATCCTATTTTTATGAAAATCTGTAATAATTAGTATCATGACCTAGTTGTTTTTAATGAAAGCATTGGTTTGATCCCATGATATTTTCAAAATATTTTTCTATGGTATTTCAAATGTCTGCAATTGCACCGTCAATTTCACTCAGCCCTAGACCCCACTACTATGTTACTTTCTTTGTTTAGTTTATGCTTTGTTGCTGCTTGTAGTTGTTGTTGCTAATAATGATGGTTGTCCAAGTTTTTAACCCTTCTTGTGCAATGCAAGGCGTTATGTTCCATTAGTTCTTTAATGGATTTTCCTTTTATTAAATCTTATTTTTAATTTTGTGTAGGGTTGGTTTGCGCTGCCTGTCATTGTCCACGTTCTCCTGTCAACCCTTCGCGCGAGGACATGAAGTTGTGGAGGTGTTCAACGTTGTCAACGAGAAAGAAGAACAAAACCGGCAACGAAGAGACCAGTATATTGAGCATGTGAATGACTCAAGGGGATACAGATATATCTCACCTCAGATTTTGTGAAGTATCGCAAAGCAAAGGAATAACACATGACAACCAAAGGTTCACTCGAATGTCATTCGTGTATCCATAGGGCTCGATATGGATGTTCATGGTTACACTATCGGTCATTGAACAACAGGGTTTTGTTCATGTCTATGTTTTACCAAACCTACAGGCTCAAAAGATTAAGGTAGTCATGTTCTGCTGAGTGTTAGTAGGACGGGAATAATGAGAATATATTTGTGACATAATTTCACTAATATTCGGAATAGTTTCGAGAGAAACTGGAAGCGTTCCGAGGCCACCGGAAAGGTTTTTGAATTTATCAGGCAATACTGGGAATTCCTGTTAAACGATATATTGGTGGAAAATGTTTCCGGTGATGTTAAATTAATAATAAAAAGGGTCTAGTGATTGTTAGAAAGCTTTATATTTAATTTAATATCAACGTCTCTTAAAAGGCCAAGTGGTGTAAGGAGAATTGAGCCACCAGGGCCCAATAGGGGAGGCGCCCCCTTCTCCTCATGGAAAGGAGGGAGACCAAATTGGGGAAGGATTCCCCTTGCCTAGGCTGGCTAAAGGGGGAGTCCTTTCCCCCCTTGTGTGGCGCCCCTCCTCTCCCTCCGACCTATATATACTACAGGCTTCGGCACTTTTTCAATACACAAGTTTTGAAGCCTCGCCTAGTCCTCTAGTTCTAGTTCATCCTAGTTGATTAATTAGAGCTAGACCTAGATCCTCAAATCCTTATAATTAGAATCCTAGTGTGGTGGCAATGTCCTCCCTCTAATTCTCTGGTGACTACTAGCTCTGGATAGTGAAGCGCTACCGGATCATGAAGACCATACGCTTGCAACTCGTAGAGAGGCCGTGCTTTCAGTCTTTCATTCGAGAGACTGTTTGTGGGCTGTTTGCGGTATCATTCTTCCGTTCAAGAGCCACAAGGGCCCAATAGTGTTGGGTAACGTAGTAATTTCAAAAAAATTCCTACGCACACGCAAGATCATGGTGATGCATAGCAATGAGAGGGGAGAGTGTTGTCCACGTACCCTCGTAGACCGAAAGCGGAAGCTTAGCACAACGAGGTTGATGTAGTCGTACGTCTTCACGATCCGACCGACCCAAGTACCGAATGTACGGCACCTCCGAGTTCAGCACACGTTCAGCTCGATGATGTCCCTCGAACTCCGATCCAGCCGAGCTTTGAGGGAGAGTTCTGTCTGCACGACGGCGTGGTGACGATGATGATGTTCTACCAACGCAGGGCTTCGCCTAAGCACCACTACGATATTATCGAGGTGGATTATGGTGGAGGGGGCACCGCACACGGCTAAGAGATCCAAGGGATCAATTGTTGTGTCTCCAAGGGGTGCCTCCCTCCCCGAATATAAAGGAGTGGAGGATGGGGAGGGGGCCGGCCACCCTAGGCACGTCCCATGAGGAGTCCTACTCCCACCGGGAGTAGGACTTCCCCCTTCCAAGTATGAGTAGGAGAGGAGAGGGAAGGAGAGAGAGGGGGAAAGGAAAGGGGGGCGCCCCCCCTCCTT
>NC_041383.1:819075743-819105392 GCF_002162155.2 Triticum dicoccoides | reverse complement strand
GCGCGCGGCTGCCCTTGGCCGCTCCTCTGCTTCTCCACTTGGGCCCAAAAAGCCCATTAGTCTCCCCAGGGGTTCCGGTAACCCCCCGGTACTCCGGTATATGCCTGATACTCCGCGAAACCATTCCGGTGTCCGAACATAGTCATCCAATATATCAATCTTTATGTCTCGACCATTTCGAGACTCCTCGTTATGTCCGTGATCACATCCGGGACTCCGAACTACCTTCGGTACATATAAACTCATAATATAACCGTCATGAAACTTTAAGCGTGCGGACCCTACGGGTTCGAGAACTATGTAGACATGACCGAGACACGTCTCCAGTCAATAACCAATAGCGGAACCTGGATGCTCATATGGGCTCCCACATATTCTACGAAGATCTTTATTGGTCAAACCGCATAACAACATACGTTGTTCCCTTTGTCATCGGTATGTTACTTGCCCGAGATTCGATCGTCGGTATCTCAATACCTAGTTCAGTCTCGTTACCGTAAAGTCTCTTTACTCGTTACGTAATGCATCATCCCGTAACTAACTCATTAGCTACATTGCTTGCAAGGCTTATAGTGATGTGCATTACCGAGAGGGCACAGAGATACCTCTCCGACAATCCGATTGACAAATCCTAATCTCGAAATACGTCAACTCAACAAGTACCTTCAGAGACACCTGTAGAGCACCTTTATAATCACCCAGTTATGTTGTGACGTTTGGTAGAACACAAAGTGTTCCTCAGGTAAGCGGGAGTTACATAATCTCATAGTCATAGGAACATGTATAAGTCATGAAGAAAGCAATAGCAACATACTAAACGATCAAGTGCTAAGCTAACGAAATCGGCCAAGTCAATCACATCATTCTTCTAATGATGTGATCCCACTGATCAAATGATAACTCATATCTATGGTTAGGAAACTTAACCATCTTTGATCAATGAGCTAGTCAAGTAGAGGCATACTAGTGACACTATGTTTGTCTATGTATTCACACATGTATTATGTTTCTGGTTAATACAATTCTAGCATGAATAATAAACATTTATCATGATATGAGGAAATAAATAATAACTTTATTATTGCCTCTAGGGCATATTTCCCTTCAGTCTCCCACTTGCACTAGAGTCAATAATCTATATTACATAGTAATGATTCTAACACCCATGGAGCCTTGGTGCTGATCATGTTTTGCTCGTGGAAGAGGCTTAGTCAACGGGTCTGCAACATTCAGATCCGTATGTATCTTGCAAATCTCTATGTCTCCCACCTGGACTTGGTCCCGGATGGAATTGAAGCGTCTCTTGATGTGCTTGGTTCTCTTGTGAAATCTGGATTCCTTTGCCAAGGCAATTGCACCAGTATTGTCACAAAATATTTTCATTGGACCCAATGCACTAGGTGTGACACCTAGATCGGATATGAACTCCTTCATCCAGACTCCTTCATTTGCTGCTTCCGAAGCAGCTATGTACTCCGCTTCACATGTAGATCCCCCACGACGCTTTGTTTAGAACTGCACCAACTGACCGCTCCACCGTTCAATATAAACACGTATCCGGTTTGCGATTTAGAATCGTCCGGATCAGTGTCAAAGCTTGCATCGACGTAACCATTTACGACTAGCTCTTTGTCACCTACATAAACGAGAAACATATCCTTAGTCCTTTTTAGGTATTTTAGGATGTTCTTGACCGTTGTCCAGTGATCCACTCCTGGATTACTTTGGTACCTCCCTGCTAAACTAATAGCAAGGCACACATCAGGTCTGGTACACAGCATTGCATACATGATAGAGCCTATGGCTGAAGCATAGGGAACATCTTTCATTTTCTCTCTGTCTTCCGCAGTGGTCGGGCATTGAGTCTGACTCAATTTCACACCTTGTATTACACGCAAGAACCCTTTCTTTGCTTGATATATTTTGAACTTCTTCAAAACTTTATCAAGGTATGTACTTTGTGAAAGTCCAATTAAGTGTCTTGATCTATCTATATAGATCTTGATGCCCAATATATAAGCAGCTTCACCGAGGTCTTCAATTGAAAAACTTTTATTCAAGTATCCTTTTATGCTATCCAGAAATTCTATATCATTTCCAATCAACAATATGTCGTCCACATATAATATTCGAAATGCTACAGAGCTCCCACTCACTTTCTTGTAAATACAGGCTTCTCCAAAAGTCTGTATAAAATCATATGCTTTGATCACACTATCAAAGCGTTTATTCCAACTCCTAGAGGCTTGCACCAGTCCATAAATGGATCCTTGGAGCTTGCACACTTTGTTAGCACCTTTTGGATCAACAAAACCTTCTGGTTGCATCATATATAACTCTTCTTCCAGAAATCCATTCAGGAATACAGTTTTGACATCCATTTTCCAAATTTCATAATCATAAAATGCGGCAATTGCTAACATGATTCGGACAGACTTAAGCATCGCTACGGGTGAGAAAGTCTTATCGTAGTCAACCCCTTGAACTTGTCGAAAACCTTTCGCAACAAGTAGAGCTTTGAAGACAGTAACATTACCATCAGTGTCAGTCTTCTTCTTGAAGATCCATTTATTCTCGATGGCTTTCCGATCATCGGGCAAGTCAACCAAAGTCCATACTTTGTTCTCATACATGGATCACATCTCAGATTTTATGGCCTCAAGCCATTTTGCGGAATCTGGGCTCATCATCGCTTCCTCATAGTTCGTAGGTTCGTCATGGTCAAGTAACATGACCTCCAGAATAGGATTACCATACCACTCTGGTGCGGATCTTACTCTGGTTGACCTACGAGGTTCAGTAGTAACTTGATCTGAAGTTTCATGATCAATATCATTAGCTTCCTCACTAATTGGTGTAGTCGTCACAGGAACCGGTTTGTGTGATGAACTATTTTCCAATAAGGGAGCAGGTACAGTTACCTTATCAAGTTCTACTTTCCTCCCACTCACTTCTTTCGAGAGAAACTCCTTCTCTAGAAAGGATCCATTCTTGGCAACGAATGTCTTGCCTTCAGATCTGTGATAGAAGGTGTACCCAACAGTTTCCTTTGGGTATCCTATGAAGACACATTTCTCCGGTTTGGGTTCGGTAGTGATGTGCATTATCGAGAGGGCAAGAGATACCTCTCCGACAATCGGAGTGACAAATCTTAATCTCGAAATACGTCAACTCAACAAGTACCTTCGGAGACACCTGTAGATCACCTTTATAATCACCCATTTATGTTGTGAGGTTTGGTAGCACACAAAGTGTTCCTCCGGTAAGCGGGAGTTACATAATCTCATAGTCATAGGAACATGTATAAGCCATGAAGAATGCAATAGCAACATACTAAACGATCAAGTGCTAAGCTAACGAAATGGGCAAAGTCAATCACATCATTCTTCTAATGACCCACTGATCAAATGATAACTCATATCTAGGGTTAGGAAACTTAACCATCTTCGATCAATGAGCTAGTCAAGTAGAGGCATACTAGTGACACTATGTTTGTCTATGTATTCACACATGTATTATGTTTCCGATTAATACAATTCTAGCATGAATAATAAACATTTATCATGATATGAGGATATAAATAATACCTTTATTATTGCCTCTAGGGCATATTTCCTTCAAATAGGGGAGGCGCCCCCTTCTCCTCATCGAAAGGAGGGAGGGAGGCTAAATTGGGGAGGGATTCCCCTTGCCTAGGCCGGCTCAAGGGGGCAGTCCTTTCCCCCCTTGCGTGGCGTCCCTCCTCTCTCTCCGACCTATATATACTAGAGGCTTTGGCACTTTTTCAATACACAAGTTTTGAAGCCTCGTCTAGTCCTCTTTTTCCAGTTCATCCTAGTTAATTAATTAGAGCTGGACCTAGATCCTCGAATACTTATAATTAGAAGCCCAGTGTGGTTGCAATCTCCTCCCTCTAATTCTCTTGTGACTACTAGCTCTTGACGGCGAAGCGCTGCTGGATCGTGAAGACCGTATGCTTGCAACTCGTAGAGAGGCCATGATTTCAGTCTTCCGTTCGAGAGACTATTTGTGGGCGGTTTGTGGTATCATTCATCTATAGTTCGAGGGAGTACAAGTAGGATCTATGTCGACTCCTATTCTTCCGCACAACTCGGGGTCGGTAACGATCCAATCCAAACTTGTTAATGCATCTTCATATTGCTCATGGGTGATCGCAGGGCTATTTTGTTTGTTTCCTACTATGTTTCCCAATAGTGAGATCGACTTGAAATGAAGGAGAGTATATCGCAGCTTCCTTCACAGTGTGCCAAAGTGTGTAGCTACAGAGGCTACACTATGATCTGTTGGATTCAGAACTGGAGCAAGTGGTGCTCAATGTTGACAACAAGTCTATAACCTTTCTATGTGAGGATCCAGTGTGACGTGAAAGGAGCAAGAACATTGATATGATGTATCAGTACATAAAGGATTATGTGGAGGAAGGTAAAATAGATGTCAACTACACTTGCACCGCGACGACCAGCTAGTGGACATCCTAACCAAGCCTTTGGATTGAGAGAAGTTCTTGGAGAGGCAAAGAAGAATGTCCAAGCTATGAATTGAATATGCCATATTTAAGAGGGTGAATGGGGAGTAAGACACGGCTCGATGCATTTCTTTGTATAGATTTCCAATTAGTCACCCGATTAGGATTATTACTAGTTAGTCTTAGCTAGTATATATACTCATGTACCCTTTAAAATTGTATCTGAAAGAAAAACAATAAATATATAATGGGAGCTACACACTCCCGTGGCCATTATCTCGGTGTGTTGTCTCATGTGTTGTGTGTTAAACTGTATAAATAACCTGATATGGTTAGTATCTAGGTTGTAGTTATCTTGTATAACAACTTGTACTTATCTCCTTTGTAAACCCTAGCGGCTGCTCCTAGAGGCGCCCTATATAATGCTATCAAGACCACCGGCCTAGGTGTGTCGATCCAATCTATTTTCTCTTGTTTCACATGGTATCAGGGCATCTCGCATAAACTGCTCGATGGGTTCTCCCTCCACCACCGCCATGACCTCCTCGACCTTTGCTTCTCTGCCCATGCCGTCCGGTCTCGCGGCGCCGCCGTCTTCCGCTGTTCCCCAACCCTTTGCTAGCCTCATTACTGCCAAGCTCACCTCCTCCAACTATCTTCTTTGGAAAGCTCAGATCCTTCCTCCCCTTCGCATCGCCGGTGTCACCGGCTATGTAGACGGCACCACCCCCACTCCTGCTCGCCTCCTTCCTGCTGATGAAAAGGGGGAGCGCGCTCCTAATCCGGAGTACGCTACCTGGTTCCGTCAGGATCAGATCATCCTGAGCTACCTGCTGGCCTCGCTCACCGACGATGTGCTTCAGCAGGTCCACCTCTTCGACACCTCCCGTGCCATCTGGGCGCACCTCGAGGATATGTACGTCACGCACTTCCGTGCCAGTGTGGTGCAGATCAAGATGGATATGATGAATTTCCGCAAGGGCAACCTCTCCATGGTCGACTACTTCACCAAGATCCGCTCCAACGCCGATCAGCTCGCTGCTGCGGGCCGCCCCATGCGAGAGGAGGACATCATCACCGCCTTCATCACCGGCCTCGACAGCGACTATGAGCCACTCATCACGGCTATCACCACTCGCATCGACGTCATGACGCTGGGCGAACGTTACTCCCACGCCATCTCTTTCGAGCGCCGCCGTGAGTACCACGCGGCTCGTCTTCAACTACACACGGGTGGCTCTTCTGTCAACTACGTCGCCCGCGACAACAACGGCAACTCCAACAACCGTGGCAAAGGCAACTACCGCGGCAAGGGTCGCGGCAACTCCGGTGACCGCGGTGACTACAACAACAATAACCGCGGGGGCTACAGCGGTGATCGTGGTGGTGGCGGTAATCGCCACAACGCGAACGGCAACCGCGGCGGTGGTAACCGGGGTGACCACGGTGGTGGCAGTGATGCACGCCTGCAGTGTCAACTCTGCCGGGGCCCCGGGCACTATGCCTGGGAGTGTGCTCAATGTTACAACCACGCCTTCCAGCCTCAGCACTCCAAGATGGCGGGTCTAGCAGCTGCATCACCACCATCCATCCTCGGTGATCCTACCTGGTTCACTGACACGGGGGCCACCGATCACATCATGTCGGATCTGGAGCGCCTCACCGTGAGGGAAAAATATCCTGGACAGGACTGCATCCACACTGCCGACGGATCAGGTTTGCACATAGCTCATCGTGGTCATGCTCTCCTTCCTACTCCCTCTGCCAATCTCAAACTTCGCAACATACTACATGTCCCAAATGCTGATAAGAATCTTCTTTCTGTTAATCGCCTTGCCACTGATAATCATGCTTATCTAAAATATTATCCTACTCATTTTCTTATGAAGGATTTGACAACCAAGCGGGTCCTTCTTCAAGGCAGATGTGAAAATGGGCTCTATCCCATTCGGCCCTCACGCTCTCATGCCCTATCCTCAATTAGGCTCTCTGCTGAAGATTGGCATGCTAGGCTCGGCCATCCATCCACACAAGTAGTTCGACATGTTTTGGCATCCAATAAATTAGCATCGTCGAGTCGGGCTTTGACCCATGTGTGTAATGCTTGTCAACAAGGCAAAGCACATCAGCTACCCTTTCCTAGATCCTCAAGTGTGTCTTCGGTTCCGTTGGAACTTATTTTTTTAGATTTGTGGGGACCTGCCAAAACTTCTTCTGGTGGGTTCCAATACTATGTTTCATTCATCGATGATTATAATAAATTTGTGTGGATTTATCTTCTTAAACGAAAATGTGATGTGTTTGATGTCTTTCGTGATTTTCTCGCCCATGTTGAACGCCTTCTTTCTCGTAAAATCTTGTGTGTTCAATCCGACTGGGGTGGGGAATACGAAAAACTGAGCAACACATTTTTTCATCAACTTGGCATTGCTCATCACGTTTCTTGTCCACACACACATCAACAAAATGGACCGGCCGAAAGGAAGCACCGTCACATTGTTGACATGGGTCTCTCATTATTATCACATGCATCCATGCCCCTCCGTTTTTGGGACGAGGCGTATTTATCTGCATGCTATCTTATCAACCGCTTACCCAGCCGCGTCATTGGCAACATGAGCCCCAGGGAAAAATTGTTTTCCACCAAGCCGGACTATGTCTCCCTCCGCACGTTTGGGTGTGCATGTTGGCCCAACTTGCGCCCGTATAACACCCACAAACTCGCGTTTAGATCCCAACAGTGTGTTTTTGTCGGGTACAGTATTCGTCACAAAGGCTACAAATGTCTTCACGTTCCTACAGCTCGTGTATATATATCACGCGATGTTATCTTTGATGAAAACAAATTTCCCTTTGCCAATGACCAACCTTCTCCAATACCACCTCGCGTTGCTGAACATGCCATTCTTTTATTTCCATATGACCACATGAACTATGGTGCATCTGTTTCTCGGACTAATCTGGATGCAGGTACTGCTTCGGCGCAGAAAATCCCCTCAACGGAATCCCAGGTAGATCCTGTCTCCCGATCCGCCGCCGTATCAACCTCGGATCACGTGTCACCTAACGACAACGACGTGGCGGCAGCCGACCGTGGGGAGCCAGGCGACAGCGCGCCAGCCGATCACATCGGGCCCGCGTCTCCGCCGACCGCCAATCCCGTGGCTCCTGAGGGCGAGCGGGCCGAGGCGCCTCCTATGTCGGTTTCTGCATGCGCACGCCCGGCCCACGCTGTGGCGGGGCCCACCCCTGCACGGGCTGTTGTGTCTACCGTCTCGCCCCTGGCTGCGGCCCAGATGGCGACTGCGGAGCGGGCCGTTCCCGCTGACGGTGCTGGATCCGAGGCGGATCTGGTGGCAGCTCCTGCTTCCTCGTCCGACACGGGATCCCAGGGGGATTCGCCTGCATGCTCGTCTGCATGTGCCTCGCCTGGATCTTCTATGGCCGTTGGATCCTCTGCTCCGCCTGCTCATACAATGAAGACGCACACGCGTGATCACACCCGCAAACCAAAACAACGTACGGATGGTACTATCACGTATAATCCATCCCATCGTGCCTTCTTGGCTCTACGGGAACCAGTTGATCATCGTGAAGCAGTTTCATCTCCGGAGTGGCGGCTGGCTATGCAACTTGAGCTCGATGCGTTACGACAGAATGGTACCTGGACTTTGGTTCCTCCTCCTCCCCGTGTCAACGTCATTGACTGCAAATGGGTGTTCAAAATCAAACACAAACTGGATGGCACTATCGATCGGTACAAGGCACGTCTGGTTGCAAAGGGGTTCAAACAACGCTATGGCTTGGACTATGATGATACGTTCAGCCCGGTCGTTAAACCTGTCACCGTGCGTCTGGTTCTCTCCATTGCAGTCTCTCGTGGATGGTGTTTACGACAGTTGGACGTTCAAAATGCTTTTCTTCATGGCATTCTCCAAGAAGAAGTATACATGCGCCAACCCTCTGGATTTGTGAATCCCTCGGCGCCTCACCATTTGTGCAAACTCCGCAAAGCTCTCTATGGCCTCAAACAGGCTCCTCGAGCGTGGTATTCTCGGCTGAGTTTTAGGCTTCAACAACTTGGTTTCCTTGCATCCAAAGCTGACACGTCTCTGTTTGTCTACAACCGAAGTGGTGTTACCATCTTTATGCTTGTGTATGTAGATGACATTATTGTGGCCAGCTCTTCTACCACTGCTACTACCAAGTTACTTGCCGACCTTCAAGCCTCCTTTGCTCTCAAGGATCTCGGTCCCTTGCACTATTTTCTTGGAGTACATGTGGAGTCATCGCCAGGGGGAATTGTTCTGTCTCAGCAGAAGTATATTAGCGACATTCTTCGCCATGCAAACATGGAGAATTGTAATGTCTCTATCATGCCCATGTCCTCCAGTGAAAAACTGAGCAAGGAAAGTGGATCACCATTGTCTCAGGAGGATAGTACCAAGTATCGCAGCTTGGTTGGAGCTCTCCAGTATCTAACACTCACGAGGCCAGATATCTCCTTTGCAGTTAATCGGGTGTGTCAGTTTCTCCATGCACCTACAACTGCACATCTCTCTGCTATAAAGAGGATTTTGAGATACTTGAAGTATACTCACAGTATGGGTCTGTCTATCCACAAGTCACCCTCTATGCTGTTAAGCTGTTTTTCAGATGCAGACTGGGCTGGATGCAGTGATGATCGCCGATCCACAGGTGGTTTTGTAGTCTTTCTTGGACCCAATCTTGTGTCCTGGAGTTCAAGGAAGCAAGCAACAGTCTCTAGGTCGAGCACGGAGTCTGAATATAAGGCACTTGCAAATGGAACAACTGAAGTAATATGGATACAGTCAGTCCTTGGAGAACTTGGGATTTTTCTCTCTCGAACTCCTGTTTTGTGGTGTGACAATTTAGGAGCCACTTACCTATCTGTGAATCCGGTGTTTCATGCCAGAACCAAGCACATAGAAGTGGATTTCCACTTTGTTTGTGAACGAGTTGCACCCAAGGAACTTGATGTTCGTTTCATATCTTCCAAGGAGCAAGTTGCAGATATATTCACCAAACCTCTAGCTGAGATGCCATTTGTCTTAAATAGGCACAATCTGAATCTTTGTGTAGGAAGTTCAGATTGAGGGGGAATGTTAAACTGTATAGATAACCTGATATGATTAGTATCTAGGTTGTAGTTATCTTGTATAACAACTTGTACTTATCTCCTTTGTAAACCCTAGCGGCTGCTCCTAGAGGCGCCCTATATAATGCTATCAAGACCACCGGCCTAGGTGTGTCGATCCAATCTATTTTCTCTTGTTTCACATTGTGCTAGTCCTTCAGCAGTGGCCTTTTGTCTTATATGTGTGTGTTCTAAGCTAGTGTGAGTGCTCGATCCAGCTCCCTGTGTCTGTGTGCCTCTTTATCATGTATGTGTGTATCTCTAGAAAGGATCAATCAACGTGTTCTTGAATGTCGGTGTACCTCTCATTACGGATGGAAGAACTATGTTGTCGTTGACTATGAGCACGCTGTTAACGGAAAGGACTCGTCTACAAAGCGACATACAAGGGGTCCTATTGCAGTAGTTTCTACTAAACTTTTATGCTCATTTATAATTCATTTTTACAAAATTATAATCATAGTGAAATTTATGGTAACTAGTCATATGAAAATGTTGTTAAATATTAAAAATATTTTTGATCCTACATTCGTAATTCCAATCATTGCAAATGTATATGCAAAATTTGATTCGTGTTTGCAATAGAAGTTATATAGACATTTTTTATCGATATATTGCACATTACAAAATTATTTATATTCAATCCAATAAATGTCGGAAAAAAATAAAAAGAGAAAATTTCATGTTTCTCGTGGATTCACTTGTGATAGTCACATAACAATGTAAATATCTTTGTTTGTATGTTTAAAAAGATTTGTGAAGACTACTAATGCGTATGACCCTAGAAATATCATGATAGTGCCTTCTAGTTTATGATCTGATATATGTAACTTAAATCTTCAAATGTAAAATATTTTAATAAAAATGCCGTAACAATCCCCATCCTCTCAAGTCAATTTTTTAGCTATGCTCTTCAACATCAATGGATAAATCAATTTGTAATTTAGACACTACCACAAAATGGACAAAACTTTGAGTAGCGTACAAGTGCAATCACATACTTAGAGGATCAAGACTTCAAACATGTCTCCATTTACTAATAGAGTATCACTAGCTTGAGCAACCCTTAGGAATAGGAATTATCGGTACTGACATTGCCACCACCATTTGAATAAAGCATCGGAAAGAACCAGACTTCTGCCACAATATATCAGGCTGCCTTGATCAAAGGGATTTCCCTCAGAAGCCTACTATCAGCATTGGAATGAATATCAACTTTGAGGGAAGGAGGCCAGAGGAACTTGTTCTATTGTCGTAGTGGCACCATCGCCTCCATATCTCTACATGGAAACACGAACAAAGACCTAGTTGAAAATAAACTACACATCACACAAAAGAACCGAGTCTTCCCTAGTCCCCTCCTTCCCTCCTCAACAAGGTGGCAGCCGGAGATTGCTACCTTTGCGTGTGCGATCGGTGTCCCAAGAGGTGATCGCGAAGCTGTTTCTGCGACTGCATGGAGATCTCATGGGGGTGCGAAGGGAGGAGGAGGCCCGAACGGCGCTCGAACGGAGAAGGAGGTGCGGAAGGAGGATGACTTGGGAAATGGGGGTAGACCCACAAGATCCGGCCCTGGCAGACTCTGCGGAGGGAGTGGGGGATCCTAAGTGCACGTATGTAGGTCTGGAAGATGGGGATCATGGTTACTGGGATCACTATGGCCCGGATCCGAGTTTGGAGGATGGGTTTGAAGGACTCAACTTGCATGGTGAAGAAGAGGAAGATTTGGACTTGTCAGGGGAGGTGGGTGAATTAATCAAAGAAGTTAGGTGGCTGGCGCTATTTAGGGTTCATACTTTGCGCCCACTTAGTCATGTTGCTTTGATGAACTCGATGCAGAATGCTTGGGCCTGGGCACAGGGGGTAACTTTCAACATCAAGGGGCCTAACCTATTCTTGGATCAGTGTCATTGTTTGGGCGATTGGAAACGCATGATGGAAGGGGGGCCGTGGGAGTTTCAAAGAGACCTAGTGGTACTAGTAGAATATGATGGATTAGTCTCAGAGTACGCTCCTAATATGTTTCCTTTGTGGGCAAGAATCAAAGGCTTATCCGGTGGCTTGACTAGGAAGAAGGAGCTGGCAGAGAAGGTGGCAAAGAAGGTTGGAGAACCACCATTCACGGTGATAGTAAATGAAGGGAAGATCAATCCGTCGAGCTGTCTGAGGGTGCGAATTTTTGTGAATGTTACAAAACCTCTCGTAAGATTCGTCCGAATCACTTTGAAGGAAAAGAAAAAAATATCCGGTGTACTACAAGAAGTTGCCGGGCTTTTGCTTCTTCTGCGGTCGAATGGGGCATGTTGTGGATGAATGTGGAGATGGAATGCATGATCTGAGGATATGTCAATGGGGTGACTGGCTTCACAGGACGGGAGAGCCGATTAGTGGCAGTGATATGGGAGGAAGAGGAAGTTGGTGGGGGTGCTAGGGGTGGAAGTCGAGGAGGAGGTAGAGGTGGGAGAGGAGGAGGTGATAGAGGAGGAAGGGTAGGCAGCACAGGAGGCCGGGGTGGAGCTGAAGCGCCGGTAGATGAAGTTGTGGGCATGGAACTCATCCAGTACAAAAACCATGCTACTTGAATAGGACCGATCAGCTCGTAAAAAGGTTGGTAAGCAAAGATGGTACTATAAATGTTCGAGGTCAACTAGTACCTAACCTTGCTGGGAAAGTAGCAGATACTATTCTCTTGATCAAGGGTGGGGCGGTAGAAGAGGTGACCGCTGCAGTTGTTAATCCAAATTCCACCCCAGGGAAAGCACCACTTGTGAAGAGAAGAACGCAAGGGGAGGGAGGGGATTGTGAGGTAGAACAGACTGATATGGACACTTCATATGAGGCGGCCTCCGAGATGGAGGACCGCCGGACCCAATGAATTGCCTCGATTGGAACTGCCGGGGAGGGGGGAACTCCCATATAGTTCGAGAATTAGTGACGGTATGTCAGTCGCGTTCCCCCATGTTTGTGTTCTTATGTGACACTCGGAAGAAGGAATCTAAGATGAGAAGGATACACAATCGCTTGGGATTGAAAGGTTTCGGTGGTGTTGACAGCAATGGATTGAGTGGTGGGCTAGCAGTATATTGGCATGAAAATTGTGTCGTTGAGATTGTGGACAAAGACGAGTGTCATATTAATGCTCTCGTTCAGATCCATGAGGGTGCAAATCAATGGCGGATTACTTTCATCTATGGTGAACCCCGCGTTGAAAACAGGCATCTCATGTGGACAAAGCTACAGAACTTGAAAACTGTTAGCAACTTGCCTTGGCTTGTTATCGGCGATTTCAATGAAGCGATGTGAGCTTTTGAGCATTCTCGGCCAACCCTAGGGCTGCGCCTCAGATGCAAGCTTTCCGTGATGTACTTGAAACTTCTGAGCTGGTGGACCTCGGTTTCTCTAGAGTCCCGTTCACGTATAATAACAGGCATAATGGCATGGGTAATGTTAGAGTTCGGTTGGATCAGGCAGTTGCAACAAGTTCATGGAGAAATATGTTTGCTTTTGCATCTGTTGAGCATGTTCCCTCACCATGTTCGGATCATGTTATGTTACTATTAAAAGGAGATGTTGACCCAGGTCCTTCAGGTGCCAAGAGCAGGAGGTATGAGGTTTTTTGGGAGAGAGATTCAGCACTGCCAGAAGTCATAAAGGAGGCATGGGTTGTGGTAGGTGTGGTGCAGAATTTGGCACAACTGAGAGATGCTCTATCAAAAACCATGACATGCCTTGGGTGGTGGAGCAGAAATTTTGGCAACATTACTAGGGAGCTTGCCAAGTCTCGATCTCAGCTAGAGGTGCTTATGAATATGAATGCAGATAGATAAGATATAAGGAAAGTAACATATAAAATGAATGATTCATTATACCAAGAGGAGATGATGTGGCTTCAAAGGTCAAGAATATCTTGGCTTTAGGAGGGCAACCAGAACACAAAGTTTTTCCAAAGCAAGGCCATTTGGAGGGCAAGAAAGAATAAGATCGAGAATTGACAGATAGTATTGGGGTAGTGCACTCCGATTTTGCCACCATAGGGAAACTTAGAACAGAGTATTTTTGTGATATTTTTTTAGCAAACACATCTCTAGATGCAACCCCAGTAATTGACTTGGTGAAATCCTTGGTTACGGAAGAGGACAATATTAAGCCTTGTGCTCCGTTTATCGATAAGGAAATTTTGGATGATATGTTTCAGATTGGGCCCTTGAAGGCACCGGGACCGGACGGGTTCCCTGCTAGATTTTTCCAGCGGAATTGGAGTACCTTGAAGGAAAGCGTGATTGCAGTAGTCAAAGATTTCTTTTGCACAGGTATCATGCTAGAGGGACTAAATTCTACTTCCATTGTTCTTATCCAAAAATTGCTAACCCTACAAAGTTGTATGAATACCTATCAGCCTATGCAACATGATTCACAAGGCCATTTCAAAATGCCTGGTGAACCGTTTGCGGCCACTCCTTGATGATTTAATCTCGGTGGAACATAGTGCATTTATTCCTGGCAGGATGATAACTGATAACGCTCTAGTGGATTTTGAGTGCCTCCACGATATTAAGAAAGAGAAGGATCCTACGAAGAGTTTCTGCGCTTACAAGCTTGATTTATCTAATGCATATGATAGAGTGGACTGGGTTTACTTGAAGCAAGTGATGCAAAAGTTGGGTTTCTCTCAGCGGTTTGTTGACTGGATAATGACGTGTGTCACATCGGCGAGGTATTCTGTCAAACTAAATGGAATTCTCTTGGATTCATTTGCACCGTCCCAAGGTCTTCGGTAGGGCTACTCACTTTCACCGTATCTTTTTTTTGTTTGTGGCGGATGGTCTTTCGGCAATTCTGAAAAATAAAGTGCGGGCCGGTGTTATCTCACCAGTTCGAATTTGTAGAAGGGCGCTAGGTATATCCCACTTATTATTCGCTGACAAAACCATGTTGTTTTTTTAGGCCTCTGGAGCCCAGGCAGAAAGTGTAAAAGAGGCACTAGATATGTATGGTTCAGCTACAGGGCAAAGCCTTAATTATAACAAGTGTTCAATTTTCTTTGGTGAGACTTGTCCTGCTGCTGTACAAGAGGAAGTCAGAGATGTGTTGAATATTACTAGCTTGGTCTTCGAGGAAAAATACTTGGGCCTTCCTACACCGGAGGATCACATGTCTAAGGGCAAGTTTCAGAATCTTCAAACAAGTCTCACTAAACGACTCGTTCAGTGGGGTGATGGTCACTTAGCCCAGCCGGGAAGAGAGGTTTTGATAAAGTTAGTAGGCCAAGCGTTACCAACGTACATTATGGGCGTGTTTAAACTGCCCTACTCGGTGTGCGACGACCTCACAAGGATGGTAAGGAATTTCTATTAGGGATCGGAAAAAGGCAAAAGGAAAGTTCATTGGAAAGGTTGGGATCATTTGCTGCAGCCCAAGGATAGGGGTGGCATGGGTTTTCGGCATTTCCGTCTGTTCAAACAAGCCTTACTAGCTCGCCAAGCATGGCGATTAATATCCAGACAGGAAAGCCTATGTGCGCAAGTTCTCAAAGCACGGTACTACCCGCACGGTAAGCTTGAGGATACCGTTTTCACGGGTAATGCCTCCTCCTCATGGCAAGCAATTAGACATGGTCCGGATTTGCTAAAAAAAGGATTAATATGGCATGTTGGGAATGGAAGAAGTATAAGAGTGTGGCGAGAGAATTGGATCCCCCGACCTTTTTCGTTTAGGCCCATCTCACAGCAAGGCGTGTGTCATATGCGTTTCATCTCTGACTTGTTGAGTGATAATGGTTCATGGAAGGCTGATCTGCTCTCTCAATATTTTGTTGCTGCTGATGTTGAAGAGATCCTAAAGAACAGAGCTTCCCCAAGATTAGATGATGATTTCCTTGCATGGGCCATTACTACAAAAAGGGCTATAGATGGAATGGCCACTAATGGCGCACCTGTGATGTGGTGCGCCATTACTATATTCTATGGCGCACCATGTCTCGGTGCGCCATTAGTAATATATTCTAATGGCGCACCTAGTATGTGGTGCGCCATTAGTAGTTTCGAAAAAAAACATAAAAAAATTGTTACTAATGGCGCACCGTTGTATAGTGCGCCATTACTAATTGACATAGTAATGGCGCACCACATCCGTCGTGCGCCATTAGTAGTTTTGAAAAAAAAGTAAAAAAAAATTGTTACTAATGGCGCACCATGTCTCGGTGCGCCATTACTAGTTTTAACTAGTAATGGCGCATTGTCCACTGGTGCGCCATTACTAAGTTTTTTTCAAAAAAAATCAAAAAAAATATCAATTTTTTTTATTTTTTTTTCAAAACTAGTAATGGTGCACCGTGGGTGTGTTGCGCCATTACTAGTTAAACTAGTAATGGCGCACCACCCCACGGTGCGCCATTACTAACTTGCCCCAACACCGAATGCACCCACTTGGATCGCCTTTTCAATTTTAAAAAAATAAATAAAAGAAAATGATGGAAATGTCAAAAAAATAAAAGAAAATATGTTCCCATGTGATATGTGCTCTAGTTGTTGGGAAAATTTACAAATATGAATTTCGACTTTATTTGCAAAATCTCTCTGGAATTTTGTAAAATGGGCATAACTTTTGCATACGAACTCGGATGAAAAAGTTTTTATATGAAAAATCATCTACTTGAAAAGTTACATCCAAATTTAACGGGGGGAACCCCGTTAAATATTTTCAAAATCCCTAAAAACCTAACAGAAAAAAAGTTACGGGGCTTTCAAGATCTAGAGGCAAAAAAATTCAAACTTACTAGTGGCGCACCGTGGATGTGGTGCGCCACTAGTAACAGCAAAAAAATTGGTTTTGAATTTTTTTTTGAATTTTTTTTCAAAAAATGGTACATAATATGACCGGGAAGTTTGAAATATTTTTCAAAATTTCATCATAGTCATGAACATGAACAAAGTCCTAGACATCAACAAGGTATAACAGGATTGATATGCTAGATATATCAACAAGTGCCTGTGAAGTGAGCTGTTGCTGGGGTTGGATAGAACTCTAAAGTTAAGCGTGCTTGGGTTGGAGTAGTGTGAGGATGGGTGACCTTTTAGGAAGTTTGACCACGGAGTGAGATTTGACCTGAGATTAAGCATATTGACCCGAGATTAAGCCATAGTGAACTAAGAATGAAAAAAAATTTGAATTTTTTTTAAAAAAAATTCTGATAAAAATTTAAAAAAAAATTGAAAAAAAATTTGAAAAAAAAATGTTACTAATGGCGCACTTCTCTATGGGCTATACTAATGGCGCACCAGTGGTGCGCCATTAGTAAAAAATACTAGTGGCGTGCTAGTAATGGCGCACCGGTAGTGCGCCATTAGTAGGCAAAACTGGTGCGCCATTAGTAGGCCTTTTTCTAGTAGTGGGCACGTGAAAAACATGGAATCTTCATAGTTAGGAGCGCCTACCGTCTGGCGTTTGATGAGCTGCACCGCGGGTCCGCGTCCTCCTCCAGTACAGCGCCGACGGGAGTTAGGAGTTGCTAGAAATTCATTTGGAACTGCGGCGCTCCACCAATGATTGCAAATTTTGCATGGCGAGTGGCAACGGAGAGTCTGCCGACCTGGAAAAATAAGTGTAGGATCAGTCTCGAGATCATTAGTATATGCCTAGTGTGTGGGGTCGAGACAGAAGACAACTTCCACCCCTTTGTGAAGTGTCAATATGGCCGGGACCTCTACAGATCAATGGCAAAAATATGGAGATTGCCCAATATGGATTCGTTCATACCTAGGGCCCGTTCAGAAGCTCTCCAGCTTCCGAAACGGGCCAGCTTCTCGCGGGAGCTGGGCCTGCTAGCTTCTCGCGGGAGCTGGGCCTGCTGGCTTCTTGCGTTCGGCAGGGCGAGCTGGCTTCTCGCGGGAGAAAACGGTTTGAGGGTTGGTCACGAGAGAAAACGGTTCGAGCGTCCACTTCGGGAGGGCAATCGAGTGTAATTTCCTACAACTCCTACTTCTCGTTTTTTCGAAGCTGGGCTGGGGCTGCTCCCAAAAATTGCACTGCCTGCTACTCGTTCTCCAAGAGCCAGATTCTCGGAGCGTTTCCGTTCGGCTGGCTTCTCGCGGGCTTCTCGGGAAGTTGGAAGCCAGCAGACATCCGAATGGGCCCCTAGTGGCAAAGAATGGCTGCTACATGTCCTAGCTCACTTGAGCGATTTCGAACGGTGCATGATGTTGATGATCTTCTGGAGATGTTGGTATGTCCGGAATGAGTTAGTACACTCAAAACCTGCCCCACCAATGGATGTATCCATTAGGTTCTTGCTAAGTTACATGGAGTCTTTGGTGGCAGTAAAATCAAACCCGCTTTGTGACCCAGCTAAGGGGAAGTCTGCTATCTCCCTGGACGGTGCTACTAAATTTACAAGAGAAGACGTGGCCGCATCGCCGAGTTGGTCTAGGCCGGTGAATGGATGGGTGAAACTTAACACAGATGGGTCTTTTATTTCGAGTGACACAACTTGGAGCAGGGATGATCATGAGGGGCTCGGATGGAAATATTATCTTCTTGGTGTGCAGGGCACAGTTCTCGAGATGCTTTGGAAGCTGAACTGTGCACCTGCATGGACGGGCTCTCCTATGATATACAGCGGTCAGATTTTCCTATTACAGTTGAAATGGATTGTCTTGTGGCGGCGTCTATGATCACATGTGACGGTTTTGACCGGTCTGCTTATGCTTTTTTAGTAAAGGAGATTATATATCTTCTTAGTCTTTGTCAATCTTGTATTACTCATGTCTCGCGGTCGCAAAATAAGGCCAGCGACAGTCTAGCTGCTTTTGGTAGAGCTCAAGGTAGAACCATGACTTGGATAGGTTCGGCCCCTCCGGCTGGGTTGGAACTGGCAGCGATGGATTGTACTGGTGTTAATTGAGTAATACAAGTTTTGAACCCGCAAAAAGAAAAGGTGGCAGCCGGAGACGAGTGGAAAAATGGGAATGAGAGTGAATAAAACCTAGACCCCTTTATACGGGGAAAGGAGGAAAAATGTGACGAGTGCGGTGTGGATTACTGACTGGGTGAACAATTCAAACTAAGAACTTTTTTTGAGACAATTCAAACTAAGAACTGAAAGGAAAAGGTGTATATAGCACCAAAAACTTGGGGCAGGCTTTTGACATTGGACCCCGGTTTCCTTCTCAGTAGCACTGGGCTGGATTCGAACGCTGCCTGTGAGATGCATGCAGGTGTATCGTCTCGGAAGCCTTTTCTACAACTCGGCTCTGCAACTTTAGCTTATGTACTGATTTTTCATTTTCAGCAAAACACCTGTTTTGCCTAACAAAAAAAACAACATACTTGTTTTTTTTATTCCATTGGGTTTAACAAGTCTGCATGTCAGATGAAAAAACGATTGGCAGAATCATACCTTGGATTGAAGAATTTTTTACACGAGGCTTTAGGGTCAGTAGCTGATGTACTTCCTCCGTTCATTTTTTACTCCACATATGAGATTTTTTTGAGGTCAAACTACACAAAGTTCGACCACATTTATATAAAAAAAATACCAACATCTACAATACTAAAGTTAGATGATATGAAAATTATTTTCATGATGCATCTAATAATATTGATTTCCTAGTTTGAATGTTGATATTTCCCTATAAAACTAGTCAAACTAAACTTTACAGAGTTTGACTTTGACTAAATTTTATATGCAGATTTAAGAAAAATGGAGGGAGTACGTACTTTCTGGTGGTAAAAATAGAGGAGAGAAGAAGATTCTTGTTCCTTCGTCCTTCATTTTTTGGGGTACATAAGGCAGTAATTTTTTTCAAGGGGAACATAAGCATAAGGCATTAATGCAATGCTAACAAATAGTGTAGGCACGTAGGTGCATGGCCCATGGGCATTGAGGAGATCGACGAGAGTGATCAGACGCGCAGGCGCTCTCACACATATACCTCGTCCGTTGCTAAAAAAAATCATATACCTCGTCTACTTACTGAATCTCCATGGAGGTCTCATAAGCTGCATGCATGCATGCATGGAGGTCTCATATTTTACTCTGCCGGCAGCAGTCATGTGTACATGTAACCGCACTGTCATCGTCCTCCACCGCCACCATGCATGACAACACACAATTGAGGCATGCCATCTTGGTGGCACCACAGTGATATCTCTTGCTCAAGAGCACGTTGCCTTGGAACCAGTGGGCAGCCGCCGCCGGCACTGGGTCCGCAGCCTTTGATTCACAAATATGAGGAGGGGAGAGCTTGACGGAGGTGGCTCTCGGGAGTAATTGTCATCCCGAGATACCCTGGGCTTTAACCATTCCATTCGAAAAAATTCTTTCCTCCATGTATCAATTTTGGAATGTTCCATGATAAACATATTATAGTTAAGTGTTTTGATGTTGATTAACACTATACTCCCACATAATTGTTTGCAATTATAAATTACTAATCCTACATAACACCAAATAAATTTAAATATATATTCTTGTTCGATTTATTGCATATATTGGTAGGAAGATGGTCCGTCTTAGCATCAGTGATTAGCTATATACAATTAATATTGTGATGCATCACAATCTCCTTTTTTCTTTCTCTAGATAGTCCCTCTTCATTTTTTATAGGTAAAATGATGCGCTTGAATAGGGTATGACATATGTATAATCATCTAGTTAACCTTGAGATGTCTTGAAGTTCATTGTGTGAGTAACTAAAGTCTTATAACATAGCACAACAATTCTTATTTTGTTTCATTTATTTGAAGAAAAAATGCCATATCATGCTAATATCTTATAATTGATGATTTGATCCTTCGTAGTAATGTATAACATTTATAATATAGTTATATTACAACATGATAAGACGTTTTAATGGAAAGACAAATAATACTTTTCAAGTAGATACGACCACATGTATATGACGGGGGAAAGGGGAGCTACTAAAAACATTCGTCTCTGTGTAAGTTAAAAAATGTGTATTTGCATTTTGTTTTGTAACAATTTTAGCAAAATTTGTAGTATAAACAAATAATTGGGATGACAATGACCATGATCTGATTGCCTATGCAAAAATTATTTCATCACAAAATTTGAGAAAATAACATATATTAGAAAACTTACAGATTGTAGAATCCAGTTGTATACTTTAATGGAATGCCGTGTACCCGATGCCGTGTACAATATCTACATAAATCAGTTAATGGAATGCCTTGTTTTCCTTCAAAAATAAATAATCTACTAGTCAGATGAACATATGGTCATACTCTGTAGTTGGCGATAAGTTCAACATTTTATTGTATTAATGGAATGCTTTGTTTTCCTTCAAAGAAAATCTATTAGATAGATGAACATCGGTCGGTTTATACGTCGATCAATATATCGTCATTTGGTTTACCTTCATTCAGGGTATACAAAAGGCCAGCAGCCAGACGCATCATTGAAAGCGTTACACAAAGCACACCATCATGTATTGATGTTTGGTGTTACCGGCCGTTATCATTGATCTTAATGGAAGTCCATTACCACCAGTAGTAGACATAAATTAGTACACTTTGTGTCACCATGTAATGTAGCTAGCTAAGTGACCATAGGGTACGATATACTCTTCATAAGCTTGCCTTCGACGTCCAGCTACATGTTCAGAACCGCTGTAATCTGAAACTCATTTGCTAGAACAACTCCAAGTGAGACAAGACTAGGGTCTTTACCTCAAACATGAGTGGCCTGAACCTGTATATGATCTTGTGTGCCCCATTGAATCTTCGTTGATAAAGCTTCGTCACTATACCTCTCTTGCTGTCAAATTTAGCACCACGCGAATAGTCGTAAAAAAATTTATTTGTGATTACACCACAAATTAGTAGCTTGGATGGCCACAACGACGATGTCAGTGGCCTACACATGAACCAGCAACATAACACAATAACTAGTGTTGTTGCGACATGACAAGAGCATTTGTTCTAAGTGACTTGTTGGCAAAATACCACTGATATATGAGAACTCGCAGAAGTTTCTACCATACCTACACATTTGTTTTATTTCTCGGGATTTTTGAAAATTCCGAAATATGGTTTTTGCAAGGTTTATGTAGCGGAATGTGGTATTCCCAGGCTTCAAATATCTTTCTGTTTAGTAGGCATACCATCGATCTCATAACTGATGGATCGCTAGCAAAATAAAAATAATTTTGATGGTGAGCATTATAAAGCATCCACAAGCAACAATATGTACATATATGTTTTAATCAATGACGGCGGTGCTCTTGCTTTGATTTTTCTTTGAGGTTGTGTCGAGTTTCTTTTGCCTTACCTTCCTCGCCCTTGCCCGGTGAAAACCTAGATCATTTTGGCCGGACGAGGGCGATGCTCCGACGTCATGGTCATACATGGAGTTGAAATCTACAAATAAGGCCGGTGTTGGGGATTTCTGTACGTTAATTTGTTGCGGTTGCGTTGTCGGGCTCTCAGTGATCTTCGAGGCTAGTGGAGGCGAGCTTATGTGTCCTTCTGCTATCCTTCAATGTTGGATGCCCTGTTGCGTTCATGCTCCACATGCCGATGCATGGCCTCCATGTATTGTGGCACGACTTGAATGCAGAGGAGTCAGGGGTTTCACCTCTATTAATGACACATTTGGGATGTGGCGGAGAAAAATAATTTTATTCTTCTATGAATGACACTCCTTCACATTCCATTCTTGGTGCCCTTTGGATGGTTCGGTTCTCGATGTTCTAGTTTGCGATGTGATTTTCGGCAGCTTGGTCATATTTTTGTGTGGTGGTGATTTTTCTCTTTGGTCTACTGCTTGTCGTACTTCTTCTGTTGATCGATGTTTGCCTGTAGTCTTGTAGATTTTCCCTAAGTTTTTGCTTTTGTAATAATAAGCACAACGACCCTAACTGGTTGATGACTTCAATGATTTGAAGTTGGGCTTTATGCATTTCATCTATAAAAATAGTTCTCGAGGTTGAGGAGTCACAATTGGAACATGTTTATACTAAACTTTTATGATTATTTCGAAATTATTTTTATGGTGTCACATTCTAATCTAAGATTGTTTTTATTAGTTATGACAACCCATCTGGTTATAACATTGTCAAATATTAATAACAAACTCATGTTAGATTTGTAATGTTCGTCGTTTAAAATATGCATGCACTATGCACAATCTTAATCATGTTTGTAATACAAGTGACATTAGATGATTTTAGACTCACTGGACCTTGAAGTTTTAATTACAAACCCATAAATGAGAGAAAATAAGAAAAAGAACATAGTCTCGCATATTTTGATGGATTCATTTGTGATACTTGCATAAGCAGAGTTTGTATATTTCTGATGTATAGTTATGGTCTCAAAAATATCCTGATAGCGATGTCTAGTTTATGATTAGACTTACATGAATAGAAAATTCTAGAGTACGAATTTTCAATAGAAATAACATGAATCTCCTTTCCTAAGAATTTTTTGCTACTATGCCACCCACATCGAAGGACACATCTAAAAATACAAATAAGATGTAGAACTTCTTCTTTTGCAGTGATTTCATTAACAAAAGTCTCTACAGCTGTCTAAAATTTGTATAAAAACATACGAAGTCAAGAGAATAAAATTTATCTTATGGTCTAACAAGTTTCTTAGGGGTTTTGTCACTATTATTTCATAGACGATCTAGTTACATAACTGAAATATTGAGAAGCTTATGACTGCAAGGACATGCTAAGGGTACCTACACTTGCAGGACGCCTCCATCGACCAATGGAGTACCATTGTCATGAGAAAACGTCTAAAGAAAATAAAATTTTACTTCCATACCTCCACCACCTCACGAAACCTTAAGACAGAACAAAACACCTTACACAATGTCCAACAAAGCCGGTTGCTTAGGTTCACGGGACAAGACCCTTAAAATCCCACCATGGCCGTTGAAGAGAACATCATTGGGATGCTGAGTGGGTTTGATGGATTTACGCCCGTCGTGATGCCACGCCTCCATATCGCCGATAGGACGCACAAACAAAGATGTACACAAAATGATAGTAACCGGAAGAAGAACTGAGCAATCCTATGAAGTAGGACCTGCAAAACAAACCTAGGACCCAAAACCTGGAATTGTTTTAAATGGACCACGGGGTGGGGGGAGGCTCCCCACCTGAATATAGTTGAAAATATGATATGTTTACAAGGTGTCACACAGAGGGTGACAAGAGGTAGTCATGCTACAGACCGGTGTAATTCTTAATCATATCATAGTTTTCCATAATGTGTGTGCATTTAAGGAAAGCAAGAACTCTATGGTTTTTGGAATGCGCATATTCTTATGCTTAGTATATATTTTTCAAAAATAACATGCTCCATTTACAATTTAATTTCCTCCATGTATCACTTTCAAAATGGTCCACGATATACATAGTATAATGAAGTGTTTTGGTGCCCATGAGAAACATTATAATCCCATTTTTTTTATTTGCACACACAAATTGTTCTCATCCATGTCATAGCACAAGAATAACGTTAAGCGCTTGTTGAATTTGTTGCACCTAATGGCAAGCAAGTGTGGCAGATATTCACGGATACAGTTAATACCGTGGTGTGTCATATTTTGCTTTATTGTGTTTCTGATATAGTATGATTTTTTTGTAATATACTATTTCGTATTACACCATCATAATGATTTTTGTAAAGACATGAATACTATTATGGTTACCTGTATACTTAGGGAAAGGAGTCAATAAAACTTGTAATCTATGCACACACGGTACTACAGAAAATAGTGCCGAAAGCATGGAATAAAATCATGAAAAACACCCATGTCAAGTATAGCTATGCTCAGCTCGCTTGAAAAAATAATTTGTGAATATTGCACTACAAAGTAGAAATATGGATGGTGATGACGATCATGTCAGTGGCCTATTAAAAAACCGGCAACATTACACGGTAATTAGTGATGCTGCGACAGGAAAAGGGGATTGGTTGTTAGTGGCTTATACGCAAAATACCATTGCCACACAATAGAAACTCCCATGAGTAAGTTTCAAAGCAATACCTGCACGTTGGTTTATTTCCCGGAATTTATCAAAATTCTGAAATACGATTTTTGCTAAGTTTATGAAGCGGAATTCAATAGTAGCAGGTTCCAAAAATCCCCTTACTTTCTGTTTAATAGGTATTCCATCGATCTCGTACCTATTCAACAACAGATTGATCCCGTTGAGAAAAGAACATTTTAATGATCAGCATTATACAGCAGCCGCAAGCAACAATATGTACCCGAGATACATACTTATCAAGGGAGTGCAAATCCCTGTCACTTTGTTGACTATAGATGGCGAGTAGGAGACCCATCCATCTGTCTGCATCTCCACTTAATTACGACTCAAACCTACAATCCCATGACGCGTAAATTTAATTACACCAGAAAAGACGATTGACAGGGAAACTCAATTAATCCACTCACTATCACGCTCGATCGATGTCAACTAGTCCGCGTGGGCACATCACACATTTAATCAACCGTTCGTGAACGGCCCAGAAAGATCAAACAAAGTTATCTTACGCGTATGGTGAAATGAAAGGTTCTTCATTGAGTGAAACATATACTACTGAGTGATGATGATCAGCTGCCCAACAAATTCTTCAGCAAGTGAAACAGAGTGCTCTGTCTTGCTGCTGTAAACTAGAACAAACACATGGACATGGAGGTCCACCATCTAGGCTCTATACTGCCTGTGCTCTGTACTAGTAGAGTATTATTAGCAAATCATGCCTACGATAAACAATTATCCCTGAAATTTAGTAAGTGAAACAGAGTAGACTACAGTGAAACACATATATTCAGTAAGTGGAACAGAGTGATCTACAGTAGACACATGGACTCAGTAAGCGAAACAGAGTAGCAGGTCTATCTAGGTACAACCAAGTGTCCAGTGCAACAGATGCACATGGACATCATCTACTATCCAATGATACTAATTATTAGCAAATCATGTATACAATGAAATCGATGCTGCTACGGTATGTCTGCTAACTCTAATTCACTGCTGTAGGTGCAGCTGTGACGCAGCCGTAGCAGAGTATTCATGGAGCTGCGTCGTGGATAGCAGGCTGTCCAGGAAATTCCAGTCGATGCCGGCCGCCGCCTGTCCCTGCTGGACGATGTTGTAGCCGGCGTCGCCGCAACCGGCAACGGCGGTGGTCGTCGCCGGGCTCTCGATGAGCAGCGGGATGTTGCCGAAGAGACTCTGCTTGGACTCCAGCAGTTCGTCGGAGCAATACTGGGCGCCCTGGCCGGGGAACCCCAGTGCGCTGGCTCCCGCAGCGCCTGCGGCGCTCTGCAGGTAATGGAGGTCGCCGGCTTGGCCGTGCAGCCATGGCCGCGCGTCGTAGTAGCCCCCGACGCCCGGAGCGCCAGCGTATGGCTGCGGGAAGATGTAGGACGGCCTCTGGTTCGGCACGGGTTTCTGGAACGCACGGCACACCACCCAACCTTCCTCCTGCAGTCCACCGCCATCACCATCAACGCCAAATTCTCAAGAAGAAGAGAAAGAAGAAGAACTGAACAATTGCGGACCTGGGTGGGCGCGTCCTGGCTGGTCTGGAGGCGGTACTCGTGGATGATCCAGTCAGTCTTACGGCCGTTGGGTGCGCGGCCCCTGTAGAAGACGAGCGTCTTCCTCATGCCGATCACGCCACGGCTCCGAGACGACATCACCGGCTTGTCTCGGCCTGTGGCCTTCCAGAATCCGGCCGCCGTGGCGCGGTTGGTGCGGGTGCCGCTCGGGTACTTGCGGTCCTTGAAGCTGAAGAAGTACCACTCCGACGACTGCTCGTCCTCCGCCACCACCTGACGCGCTCCCCGTCCTCCCCTGCCGCCGCCGCACCTCTCTGCACCATCCAATATTGTTAATATTCAACTTGAATCACCACCTCACTAGAACACTACGTATGTACTCCCTCAGTTCCAAAATACTACTTGTCATGATTTCAGTTCAAAATTCAGATGGCAGTACCTTGGAGGTCCCATGGCTCAATCCGGTAGAGATCAACCTCCTGGATGATGTCGAGGTCGATCTTTTGGGCAGCCACCTTCCTGGCCAGGTAGTACCCCACCAGTTCCTCCTCTGTGGGGTGGAACCTGAACCCAGGGGGGACACACGACTCCTCCTCATGCTGCTGGTCCATTGCTAGCATCTACCTTAGCAAGCAAGCTCGATGTCTTCTGAACTGAAATCAAGCGCACAACCTTTTCAACGTACTGCTACGAGATGCAACGTGTGGAGGCCACAGCTTGTCCACCGATCGATCGATCGTGTATATATGTTGTATGCGTGTGGATCAAAGAAGGTGAAACGGATCTTTATAGATAGCTAGGGATCTAGAGAAAGATCATGGCTGCTGGGTGGGCGCACTCGTGCAACACTGCAAAGAGCAGAGCACACGCATGTATGCGCACGCTCACATGAGCTGCTATTTATACTGTATAATCAAACTCTAGCACCCTATATAGCCCACACCAAATCTGTCTATCTATCTACTGTAATCATGTCCTGGATCTATTTTCTAAGGACAAAGTACAATTGTAATCCAGGCTGATTGCAACCACTTGATGCCATGGAATTGTCTAGCTTGTAATGTAAAGTGGGAAAGGAAGAAGATGGAAGAGAAAAGAGGAATGAAAAGGACCTGCATATAGCTGTGAGAGTGAAGCTTTTAGGGGCATGAATGCAAAGGCCATCATGTTTCTTTGAGTGCACTTCAGGATTACTCTCTCTCTCTCTCTCTCTCTCTCTCTCTCTCTCTCTCTCTCTCTCTCTCTCTCTCTCTCTCTCTCCCTCCGTGTGTGTGTGTGTGTGTTGTATTTTCAATCATTTGCCTGCGCCGGCCTACTGGTACTGGACACGTACCTACACTACGGTTAGAGACAAATTTGTGTCTCTGGTCAATTTTGTGGTGGACTAGACGACTGAACTACAGGTATCTACGTACGTACGGGTCTCGCAGAGATGAATTTTAGGCTCAGCTCAACTGCATCGATGTGCTATGAGTACCAGAAGAGGAATATGGTTTCGGAGGTACATCGATCCATCGAGCAGGAGTACCAGGACGCAGAGACGAATTTCAACCTCAATTCAAGCTCAACATAGTACGTACCAGTATGAGTGTTATGAGGAGTACCAGCAGGAATATGGTGGTCACTTTAGCATGCAAAGTGCATATTGTCCCCACTTCAGGCTCTCCTGTAATATGAGCACCAGCAGAGGAATATGGTTTCGGACGTACATGGATCGATCGAGCAGGATTATGGTTGCAGAGAGGAATTTCAACCTCAATTCAAACTCAACAGAGTACGTACTAGTATGAGTCTATGAGGAGTAACAGCAGGAATATGGTGGTCACTTTAGCATACAAGTGCATATTGTCCCCTTCTCTTCCGGTATAGTAGCATATGCTAGCTATACATGAAAGTAGTACTTACTAGCTAGTGGTGGTACCACACCACACTGTACTAAAAGTAGCCGGGCTCATGACTAGCTCTAGCCTGTACATAACTCTCTAGATGCCCTCAACCAAACAAAATAATTGAGATGCAAAGTACATAGGAGTATATACAAATAGAACCATATTAATCATAGGGTGAGGACTCACCCAACCGAGGAGAAGATGAAGAAGAAGAAGAGGCGATTAAGCAGCTGAGAAACGAGGTAGCTTGGTTGGTTGGTTGTAACACCAGAGGACCACCAGAAGGTAGTTTTTGTGAGGTGCTCAATTGCAATTGCAGTAGTTGTGAGTAAGAATGAGGTTGGTAGCTAGGGAAGCTTGATTGGAGCCCTATTTATATAACCCAGAAAGGACTGGATTGGAAGCACGCACATCCCTGGCATGGCTGATCACATCCACCACTCGATTTTTTGCATTGACAGTGACAGGTTACTGAGAGAGGGCAGGCCGGGGCCGGGATAATCGATCTCTTGTAGTGAAAAGCCCTGGATTGCGCGTGGGGGTGGCTACACGGCTAGCCTGGGGGTGGCGGTGCTGGTGGCTGTCGATTTGGTCGGTTAGGAAGAAGATGTCATATGATCTAAGTTAGCTAATTAGCGACCACCCCCACTCACAAATCCATGCAGTAGCATATTTCGGTTGTCTGTCGCTCTACATCAGTCTCTATCAACTGATCAACTCGCTAGCTAGCTTTACCGCCGCCGTTATATTGGTGTGCAAGAATGACAATCTATCTTCCCTGCTGCTTGCAACACACGTTAGCCTAGGCCTGTCTCAAGCTCAGGTTGGTCCGGGACTCTGGGTGCAGATACAATGAGGAAATGAGGATATACACATAAAGATTGATTCCTTGTGGGAAATCGGAGGCACTTACTGGTCGGCCTGCCACCGGCGAGCGAATCCTCCTCGAGCAGTGTGCAGCCAATCATTGCATCCACATCCTGTCAATATATCTTTTCCTTTTAGAGGTCAAGTTCTCCCACTGTCTTTATACAGCACTAGGAATACTATCGTACGCACTGTACTGTACCGTATAAACGACGGTGGAAGTTGTGAGTTGTCGCTGTCTGGCTTGGTGAATGCAATGCTTCTACTCAATCTGGGATTTACTTGCCAAGATTCTGCACATCATGGCATATGCATGGATGCCCGTGGCCGCCCATTTCGATCTATTGATGAGGACATGTCGCTGCATGCTTCGTATCTTATGAATAGATTAGACGGATCCATACAACATATGTTGCAAATTACGTACTCCAGTGTTTTGAAAAAGTTGCAGCTTATCGCATTAGTTAATCTGAGCTGACACCCATTCATAATCTAACTAATAGTAGTCCTGGATGGGCACCACCAGACAGAGAATGGTATTGGATGAATAAATTAACAACGGTTTTGCTGCTTGTCAGGCAGCTGAAGTTGCGTTTCAGTCATTCGATTTTCCACACGTAGATCTGGGCCTGAAGTCGGTGACAACGGGGCGTGCGCGGCAAGGCGCAGGGACACGCGCGAGGCCTCGGATGGGCAGGGCGGA
>NC_041383.1:819073977-819075515 GCF_002162155.2 Triticum dicoccoides | reverse complement strand
CTAATAATAGAAATTTAGTGCACAAAATAACTATCATAATATTTCGCTTCATGATATAAAAACAACACTAAAATTATATTAGCTTAAATTTATCTCTAGGTTGCCATTAAGCTCAAACAATAATAACTTGAGCAGAAGAAATTTTAGCTGCTAATTCGTTTTGAATGTATATTATAATGCAGTGTGGAAGCAAGCTAATCTCCCTTTTACTTCGAGAATTCAAAGCAACATGTTTAAAAATGAGTTGATCTTTATTGTGTTTGACGATAATTTTATCTCCACAATTGCTGAACTAGAAGTCTTGGAATGAACATCACATATCACACATCCAAAAAGAACTAAAATCTGATTTACATTTATTTCAAGTACAGGATCAAAACTGAGAGAGATTAGTACTACTCCCTCCAGCCCTAGAGATGGGCACTTCAGCATGCAGATTGGCCGTCGCAGTACCGGCGTTGCTGACTCTGATTGTGGTTGAGGCGTAGTGCGTTTGCTAGATGAGTATGAGCAAACGATTCCCCTGGATTACTATGAGGCAGGAGGCAGTAGGGGCGAATGGCGGCTGCAGCACAACGATCTCGCAAATCATAAATTCATAGGTTAATCACGGAGAGCTGCCGCACTTGACGCTAAGGCTAGCAAACTATTTGGGGCCGAGGAAATCACCCAGGACTGGCTATGAATGGGCTTCCTCATGGGCCTTTTCCCTTTTTACAAATTTAATTAATGTTATAGAGATAGGGGGCGGCGGGGCCAGTACACGTAATTACGACCTAGATGGCGCTGGATCGGTTAAAGGTGGAAGAATTTGGCACGACCAAGAAGAAACACACCAGCCGTTGGATTTGAACTGACACGATTTTTCTTCATGCACCTGACCAATTGATGCTCTCAAATTAAAAAAGCTGCAAAGTGCCCTTCTGGGAAAAGCAGCAACAAAATAAAGAAATGGCTAAGGTCAGATAGTTAATTAGTGCTAATAGAAACCCAACAGTGGCAGACAAGGGTGCAACGTACGTACCACTGCAAGCTGTGTGTATGTCTCTCCACTGTGTTGCTTGCATCCTACGTTACAGCTGGGCGGGTAGAATACACATATCATAGTTAACTCGGTTTATAGTACACTATAGTACATGCCGATGGATGCAAGTTGTGAGACGAACACAAAACTGAAAAGCGTCTGGAGCTGTGATTGCGATGCTAATCAGTGATGGAGTACTAGCTAGATATTGATATATAAAAAGAGACATGTTACGCCTAAATATTAATTGAGCAGAGCAACACTAGATTCGTGGAAGATTGATGGTGCGGGCATGCACGGTCCAGATCACATACACATGAATACGTACACAGACAGTGTCACTCAGAAGATAAATTTTTGTCTAGCAGAGTGTACTAGGACGGACAGTAGCTCTACGCACATACGTTTCCACTGGTTGAAGTAGATCAAAAAAAAAAAAAACTGGGAAAAAGCTCTGAGCCAAACTTAGCGCAGAATGGTGGTATAGGATGTGAACACGTGTCTAGCTTCTGTA
>NC_041383.1:819053222-819073683 GCF_002162155.2 Triticum dicoccoides | reverse complement strand
TAATGGCACAATGATCTGGTTCATCAACACACCATTTCTTTTTTTGCGGGAACATCAACACGACAGTTAAAGGTCAATCTCGACTGATAACTACTTTTCGAGCACTCAACATATCCGTCTTGTGTCGGCTGCTCCTCTAGATATTTATGTTTATCCCTCGCCAAAAATCCCTCGCCAAGAAAAATAGTTAAGTTTATGCATGGTAACTAAAATTCAACATGAACTTACAGTGTCATTTTTCAGTTTTAGTTTCAATCCAAGACTGATAGATTCAACACGGAATCCGTACGTGGTGTCATGACAACGGTACGGTATGTTCCTCGCTCCATCGCTATCTTCTTCGGGGTGGATGGACCCTTCAATTGAATATGACTAATATAATTGTTTTGTAAACAAATTACTGACAAATCAACCAAAAATTCTTTTATTAATGAGAAATCAAGCAGAATTTCAACATTGAATCATCAATGCATGGACAAGATATTACTGAAAAAGGCTTTCACTCCGCTTTATATAAAAGCAAACCACTAGAGCCAAAGAACAACATACAAGGATCCTACACAACGCACACACCAGACAAGTAGCAATCTAACAAGGTACGTGAGGTTAATGCTGAGGAAAATTTTAGCATGCTCCCTCTTACCTCCCTTTTTCACATGAGAGCTAAGAGTACATAATAGATCTGGGTCATTGATTTGATTAAGTAGTGGCCTGATTAACTCTTACCTTCTTACCTCCCATGTGAAAAGAGGGGGGGGGGGTAAGAGGGAGCATGTTAAAATTACTCGCTGAGGGCATAGCTCAACAAGGCCGAGAGAACATAAAGAAAAGGAGGACGGCCGGTGCTGAGCCTCGACGAGTAAGTGAACCAGTGATCTAATCCGGCTCTGGTGGTGGAGGGGGGAGCAACGACGCCAAGCAATGAGCCCATGTCCGAAGATCTGCAATGTTGATGTCGATGGTATCCCGATCTGTGCCACGGCTAAGCGTCATGGACAAGATATTCAGGCCCTCATTATGATAGTGAGTGAGAAAACTAGAGAAAAACTTGTTTGGTTCTACATATACTAGATGAAACCACGCATATTGCTCCATGGTATGTGCAATTTACCGAGAAAGTTAAAGTTGATCAAAGACTATGAACTAAATGGTCTGGAAAATATGCGAGGAACCTATAAAAGAACATGCTCAAACATTAGTCAAGGAAGGCAGAAGAAAACAAACTACTTTAATTGTATGAAATCCCACAGGAAAATGATGTGTAACCTCTATATCCAAAAAAGGACCCGAAAGATAATTAAGTCGTTGGTCCAAGACCTCTACCTCCTATGAAATTACTCAAGCATCATCTGATTTATCTGAAGATAAATCAATTTGTAAATTCAAGTCCACATTATGTAAACTTGATGAAAATTATTTTTATAACAAATAAGTAATTTATGGAGAATAATTTTGTTGAATTATGCGAGGATTAAATACCCAACGGTCTAATTTATATGCTAAATAAGTTGGCGTTCATACTAGAAGCAATATATGAGCCAAGGAAGACCAGAAAGAATAACTGCCCACATGGAACATCATTGAGAAAAAGAAGTTGAGTTCTTCTGCCTCACATGCTCTCTGTGTTTTGCTAAAAATCCGGCTGGAACGAATTGGCTTGCGAGAATTGTGGAACCACCGACTTTATTGTCAACATAACATGATTCATTAACCGCTTACATTTGATGATGTGGCAGATAGCTGAGGTGGATAGGTTCCATAGTAAGATAATTAAAATAATGAGGATCACTCTCTTTAGTTTATATGATATGATAAGCAAGTTCTATTTTTTTGCAAGTTTTAAATATAGAATCTTGATATTCCTAATATTATGTTTTTGCCAAGTTTTACCGAGTACAATTGAACCAACTCAATTTGTAATATAAAGTTTATTTGCAGTTCAGGGTTTAAACTTTCATATTTGAAACGTAGTGAATTAATCCTTCATTTCATCAACGTTTAATAATTCAAACTTGATGAAGTTTTTAAAACTTGTCAAATCTAATTCCAGAGTGGTCTTGTTTCATAGACACCTCGTGAGGAACACGAGCAAAGAAGAGATAAAATTGGAGCTTAGGTTCGAAGATATAATGAATTCAAATTTTATAGTCAAAATGGAAAACATGGAAGATAGGGTTGGTTAAGAGCATGCCGTCTCTCACCCCTACCCTAAGGTAAATAATGCCAAAACAAATTCAGGGGAATAGCCGAACATTCAAATCTTGTGCAATCATCTGGTCCATAATGCCTGAGAAAAATGCTTGTCCCCACACCTGCGTGCCACAAATAATCTCCCCACACCCAGGCTATGTATGTACTCCCTCCATTTCTTTTTAGTCTGCATATATGATTTGCTCAAAGTCAAACTTTATAAAGTTTGACTAACTTTGTAGGAAAAAATATCAACATCTACAATACTAAAGCTATGTGATACGAAAATTAATTTCATGATGCATCTAATAATATTGATTTCATATTGTGTATCATGATATTTTTTCTATAAACTTAGTCAAAGTTAAGAAAGTTTGACTTTGACCAATTCTTTTATGCAGCCTAAAAAGAAACCAAGGTAGTATAACTTGCCAAACCTTTTGTCTCGCTCTGGAAGTAAACAATGGAGGCTAACTGATTTAAAGCTATGCTAGCTTGAATGCAACCATGGAAATACACCCGTCCGGCATTTCGGGAACCGGTTCGACTGGCGTGAACAGGGGAGAGATACATACTTAGTGCATCGATCTTCTTCCCCTTGGCCTCTAAAGTGCATGCACCCATCGCAGCCAAGCAAGATAAGAAAGCTACTGCAGAGTTGAGTCCATCGATGGAGTGTGTAATGCATGGCCACACATTCAATCGAACCAGTCTATACGCGTGCACCGGTGAATGAGTATATATGCTAGTCACTCCCACATCCTGATAGATTCCTAAGTGGCTTTTAAACGATTCTGCTCTTTTCTTTCTCTAGAGGAGCAAATGCGCATACGGTAGCTCCTGCTGGGAGGAGTACTAGGGTTCAAAATTTCATTCAAATTTCTGGAATTTCGTATATTTCGGTGGGGTCCGAAATACTTGTAGCTCTGAAATTTCGAGCCCAATTCAAGCTAAAATTTAAATTAGGAAAAATTCATTACAAATTATTAAATTTGAAAAATCAAAATATGAAATAATTTTATTAAATATTAAATAATTTTAAAAACCTACCATTCATATTCATAGGCTGCAGTCAAGATCTTCTTTATTGCACCGGACGTTACATGATGGCGATAAGCGACAGCAACGACGACGTGGGGCCGCGTATCCGTCTTGGTCACTGGTCAAAGAATAATCCAAGACACCTTCTTTCTGCCTTCATCGCGATCTCGGAAGATCTCCGTCTTTATTGCACCGTTGATTAGTCTCGCTTCAGGTTTCTACGACAATAAGCTACTAGTAGTACGTAGCAGTAGCACATGCTCATACATCTGATGATTTCTGCTTTCTGTCCTCGTCCTCCTCTAGATAGATAACTTCTACATCGATTAGCTAATTAAATTAGTCTTGGATAGATGACCAAATAAAAAGAAAGACAATTCCAATCAGCATCTAGTTTCTTTTTGGTGGTCTGTTCTTCTGTTGGTTTGCACGCTTGCTTGTGTGTCCTCAATCCCTTCCTGTTGCCGCATAGTACAAAGCAGGCTGGTCGGTGTTCAGATAATCGGACTCCGCATGCAAAGTTTGCGGCCAGTTTACCGGAGTACTAACACGTGGACTGGTCCATGGACATTCAGGGGACCCCATTGAATAGGTAGGCGGTCCAAACAACCTGAGCTTATGCCAAACATATACGGGCACTTTGACGGTCCGCTTTGCTAATGTTCTCTTCTCTATAATGCATTGCACTGTGCGTTCTACTTTCCATTCCTACAACACTGACAGATACTACGTCTGAAAGCTTCTCGAAGATCTGCTTGATAGAGTATACCAAACTCAACGCTTCTAGAAGATCTTCATGACGCCGACTTTAACTTGGACAAATCATGTTGAAATGGTAGCATTTTCTTTCAGATGGTTACCTTTTGCATGCCGGAGCATGACTAGACTACTGCCCGTGTGCAGAATAAAATATTTGTGCCACTTTTCGTCAGAATAAATAAATATTTGTGCCACTTTTCCTAAAATGCTAATATGTGCCACTTCACCAGCCTGCATGCATGCAGCATCACACCGCATAATTAATGCAGAATTCATGTACTGAATGGACGTGCCATCTGCAGATTAATTCGCTGCAAAACTGTGAATTAAGAACGAAAGGGATAAGAAGACACCCAACCCAATAATTTGATCTACGCTATAATTTTCTGCTAAAGCTCGGAACGAGCGAGAATTTTCTGTGCTCTTCTCCTCCGTTTGCTTGAATTTCAACACGGAACGCGTGCTGTTGGTCTCCACGGATCAAATGGGTCGATCGCTTTATAACAGTGTGTGGTCTCCTTTTCTTTTCATGTCCCTAGCTAGCTATCTTTTTCCGGAGTGGACGGATGCGTGAGTTGATTGCTGTCCTTGCCTGTACGCGTGAGTACGATAGGATGATGAACAGCCGGGAGGGAATAAGGCAACTTAGGAAAATATCACATTTGTTTACTCTTTTTTTGGGGGAAATAACTTAGTAGATAGATAGACTTATACGCACCGAAAATTCTGAACGGAGGACGAGCAACATGGTGGCCGAATTTTTAAAAATTCAAAATTCAAACTTTTTTTCTTTGAAAAACTCAAAAAAAAACAATACACATATACCTAGACGCATAATGTACATGTGTGCAGAATTCCATGACGAAATACGTTGAAATGATGGCTATAAAAAAACAAATCTGTGATGTTCACATGTACATGATTTATTTTGTACAGGTCACGATTCAAAGTACTTCATCATAAAATTTTACACACATATACATGACATCCTTACATACATGTATTTGTTTTCAGAATTTTTTTAAACTGAAAAGTTTGAATTTTCAAGTTTCAAAATTTCGCCCTGCATGTTGCTTCACTCACTAAAATGTCCTACTCTCTATGCACTCCCTCCATTCGGTTGTAGTGGATCACGCATATTGTTTAGTAACCTTTTTGAGCGTCCAAAAAAAATATTTTTGTGCCATATCACTTTCATTGTAGTTAAAGATGATGTGAATTAGCGCGTCTGGTATAGTATACGGGGAACAGGGCTGAACTTCATCCATCCATCTCTCGGCACGACTTAGTTCTTGCTCGTAGATTAATTATTGAGTCATCGCTCGTTTATTTATACTAGTACAGTGCATGCACCCCATCGCTACCAAGGAAGTTAATTGAGATAGTACTACGACTTGAAGAAGGGATGACGCCATGACCACACACGCCTCCCTCACTCACTCGAGGAAGATCAAGCTAATTAAGCAACTAGCTAGTTAGTTTTTTCTCTCTGACTTTGCAATGATATATGTACACACTTATGCGTGCAATCGTCAATGGCAGTAACTCTCACTCACACCGATCGATTCTAGCTGCTAATTCATGCAGCAATAGGTATCTTCGTTCATGGACGGATCTTGCCTTTTCTTCTTCTTTTTCCTATACTTGAATGGATCCTCTTCAAAACACCAGGACTCGAGTGGGTTTCAATGTTCATGCCGCCGAACCTAGCACAAAAACAGGACCTCCATTTTCATCATGTGTGATTTCATTCTCTACTCCAGGTGATGCACTGTATGTATATGAATACGATGGCCCCTCTTACGTTTCTACGACACGTAGAGAAGCTAGCCTATTTACGTGTCGCCGTATGTTGCTGTCTGTCCTCTCCTTTATTTTGCAAGATTTGGACTGATGACTAGAACTGAAGACGGGTCCAAACTGTGTTATTCTTTCTGTCATCGTCTGCTTCTCCTGTTCTTTTTGGATGCAAATAAGCTGCTTCAAAAGGTAATAGATACATGGTCGGTGTTCAGACCAAACGAAACTGGCCAGTGACCCAATGCTTATGATTGTCTCTAACTTTCTGCTCAAGGGTCAGTTTTGTGCGGATCCCTCAGAATCTACTTTTCATCTCTTAATCTGGCAGTACATAGTATATAATACTCTCTCTTTCCCAAAATGCAAGACATTTTTTTGACATGGAGTCAAAACAATGTCTTACATTATGGGACGGAGGGACTATATTAATAACTATACCGAATTCAATGAAAGCTTCTGGAAGATCTCCATGCAGATCGATGACAGAGACTTAGTTTGATTCACACAACATCGCAAAGATCCTCTTATTTCAGTTCAGTTTGGTCAAAAGAATCCTATATATGGCACCTGAATATGCCTTACACTAGTAGAAAAAGAGGCAAATCTGAGACACATTAGTGCCGGTTTGATTTTGAGCCGGCACTAATGTGTCCATTAGTGCCGGTTCCAACGGCTAGCCGGCCGCTCTCATTAGTACCGGTTCGTGGCACGAACCGGTACTAAAGAGAGTGGTGGCAGGATGTTGTCAGTCTGGGGCCCGTCCAGCACCTTTAGTACCGGTTCGTGCCACGAACCTGTACTAAAGAGAGTGGTGGCAGGATGTTGTTAGTCTGGGGACCGTCCAGCACCTTTAGTACCGGTTCATGGCACGAACCGGTACTAAAGGTCGATGTACATAAACCCTTCGTCCACCCGAGCCGCTCTGTTCTTCCCCTTTCCCCTCACTTCCTCTGTTCTTCCCCTCTCTTCCTCGAGCTCCTCACAAATTTTGCCCAAAATTTGTCAAGATTTGAAGGCCCCCATCCATTCAAATGATCACAAAGGTTAGCAACTTTATCCTTTCAACTCCCATTGCTAGATTAGCTCTTGCAATGCTTTGTATAGTGATTAATTTGGGAGAAATTATATTTGCTAGTATTTGATTTATATGCAATTTGAGGTCAAAAATAACACTTAGTTTGCATATGTAGGTGTGGTTTACTTAGTGCCTTCTAAATCTCCGTCGTAACCACCGTCGATCGTCCGCACCGTCCCGTCGACGGCACCACCTTGTGGTGAGGCTCTTGTTCATGAATGTTTTACATTACCAAATTGATGTTTGTGTGATTTGGATATATAGTTACTCGTATAATTATCTTACCCGTACGTTGTTTGTTATACATAGTGCCATGATTTTGATATCCGTCCCCGTCGGCCCTCGTTTTTGTTATGATTCGGATGTGGTATATTCTCTTTTAAAACTAGTTGTTGCATTTCGTGTTTATGACAAATTATGCCCATCAAGTTGACATAGATATTTTTATCTAGGAGGTATGTGAACCGGAAATTCCAACCGACCCTATTGTCGAGAGGTTAAATTTAGTTGAAAGAGAAAACGAGTATTTGAAAGAAAAATTGAAAAGAATTGAGGGGGAGAAGATGGAATTGGAGTTGCATGTTGCCAATGTCGTCGATGATCACAAGATCAAGATGGAGAAAATGAGGTTGAAGATTAGAAAGATTAGAAAATATGCCATTGATAGCGTGGCTTGGTATCATTATGCTGTTGGATCAATTGTTAATTAGTTGCGATCTTGATCGCATTTGTTGTTGCATTTAAATTCTTTAGCTAGAGAGTTATTTGTATGTTGCATTTAATTAAGTGTTGTATATGAACTTTACGTATGAACTTTATGTATGAACTTGTATTAATTTGGTCTATTTGGTGTTGTGTAATGAAGATGAGCCGACAATGGATGTATGATGACCGATGCTCTCCCGAGTTCATTAATGGTGTGCATACTTTTCTGCTTGCCGCTGAGGCAAACAAGCGGGCGGATGGTTTTATGCCTTGTCCATGTGCTGGCTGTAAGAATGGTCACAGTTACTCTACGTCAAGAACCATTCACGTCCACCTATTTGAGTCCGGTTTCATGCCCCACTATAATGTTCGGACCAAGCACAGAGAAATAGGGGTTATGATGGAAGACAATGAAGAAGAAGAGGACGACGATGGCTATCCTGGCCATGGGTTCCCTGAATACGATGATACAACAATGGGGGAAGAAGTTGATCTGGCAATGCGGGAAAAAGCTGAAGAAGAGGCATCAGATGAGCCCGCTGATGATCTAGGTCGGGCCATTGCCAATGCAAAGAGAAACTGCGCAAGTGATCTGGAGAGGACGAAGTTGCAGCGCATGTTAGAGGATCACAAGAAATTGTTGTACCCGAATTGCGAAGCTGACAAAAAAAGTTGGGCACCACACTGGAATTGCTGCAATGGAAGGCAGAGAATGGTGTATCTGACAAGAGATTTGGAAAGTTGCTGGTAATGATAAAGAATATGCTTCCAAAGGACAACGAATTGCCCGAGAGTACGTATGAAGCAAAGAAGGCTGTCTGCCTTCTAGAGTTAGAGGTGCAGAAGATACATGCATGCCCTAATGACTGCATCCTCTACCGCGGTGAGTACGGGGATTTGAACGCTTGCCCGGTATGCGGTGCATTGCGTTATAAGATCAGTTGCGATGACCCTGGTGATGTCGAGGGCGAGTGCCCCAGGAAGAAGATTCCTGCCAAGGTGATGTGGTATGCTCCTATAATACCACGGTTGAAACGTTTGTTCCAAAACAAAGAGCATGCGAAGGCGATGCGGTGGCACGCAGAAGACCGTAAGAAAGACGGAAAGTTGAGAGTACCCGCTGACAGTTCGCAGTGGAGAAAAATCAAGAGAAAGTATAGGGAGGAGTTTGCAGGTGACCCAAGGAACGTATGGTTTGGTCTAAGCGCAGATGTCATTAATCCTTTTGGGGAGCAGAGTAGCAACCATAGCGCGTGGCCTATGAATCTATGTTTGTATAACCTTCCTCCTTGGTTGTGCATGAAGAGGAAGTTCATTATGATGCCAGTGCTCATCCAAGGCCCTAAGCAACCCGGCAACGACATTGATGTGTACCTAAGGCCATTAGTTGAAGAACTATTACATCTGTGGAATGGAACAGGTGTACGTGCGTGGGATGAGCACGGACAGGAAGAATTTGACCAAAAGGCGTTGCTGTTCATGACCATCAATGATTGGCCTGCTCTCAGTAACCTTGCAGGATAGACAAACAAGGGATACCGCGGATGCATGCACTGTTTGGATGATACTGACAGTATATATTTGGAGAGTTGTAGGAAGAATGTGTACCTGGGACATCGTTGATTTCTTCCGAGCAGGCATCCCGTAAGAAAGAAAGGCAAGCATTTCAAAGGTGAGGCGGATCACCGGACAAAGCCTCGCCACCGTACTGGTGCTGATGTACATGATATGGTCAAGGATTTGAAGGTAATCTTTGGAAAGGGTCCTGGCGGACAACCTGTTCCGAAGGACGCTGACGGACGCGCACCCATGTGGAAGAAGAAATCTATATTTTGGGACCTGCCATATTGGAAAGACCTAGAGGTCCGCTCCGCAATCAACGTGGTGCACGTGACGAAGAATCTTTGCGTGACCCTGCTTGGCTTTTTGGGCGTGTATGGGAAGACAAAAGATACACCAGAGGCACGGTAGGACCAGCAACATATGCACGCAAAAGACGGCATACATCAGGGTCAGGCCAGCTATGCTCTTACCAAAGAAGAGAAGGAAATCTTCTTTGAATGCCTGCTCAGCATGAAGGTCCCGTCTGGCTTCTCGTCGAATATAAAGGGAATAATAAATATGGGAGAGAAAAAGTTCCAGAACCTAAAGTCTCATGACTGCCATGTGATTATGACGCAACTCCTTCCGGTTGCATTGAGGGGGCTTCTACCGGAAAACATTCGATTAGCCATTGTGAAGCTATGTGCATTCCTCAATGCAATCTCTCAGAAGGTAATCGATCCAGAAATCAGACCTTTTTCTGGCGCCATTGCCGGGGAGCATAGCTCTATTCCTTGAGTCACTTGGTATTTATATCTGCTGGACACTATGAAGAACTTGAAAGATGATCGAACTACTATTTTGCCCTCAACTATGAGGGGAGGTAAGGAACTGCCATCTAGCTCTGCACTAGATTCTCCTTCTGTTATGAGTAAGTTTGCGACACCTAAACCTACTACTGCTATTGATTCTGATATGTCGCATGTTATTGATGATGCCACTTCTGCTATGCATGATACTTATGATGAAACTACTTCTATGCTTGATACTACTGTGCCACTCGGTGAATTTCTTGATGAGCAAATTGCTAGGTCTAAAGAAAGAGAAATTATTGAACCTGAACACGATGATGTTAGTGATGATGAGCCTATGCCTACTATTCCTGAGGGTTATCTTTTTAGTGCTGAATCTTTTGAAGTTGTTGTTGCTTGCCAGGATAGTCTTGAACGTAAGAGGTTGCTAACTAAGTGGAGTAAAGAATCTTTTAGAGGAAGGATGAGACCCGATCCTGCTTTTGCTACTTCACCTATCTGTGTTCCTGATTATGATTATTATGATATTTATGTCGATCCAGATATAATTACATTGGTGAATCTGATCCTTTTTATGGCTATGAATCTAAAACTGTTGTGGCACATCTTCGTAAGTTAGATGATATAGCTGCCCTGTTTACTAATAATCTGAGATCGCGCCACCTTTATTTACTTAAAATATTTCCGTTCTCATTAAAGGGCGATGCTAAGAAATGGTTTAATTCTCTTGATCCTGGTTGTGTGAAAAGTCCCCAGGATATGATTTATTACTTCTCTGCTAAATATTTCCCTGCTCACAAGAAATAAGCTATTTTGAGGGAAATATACAATTTTGTGCAAATTGAAGAAGAAGTCTCCCACAAGCTTGGGGGAGGCTTCTCAAGTTACTTAATGCTTTGCCTGATCATCCTCTTAAGAAACCTGAAATATTTGATATATTTTATAATGGACTAACTGATGCTTCCAGAGATTACCTGGATAGTAGTGCTGGTTCTCTTTTTAGGGAAAGAACACCGGATGACGCTGAAATTTTATTGAATAATATGTTGGCAAATGAAAATAATTGGGCACCTCTTGAGCCAACTCCTGAGCCAGCTCCTGAGCCAATTACTGAGCCTATTCCTAAACCAACTTCGAGGAAGAGAAGTGTTCTATTTCTCAGTCCCGAAGATATGCAAGAGGAAAAGAAATCTATGAAAGAAAAAGGTATTAAAGCTGAAGATGTTAAGAATTTACCTCCTATTGAAGAAATACACGGTCTTAATTTACCGCCTGTTGAAGAAGTATATGATCTCAATTACTTATTTACTGAAGAACCTCCCGATATCCCGACACAGGTAGTAAAGGTAAATTCTCTCTATAGATATGATAAAGCTGAAGTTCCTCCTACTAAAATTGCTAGTCAGTGCTTGGATGAGTTTGATGACTTTATGTTTAAGCAAGATGACTTTAATGCTTATTTTGGTAGACAGTTAATACAGAATACCTTTATGATTAAATGCTTGAGTGATTATATGGCTGATATTAGAAGTGAACTTAAACTTGTTAGCAAGCATGCTTCTAAGGTTACCACTTAAGTAGAACAAGTACTTAAAGCACAGAAAGAAGTGCTTGATGAAATGAATAGTAAGAAAAATGATTATGCTGTTAGAGTGGCTACTAGAACTGGTAGAATGACTCAGGAACCTTTGTATCCTGAAGGCCACCCTAAGAGAATCGAGCAAGATTCTCAGAGAAATAATATTGATGTACCTAGTTCTTCTAAGAGGAAGAAAAAGAAGAATGATAGGACTTTGCAAACTTCTAGTGAACCTATTGCTGAACCACCTGATAATCCAAATGACATCTCTATGTCCGATGTTGAAACACAATCAGGTGATTAACATGAACCTAGTGATAATGTTAATGATAATGTTCATGATGATGCTCAACCTAGTAATGATAATGATGTATAAGTTGAACCTGCTGTTGATCTTGATAACCCACAATCAAATAATCAACGTTATGATAAAAGAGACTTCGTTGCTAGGAAACATGTTAAAGAAAGGGAACCATGGGTTCAGAAACTCATGCCTTTTCCTCCGAAACCATCCAAGAAAAAGGATGATGAGGATTTTGAGCGCTTTGATAAAATGATTAGACCCATCTTTTTGCGTATGCGATTAACTGATGTGCTCAAAACAAATCCTTATGCTAAGTATATGAAGGATATTATTACTAATGAAAGAAAGATACCTGAAGCTGAAATTTCCACCATGCTTGCTAATTATACTTTTAAGGGTGGAATATCAAAGAAACTTGGAGATCCCGGAGTACCTACTATACCATGCTCCATTAAGAGAAATTATGTTAAAACTGCTTTATGTGATCTTGGAGCCGGTGTCAGTGTTATGCCTCTCTCTTTATATCATAAACTTGAATTGAATAAGTTGACACCTACTGAAATATCTTTGCGAATGGCTGATAAATCAACTGCTATACCTGTCGGTATTTGTGAGGATGCGCCTGTTGTGGTTGCAAACTTTACTATTTTAACGGACTTTGTTATTCTTGATATTCCTGAGGATGATAGTATGTCTATTATTATTGGAAGACCTTTCCTTAATACTGCAGGGGCTGTTATTGATTGCAACAAAGGCAATGTCACTTTTCATGTTAATGGTAATGAGCATACGGTACACTTTCCGAGGAAACAACCTCAAGTTTATAGTATCAACTCTATTGGAAAAGTTCCATCGATTATATTTGGAGGTTTTGAATTTCCTCTCCCTACTGTCAAGAAAAAGTATGATATTCTTATTGTTGGGGTTTTTCATATCCCCGTTGAGGTAACTTAGTGTCAGTAAAAATTTCTCCAGTTCCGTGATTATTCGGAATGAGTTTGTTAACAAGACTTGATCAACCTTGTTAGTGGGTTCATTTTGATGATCACGAGATGGATGAAACTAGAAGCACAACCTTCTGTACCCTCTTTATATTTTCTGTTATTTAGTAGAAATAAAGTAAAATAGTATTTTTCTGTCTGTTTCCTGAGTTATCCGTGCAATATAAAAATATCCCGAAAATAAAAGTCCTCAGAATGCCATGCCAATTTAATATGATTTTTTTTGGGAATATTTGAGAATTTACTGTGCAAAAATTACTACGGGGGGAGCTGTCACCTGGTCACGAGGGTGGAGGGCGCGCCCTACCCCCCTGGGCACGCCCCCCTGCCTCGTGGGCCCACGGTGGCCCTCCTCCACTTATTCCTGCACCCATCTTCTTCCTCTGTCTCACACAAACACGAAAAACCAACTCAAGCACGAGTTCCAGCCCCCGTTGCTGTGATTTTTGATCTCCTTGCTCAAAGCACCTCTTGCAAAACTGCTTGGGGAGATTGTTCCTTGGTATGTGACTCCTCCATTGGTCCAATTAGTTTTTGTTCTAGTGTTTTATTCATTGCAAATTTGTGCTGCATAGGTGACCATGATCTTGAGCTTGCATGTCAAATTCATATGGTTCCAAGTAGTTCTAATGCATGATATAGGCAGTAGGCACTTGTGGGAGTTGTTGCTATCAATTTTATTGAAGTTGGTTCACTTTTATTTGAAGTTACTAAAAATTTCAGAAATTTTTCAGAGGAAACAATATGCTTAGGAGGATGTTCCAAGGTGGTCCTTCAAGGAAGCAAGGTCCCAGGTTTGCAATACGTGATGCTGATGAGGAACCACCAAGAGACGCACTCGTGAGGCCCTGTGAATGGCCTTCGGAAAATTTTATGAATCAAGTGGGAATTAAATAAGAATTCTACGCATATTTGCGTAATGCCAATCTTGAGGACTTTGAAGCTGATAAATGCCCACAGTATCGTTATCTCACAAGTTCATTTGTGGGGAAGTTTGATTTTACAACTTCGCGTAATTCTCCTTCAGTCATGTTTGACCTTTATGAGAAATCTTATACCATGGACTTAGAGGATTTCACTCTTGCATGCAAACTTCCATCTTGGGGTAGTATCAGGGATCCCCCTAAATCTGAATATAGAGACTTTCTTGCTAGAATAACTGTGGGGGAATCTAGAGATATAGCGCCGGCCACTATAGGGAGCATTCACTTTCCTGCTATACATTATTTTGCTCTCTTCATTGGTAGATGTATAACTGCTAAGGATGAAGCATGTCACATGTGTGCCCCTGATCTCAGTATTCTTAGAAGTGCTGTGTTAGGAGACCAATCTTATCATATGGGCGCCATTGTAGCTCGTAGGTTGCATCAGAATAGGCATAGAGGAGATTTCTTTAGAGGAATTTATGCAACCCGCTTAGCTAATTTTCTTGATGTAGACATTTGTGAGGGTGATATGGAGTTACCCTCTTCTTATTTAGATCTTGATCCTATGTTTTCCCACCAGTTCATTGAGAGGACTGGACCACCTTACCAGTACCGACTAATCTTTAACAAACGCCATGTGGTCCGTGTTGCTCTTCCTGCTCCTACCTTATTTCATTTTCAGGCGAGAGGAAGATATATTATTACCAGAGAGGAGGCAGATGAGTACGAAAGGGGAGTGGAGGCTGCTCGACTCCACGCTACAGCTCAGGCGGCGATAGCCGCTGCGTCACACTACGACCCCAGCTTCACCTACGGATATCCGCCAGGCCACCCCTGGCAATAGACCAACTTAGGCCAAAACCTAATCTTGGGGGAGTACGTATTCCCACCAACATTACATTTATGTTCACACACACTGATTGCTAGATGTCGGTGCTCATACATTTTCACCGTAATATCCATGCTAGTTTAAATTTCTTTTTCCTGCTTTCTTCTTGTGTGTTTGTTAAACTTTAAGAAAAATCCAAAAAAATTTAGTTAGTTTACTTTTCATGCTTGTAGTAGAATTAAAAAGAAAACCCAAAAATATTTCCCATTCTTCTTTTACTTGTTGGGAGCTTTCCGGTGTAAATAGTTTTTATTTCTTTTTCTTTCTTTGGGGGTCGAGAAGACCATATTGAAAATGCTTAGTGGCTCTTATATGCATGATTGATTATTTAAACTTAGAGCCCATATTACTTGTCTTCTCTCTTGAGTTGAATGCTTGCAGATTCCAGCTTAGTCCAATGCACGTGCACTCTTATTATTATTCACACCGCTCGGTCGTGCAAGTGAAAGGCAATAATAATGATATATGATGGACTTATTGGAAAGAGAAAAGCTGGTATGAACTCGACCTCTTTTGTTTTTGTAAATATGATGATTCATCGTTCTTGATTCAGCTATTATGAAGTAAACATATTTGCAATGACATTTAGAGATTATAGTTTCTTGTGACATGCTTGATTTGCTATGAGTTATAATGGTTTACCTTGCGTGCCAACATGCTATTGGAATGATTATGATGTGTTATGATGGGGTGGTATCCTCCTTTAAATGCATTGAGTGACTCGACTTGGCCCATGTTCACGCATGTAGTTGAATCAAATCAACATAGCCTTCATGATATTTATGTTCATGGTGGATTATATCCTACTCATGCTTATATTTGGTGTAAATTAATTTTGATGCATGTTTACGACTGTTGTCGCTCTCTCAGTTGGTCGCTTTCCAGTCTTTTGCTAGCCTTCACTTGTACTAAGCGGGAATACTGCTTGTGCATCCAAACTCCTTAACCCCAAAGTTGTTCCATATGAGTCCACTATACCTACCTATATGCGGTATTTACCTGCCGTTCCAAGTAAATTTGTATGTGCCAAACTCTAAACCTTCAAATAAACATTCTGTTTTGCATGCTCGAATAGCTCATGTGTCAACTAGAGTTGCCCTTATCTTCCGTGTTAGGCGGGTTATTCTCAAGAGGAGTGGACTCCGCTCCTCATTCACGAGAAAATGGCTGGTATCTGGGATGCCCAGTCCCATGCTTCGTGCAAACTAAATCAAAATAACTGCTAACAAAACTCCCCTTTGGACCCGTTGAATGTTGGAGGCACTCGTTGTTTCGAGCAAGCCATGGATTGATGCTTGTGGAGGAGGGGGAGTATAAACTTTACCATTCTATTTGAGAACCGCCTATAATCTGTTTAGCATGGAAGATATCGTCGTCTTTTAGTTGTTATGTTGACAAAGAAAGTATGCCGCTCAAAATATAATTTATCTCTATTTCAAAACCGAGCTCTGGCACCTCTACAACTCCCTGCTTCCCTCTGCGAAGGGCCTATCTATTTACTTTTATGTTGAGTCATCACCCTTCTTATTAAAAAGCACCCGAGCACACTGTCGTTTGCATTCATTATTATTGGTTTATATTAGGTATGACTTGACTGGATCTCTTTTACCATGAATTACAATGTTTAGTCAGTCCTTGATCTTTAAAGGTGCTCTGCATTTATGTTTTGCGGTTTCAGAAAGGGCTAGTGAGATACCATTTTGTTATATCATGTTATAATTATTTTGAGAAAGTGTTGTCATCAGAGTTTTATTATTATGGCTCGCTAGCTGGTTATGCTATTGATATTAGTAATTGTGAGACCTACGTGTTATTGTGAGTATGGTTAGTTCATAATAATTGCTGAAACTTGAATGCTGGCTTTTCATGTTTACAACAACAAGAGCAAACAGAGTTTGTAAAAGTTTTTTCTTTTTGTCTTTCAGTTTGTCAACTGAATTGCTTGAGGACAAGCAAGGGTTTAAGCTTGGGGGAGTTGATACGTCTCCGTCGTATCTACTTTTCCAAACACTTTTGCCCTTGTTTTGGACTCTAACTTGTATGTGGAACTAACCCGGACTGACGCTGTTTTCAGTAGAATTGCCATGGTGTTGTTTTATGTGCAGAAAAAAAAAGTTCTCGAAATGACCTGAAACTCCACGAAATATCTTAGAATAAATAATAAAAAATCCTCGCCAAAGATGAAGGCCAGGGGGCCCACACCCTGTTCACGAGGGTGGGGGGCACGCCCCTCCCCCCTGGGCGCGCCCCCCTACCTCGTGGGCCCCCTGGTGGCCCTCTGACGCCAACTCCAACTCTATATATTGGCTTTCGGGGAGAAAAAAATTAGAGAAAAAGTTTCATCGCGTTTTACGATACGGAGCCGCCGCCAAGCCCTAATCTCTCTCGGGAGGGCTGATTTTCTTCCGTTCGGGGCTCCGGAGAGGGGGATTCGTTGCCGTCGTCATCATCAACCATCCTCCATCACCAATTTCATGATGCTCACCGCCATGCGTGAGTAATTGCATCGTAGGCTTGCTGGACGGTGATGGGTTGGATGAGATTTGTCATGTAATCGAGTGAGTTTTGTTAGGGTTTGATCCCTAGTATCCATTATGTTTTGAGATTGATGTTGCTATGACTTTGCTATGCTTAATGCTTGTCACTAGGGCCCGAGTGCCATGATTTCAGATCTGAACCTATTATGTTTTCATGAATATTGTTCTTGATCCTATCTTGCAAGTCTATAGTCACCTACTATGTGTTATGATCCGGCAACCCCGAAGTGACAATAACCGGGACCACTCCCGGTGATGACCATAGTTTGAGGAGTTCTTGTATTCACTATGTGCTAATGCTTTGTTCCCGTTCTCTATTAAAAGGAGGCCTTAATATCCCTTAGTTTCCATTAGAACCCCGCTGCCACAGGAGGGTAGGACAAAAGATGTCATGCAAGTTCTTTTCCATAAGCACGTATGACTATATACGGAATACATGCCTACATTACATTGATGAACTAGAGCTAGTTATATGTCACCCTATGTTATGACTGTTACATAATGAACCACATCCGGCATAATTATCCATCACTGATCCGGTGCCTACGAGTTTTCCATATACTGGTTTACACTTATTTACTTTTCCGTTGCTACTGTTACAATCACTACAAAATACCAAAAACATTACTTTTGCTGTCTTTACTTTTGTTACCATTACCACCACTATCATATTACTTTGCTACTAAACACTTTGCTGCAGATACTAAGTTTCCAGGTGTGGTTGAATTTACAACTCAGCTGCTAATACTTGAGAATATTCTTTGGCTCCCCTTGTGTCGAATCAATAAATTTGGGTTGAATACTCTACCCTCGAAAACTGTTGTGATCCCCTATACTTGTGGGTTGTCAAAATCATACCAAGGTTACAGAATGATTTGGCGCAATGTCTTGTCAGTTTCGAGTTGGTGTTCCCACCATCCTTCTTCAACATCATGACGCACGTCCTAGTTCACCTTTGTGAAGAGATTAACGTTTTGGGTCCTGTATTTCTACACAATATGTTCCCCTTTGAGAGGTTCATGGGAGTCTTGAAGAAATATGTTCATAACAGTGCTAGGCCAGAAGGAAGCATCTCGAAGGGCCATGAAAATGAGGAGGTCATTGAGTTTTGTATTGACTTTATTCCTGACCTTAAGCCGATTGGTGTTCCTGAATCGCGGCATAAGGGCAGACTAGATGGAAAAGGCACGCTAGGAGGGCATCAAATAATATGTATGGACGAGCATTCTCTCACTGAAGCACACTACACAGTTCTACAGAATTCCGCCTGGGTGACTCTGTATATGGAGGAACACAAGAATTTTCTACACTCTAAACACCCGGAGAAGTCTGACGACTAGATTACACGCGAACAAACGAGGACTTTCGCCTGTTGGTTGCAGAAACGTGCCCTGAATGATGGCGATATTCAAAATGACCTGTACTCGTTGTCCCAGTTACCATCTTCGAATATAATGACTTTCAAAGGGTACCAGATAAATGGGAATACATTTTACACGATCGCCCAAGATAAGAAGAGCACCAACCAAAACAGTGGTGTCCGCTTTAATGCAACAACCAACACGGGAAAGGAAACATATTATGGTTACATAGAGGACATATGGGAACTTAACTATGGTGGTGATTTGAAGGTCTTTGTTTCGGTGCAAATGGGTCAATATGACACGAGGCGGGGTAACGGAAGACCCGCAGTATGGAATGACAACAGTGGATCTCAACAATCTTGCCTATGCAGACGAACCATTCGTCCTAGCCAATGATGTGGCGCAGGTTTTTTATGTGAAAGACATGTCTACCAGGCCGAGAAAAAGAAAAGATAAGGAAGCGAATGGATCATACGATGAGCCAAAGCGCCACATAGTTCTTTCAGGAAAAAGAAAAGTCATGGGAGTGGATGACAAGAAAGACATGTCAGAAGATTATGAAAAGTTTGATGAAATTGCGCCATTCACAGTGAATATTGACCCGAGCATCCAGTTAAATGATAAAGATTTTCCATGGCTACGGCGCAAAGGGACACACGCGAAGAAAAAGTTTCACACCCAAAGATCTGGGATGTGATCGGCTTCATATCATCACTTTCTTTTGTGTTTCACACCCAGGAGGGAATCTCTGTAATAGTTAGGGTAGTTATGTGTTTTGGCATTTGAAACGCGAAGAAAATTTATGTGCAAACAAATTCTTTCATGCATTTACTGATTTTTTCCAGCTAAATGACCCTGAAATTGAAAAGCATTTCAAATAAACTTAGAAAAGGTTGAAAGTTGGCATGGTATCATAATTTCATCCAAATAGCATATGCAAAAAAGTAGAGAGGGTTACGGCAAAAACTGGATGCACTTCGTATACAAAACGGACAATATCTTTCGAAGTATCAGGGTTTTCGACGAAAACTCATCTCTTACAAGGGCATTTCATTTTTTAAATAACCTAAGCATTACCAAATTGAATATAATGATAAAACACACTAATATTAAAATAAGAAAACAGAATCACTGAAAAATCTTTTTTCAAAGTTAAGTTATTCACAAACTAGTGATTCACACAAATTTCAAATAATTCAAAATTTAAACTATTCAAATTTGAAAACTACCGGCACTAACAGAAAGTTTGTAATTTTTTGTACCTAAAGCAAAAATGTTCACAAAGAAACTCTAAATACAACAAAAAACAACTCAAAAATAAATAAAACAAAAATAAATAGAGCAATAAAAATTAAGAAAATAAAAAAGCCCGCCTACTGGGCCAAAGCGGCCTGCGTACGACTAGAAACACAACCTTTTATTGGGCCAGGATGCAGGCCCGCAAAGGCCCAGTAGGCCCATAGGGCAGCACGGAACAAGTAGGCCCAGTAGGCCAGCTCAGGAAAGGAGCTCGAGAGAGCTAGCGCACCGGGGCTTATAAACCAGTGCAGTAGCCCCTCGACTGGCGAAGTGGGACTAAACTTGCCGCACCGCACTGCGCCAGCGCACCCCCTTTAGTACCGGGTGGTGGCTGCAACCTGTACTAAAGAGGGTTTTTTTAGTACCAGTTGTGCCACGACCCGATACTAAAGGGGGTGCGCTTCCCGCCGCTTGGCCTGGCCAAAACAGACCTTTAGTAAGGTCCATCCTATATATACAACAGTTGAAAAAAATTCACTTTCCCTCTCTGTTTCTTCCCTCCGTCGCGCCGCCCTGCCCCGATCGACGCCGTCCCCATCGACGTCGCCGCCCCCGCCCCTCGTCACCGACCCCGGCCGTCCCCGCCCCTCGTCGCTGCCCCCGTCGACGTCGCCGCCCCAGCCATCCCCGTCCCCGTC
>NC_041383.1:819046581-819052884 GCF_002162155.2 Triticum dicoccoides | reverse complement strand
ACACACACACACACACACACACACACACACTGGTTTGTTTGTTATAAATTTTTCTGTTTTTTAGTTATAGAAATGTTAGAAATTATTCTGTTTTTTAGTTATATAAATATTAGAAATGTTAGTTATAGAGAAATGTTATAAAAATTTTCTATGTTTTAGTTATAGAAATATTTATAGAAATGTTAGCAATTTTTCTGTTTTTTAGTTATATAAATATTAGAATTTTATAGAAATGTTAGTTATATAATCAGGAAATTTAAAAATTAGTTTTACTTAGATGAATTAGATTAATGTCAAATTGTTAGAATTTGCATATATATAGAATTTTAGTTATCACAATCCAATCATTTAAAAAATGTTACTTTTTGCGGGCATATAGTATTTGTTCTCGACGATATGCCCGGCCCGCATCCTCACCGTCGACCCGTTCACGACGACGTCCTGCTTCAGAGGACCCATGTCCGGGACTGGGCTCCGCCGGGCTGGCACTGGGAGGTGCTACCTGGAGGGGCGCGCCGCTTGGTGAGGAACCCGACCTCGGGTCCCGTTGTCGACCCTGATGTCCTTTGGTGGCGTTCGCGTGGGCCACATTCGGTGCAGAGGGAGCCGGCGCCGCCGGAGGTGGTGCGTCGCCGTGTTAGGGAGGAGGACGAGCACGTCCATCGCTACATGGCTGCTATGGATGTCAGGTTCTCCAATACTTGGCAGGTTCTTTGGGCAGATGACCGGAGATATGATCCTGTGACGGTTCCTTCTCTTTGGGTGTCCACTGCCCGTGCCTAGATTCTTCTGTAGTACTCGATCTTTATTAGGTATACCTAGCCAGTGATGTATTCGATATATAATATTCGAGACAATGTATTCGAGATTATATATATTAAGACGATGATGTATTCGAGATTATTGAGACGATGTATTCGACATTCAGTTTTTCCTTATTGATTGCATCCATGCATTGTAATTTGAATACTAATAAAATTGTTTTATATTTCTTTTGTATTAGTTAAGTAAAAGCTATGATGGACAATACCGGGAGAGAGAGAGAAGAGGAATTGTTCGACATCATACACAGCCCTCACAGGCTAGATGATCTGAATGAAGCAAATGTCGGCTCCCAATATCTGAACAATACCGGAGAGGGTGATGAAAAGACATTCGATCTCGACGACCGAGCTGATGAAGTCATGAACTATGATTATGATTATGATGACACAGACAATGTTCGTGATGACACAAACAATGCTGATCTTCAAATAACAAAGACTACCGGCAAGGTATATTTATATAAGCATGCATCATGGTGATCATCACATGTTTTTTATTAAAGATATATTAACGAATCAATCTTTCTTCTTTCAGCCCGCCGGAACGAGCAAATCTGCTTCTACAGACAGCAGGACAAAGCAAGGCCCGGGCAGATTGTTGAAGGATGGTGTAAAGTACAAGATCGAATCCACCAAACATAGTGGCGAACCCCTCACACCTAAGAACGTTGCGGACAAGTGGACTCGTTAGTGCGGAGTTCTTGTGAAGGACAAACTCCCGATCTCCATTCAAGAATGGAAAGAGCCAAAGACTAAACGTCTAGGTGTTACTTGGGTCGATGACAGAGCCAAAAAAGACCTTTGGAAATCTCTGATGGAACATTTCACCCTACCGGATCATTTCACTGAAGCAGATGTGGAGAAAGTCAAGAGCGTTGCTCTTAAGAAGATGGCAATTGCATTCAACACCCACAAGAAAACTATATGGGCCAACTACCTCGCTGCAGAAAGGAAGACTCCAAAATTCACGGGAACACTGGAGAAGCAAAGAGAACACTGGGACGATTTCATGACCTTCAAGGATTCAGAATTACCTAAGGAACGGTCAATGAAAAACAAGGCAAATGCCACAAAAAAGACGCAGTTCCATAGGCTGGGTCCAGGTGGCTACACGGTGGGATTGCCTAAGTGGGATAAGTATGAGCAAGAGATGGAGGATGCGGGGTCACTCCGGTTACTAGGAACTGGCGCCCCAGGTGCAGAACTTGGTTCTATGCGCATGGGGGGCGTTGGACCTGAAGACAGGCGAAGTTTCACGGAAGGCAAATCTAAAAGGAGCCGAACAAATGATACTTGACGCAATAGAAAAAGCTCGAAGGGGGGTGTTCACGCCCAACAGAGAGAACGACGAGCATACGCGCGCCCTGGGAAATTCTGAACACCCGGGAAGAACACGAGGCAAGGGCGTTATTCCCTGGTATGAGGGATTTTCAGAATGGAACGAGGACTACAGGACCCGTGCAAGAAGGAAGATGGAGGAGGAGAAGAAAAGGAAGCTGGAGGAGGAGCAGAGGAAGCAGGAAGCAGAACGCCTTCAAGGCCTAGAAGCAAGGCACGCGGACCTGGCACTCAAATTCCAGCAGCAGCAACAGCAGATCGACTCACTTAGCCAGGAAAGGGGGTCTCAGCAGCAGCAGCAGCAAGCGGATGATCGTCCAGCATTGGATAACACCGTCCCATCCATGCCGAGAAGCAGTGTTGGTTCTGCCCTGGGTGACACACTACTGTATACATACCCTGTGGATGACATCATAGAGAACACTAACTGTGAGCTACACTCCAAAATGAAGAACATATCCATGAAGGTGGCAGACGGCGTTGCTTTTACAATTACCCTCGAAGCAACCTTCCATTGCATCCCGATTCCAGAGGGCTATGCTCGTGTCTTGGTTGATGAAGTGGTGGACCCATGTTTGGGGCTACAGCTTGACATTCCTGGAGGTGAAGACGAGCGCACACTGGGAGAGGCCATACATCGTATCATCCTATGGAGAAAGGATTGCATCATCTTTCGAAGTCCACTGACACCGTGTCGTCTGATGACTCCTCCTCGAAGTCCGCCACCGAGTCAGCAGACTCCCACTCCTCCAAGTCCACGAAAGCATGAGCCGACTCCTCCTCGAAGTCCGCCACCTCCTCCAAGTCGCCGAACGCGTGAGATGACTCCTCCGGTTTCATGTCCGGCACAACGTCATGCCACTTCTCCGGTTTCAAGTCCGGCACCGTGTCAGGCCACACCTCCTGCTTCAAGTCCGACACATCGTCAGGCCACTTCTCCTGGTCCAACTCAGCCACTTCAGCCGTCTCCGCCGTCTCAGCAATCGCAAAAGAGACACGCCGCAGCTATGGTGCGTAGCGGTACGAGTCGAGGTAGTTCAGGAAGTACAGGTGGAGACAAGCGATATAAATATGGTCCAAGCCTCGCTCCTCTTCCTCAGAGGCCTTACGACATGACTAAGGAGCAAAACACAGCCATAGTGCAGGCCCAAGTGGACGCCCATTTTGGACCGAAACCGGAACCGCCACCAAAGGAGAAAGTGCCTGAGAAAACAATTGAGCACTTCATCCGTATGGCTAGAGAACCAGATCCCAAGCCTGTTGACTCGGACTATGAGCGCCAAATCAGGAAACGACATCGAGAACGGCTAAAGAAGGAAGTGAGCTCGAGCTCGAGCCAACAAGCAGCGGGCAAAAAATGCGGGAAAACCGTTCCCCAGCTGGGAGAACAGGCGGCGCAATCGATCCCCCCGCTTGTTGTGCCAACAACACATGAGAGGAGGCCGCGCGCCCAATATTATTGTGGGCAAACCGTTAAAGTTCCCCAGCTAGGCGATGTGGTAATAACGGAGGAGCATATAATGCAGGCTGAAATGCTCAAGATCTTTGTTGGACAACTCCTCGAAATTGAGCCCATGTCTCTGCTTAGAGAGGAAGAAATAAAACGGAAATATGTCCGGGGACAAACTTTGGTCAAGCCAGACAAGGTCAAGAACCTCCCAACGAGAATGTATGAATTGCATCAATGGTACATGAACATTACCAAGATTTCCAATCGAAAGTCCCTCATGGTGAATGTCAAGAAGGAGCATTACTACCTAGAGAAAGCTCTGTGCGTTGACTATTCAGAACAATTTCAGTTATACAATCAAGACGCACTCGACAAATCTCTCGTCAGTTGCTCTTGTCCGTAAGTGATTTCTTTCTGTAATTTTTGATCAATCATTACATGTAATTATCCTCACTATATATTCTTTTCTGTGGTATTATATGCAGGATGAAGAAGTATGAAATGAAAAAACCTGGACGCTATGGCATTGGGTCCATTGACCCAAATACCATTAATGAGTACACATGGAATCTTGCAAATTCTCAAGCAAGTGTAGAGGAAAGCATGCTAGAGTTCTTGAAGCGCCTCAATACCAATGAAGATATACTACTTCCTTACATCTTCCTGTGAGTTAATACAAATTCTGTTTTTGCTTACTAGCTAGCTAGATGTTAATAATTAAGTGTTTACGGTTTACGATAGTTGATTAGTTTTATGCACATGCCCGCTTAATTAAGACAAGCAAACGTTTGCGCATGCAGTTTCCACTGGATCTTGTTAGACATTAAAGTTGACAAAGCAACAGTTGAAGTACTGGACTCGCTACTTAAAGAAGATAAAGACTACACCATCATGAAGGGGATAGTCAACAGGTAATTTCAATCATTATTAACTATATCTCGGCCTATTATTAGTTCGTCATTTCCTGATATGAACTATTTAATAACCCCTTTATTAATTTTCTTTGCCGGCGGGCAGGGCTTGGGCAAAGTTCATCAACGTGACTCCAGGCAAATGGCCAAAAAAGTTGTTTTAGCATCGACCAAAGGTAAGTAATTAAGCAGTACTAGCTAGCTAGCCATCTCTTTAATTCTTGTTTCAATACCATTAATTAATTATCATGCTTGATTAATCATTATCTGATTAAATTCCATTCTCGTAAAGGCCCTGAAGCAGGCGCCGGGGAATAATCTGTGTGCATTCTACGTTTGCAAGAACATTCACATGATGGCGTCCGAAAGGAGCAGATCTCAAAAGCAGGACTAGGTACGTTGTTAGAACACTATTCACACCATTATCGATATCTTGTAACACAACTAATACACATGCATATTGATCTCCTTCTTAACAGTTCAGAGAGGTGCGGGATAAGCTCCTACCAGCGGACCGCATACTAACACTTCAAGAGGAAATAGCCCGATTTTTGCTCAACCAGGTCATAGATCCCAAAGGAGAATACTATTACCCGCTACCGCCCCCATGAACCACTTGTCATCGTCCTCCAAAAGGCACCAAGGCAACATGTAGGAGAAATTGTATATGTATATACATGTGTATGTGTGAATTGTTAATGGTGTTGGCTGTGAGACCTTCGATGATATATATATATATATATATATATATATATATATATATGCGGTACTACGTACGAGAAAATCTATTTATATATATGCATAACGTACGTGTACAATTTGTAGTATCGTGAAATACCAGCAAACAAAAAAGAATTAAATGGAAAATAAAGCCAAATTGAAAACACAGAATTAAAACAAAAATTAAAAAAAAAACACCCAAACATTTAGTACAGGTTGGTGTTACCAACCGGTACTAATGTCCTACACGCACCCGGGCCTGGCTCGTGCCACGTGGTGGCTCTTTAGTGCCGGTTCGTGACGAACCGGTACTAAGGGGGGGTGGGGGACCTTTAGTCCCCACTCTTTAGTGCCGGTTGGTGAACCGGCACTAAAGGCCGTCACGAACCGGCACTAAAGGCCGGTTCTGCACTAGTGTTAGATGCGTGCAATAAAACTTGCCTTAAATTTGTGTAATATTTCATTGGAAGGGAAATAAGATTTGTACAAACTTGTGATGGTAGAGTAGTAAAAATACCGGAGATTCAAATAAAGGTTTCCATCTGTAACATCCCAAAATTTTAAATTTTGGAATGTTATAAACAAATAGATAGATTTGATTGATTGCTTGATTGATTGACTGAAAGTGAGTGAATTCGAAACTTTTGGAAGTTAAATGAGAGGGAATAAAAGGACTTTCCCAAACTTTCATTTTTGCATTTTATGCTCTCCGTGAATTCAAATGCTTTTCAAACACAAAACCCTAGAGAGAAGATGACATGACTTCTTCCATTTAAAATGAAAAGGGTGTTTGAAAAATAATTGAATTTCATTTGGAAATATTCCAATTCTGAAACTTTATGCGACTCAATGATTTTCACGAGAGAAGATAAAATGACTTCTTCAAATTATATGAAATATGAGTTGGGAGTTTCAAAGAATTAAATTCAAAGCCCCTTTGAATTTATTTTCAATTTGGAATAGATCATCATGCATATTTTATTTTCTTGCATTTTGGTCGATCCTAGAAATTTCACGCAACTCAAGGACCCTTGGAGAGAGTTGGAGATTTCGTTATTTT
>NC_041383.1:818995759-819046571 GCF_002162155.2 Triticum dicoccoides | reverse complement strand
ATGAGATGGGCCATAACCCACAGGCCCCAGGACCTGCCAAGAAGCAAGCACACTCTTGCTGAAGGAAAAACCCTGGAAGAAGTTACGACTTGTATCAACCGACGATTCTATAGGAGTTTACGCAAAACCTGAAAGTAGTGAAGGAACGATAGATGGTTGTTTGGCTTGCAGAATCTATGGATTTTCCGAACTTGGTTCATCGACAAGAGAAATTCTGCAATGCTTGTGAGGTTGACCGAGTGTTAGTATGCGAGATTCGCTAAACTGTATACATGGTAATGATTTGGGTGCGGGATGGATTGATCACCATACCGACTTACTCTTATTATTCGCTTTGCTATATGGGATGGTAAATCTGAGTGACTTACCTATAGTGGAGAGACGACGATCAAAACCTTGTTTGAACCTTAGAAAGGTATAGGTATTTTTTTCCTTGTACACGGCAGTTGTTGCCAACCGTAGGTTATACGGTGAGGTTCAACCAAGACCCTTTCCTGCAGGAGAAACCATAAATTGTTGACCACCACGAGATATCGATAGTTGTTTAGCATTGGTGTCAGACCCGTCAGCTATGAAGACCCAGTTTCGGGATAACCTTACCAAGATGAAAGGACAAAGGAATTGAGGAAAAGGTTATGCCACTACCGGAAGAGCCCAGAGAAGAGATTATCTGAGAAGACTGACACTGTCAACGATAAGGATGGAGTATATGAGTTTTGATGGAACCGTAACAATGTTTCTAAGGGTGGTAGCACCCGAGACCTCGGAGATGATCGATGGACTTTGAGAGGACCCCAAACCCTAACCTATTTCTTTCTAGCCTCTCCGAATCTCGAGGACGAGATTCATTTTAAGGGTGGTAGTTTGTAACATCCCAAAATTTTAAATTTTGGAATGTTATAAACAAATAGATAGATTTGATTGATTGCTTGATTGATTGACTGAAAGTGAGTGAATTCGAAACTTTTGGAAGTTAAATGAGAGGGAATAAAAGGACTTTCCCAAACTTTCATTTTTGCATTTTATGCTCTCCGTGAATTCAAATGCTTTTCAAACACAAAACCCTAGAGAGAAGATGACATGACTTCTTCCATTTAAAATGAAAAGGGTGTTTGAAAAATAATTGAATTTCATTTGGAAATATTCCAATTCTGAAACTTTATGCGACTCAATGATTTTCACGAGAGAAGATAAAATGACTTCTTCAAATTATATGAAATATGAGTTGGGAGTTTCAAAGAATTAAATTCAAAGCCCCTTTGAATTTATTTTCAATTTGGAATAGATCATCATGCATATTTTATTTTCTTGCATTTTGGTCGATCCTAGAAATTTCACGCAACTCAAGGACCCTTGGAGAGAGTTGGAGATTTCGTTATTTTCATATTTGAGAGTTTTCTCGAATTGAAAAGAGGATCATTTGATTTATTTATTTCATCTTCAATTATTTTCCGTTATCAAAAATATAAGAGAGGGAATAATATGACTTTCCCAAATTTAGGAAAATGAAGATTTAATAAATAGATCAAATTTTGTTTGCCGGAGTTTTATTTGCATTTTATTCGGATAGGGAAAATGCGCGTTTTTGAAAATTTTATTTTAGGTCCGGAGAAAAGTTCATTTTGTTCGGCTCATTTTTAGGAGTCGGGGAAAATTTACTTTATTAAATTTTGGAGTTCGTTTAGATTTTCTTTTATTTATTTTTCTGCGCGCGAAACCGCAGCGCCTTGGGCCAAAGGCCCAAGCCACTAGCCGCCGGCCGGCCAAGAGGCCATAGCGCGCGTGCACCAGGGAGCCGCCGCTTCTTGCTTTCCTAGTCTTAGTAGGACTCTTGTCCTATGTTCGTTTATTCCGTATCTATTTCTAGATCTTTTCCTTTTGTTTCCTAATCTTAGTCTATTTCTTGTCCCCTACCCCAAGCAAAACCCTCCCCTCCCCAATATAAATACCCAAGCACCCCCCCTCTAAACACATCAAACCAACACCTCTCCTCTCCTCTTCGCCGCCCCACGCCGCGCCGCCACACCCACGCCGCGCCGCCGCACCACCCAAGCCGCGCCTCACCCCGCGCCTCTCACCCGCGTCGCCGCCCTTGTGCATCGCCGCCGCGCCCAACGCCGCCCAACCCCGCGCCCTAGTGCCGCCACCGCCACCATGCGTCACCGCGCCGCCGCCGCCCTGCGTCAACGCCGCCGTCGCCGCCGTTCGCCGGAGGTACCGCGCCGCGTCTCTTCTTTCCCTCGGTTCGGTCTTTCTTATAAACCGTTCCGATTCTTTTCTTCTCTACCGATTCGTTTTCTTTCCGATTTTTCGCTAAACCGTTCCGGTGTTCTAGATCGGTTTTTCGTTCGATCTCTTTTCCCGAAAACCCTAGATTGGTTTTCGTTCTTCTTTCGGAACGTTCGTCTCAACGAACGTGATCACCGATTATTTCCCGGTTAACGACGTCTGTTCGTATAACCGTTCTTCTTTTTCTTCTCGTCGGACTTATTCCGCGATCGCGATCTCAGATCCGATCTTCGTTCTAGTTTATCTTCTCGCTCGTTTATCGGAATCAGGTGATTCAAGCGCCTGGAGTTTCATCTCGAAACCGCCGTTTCGTCTAATCAACTTGAACAAGCTTTTGCTACAGTAAAATTTTGACCTAGATTCAACTTGCTAGAACCGAGTTGTTTTCTTCCGCCGTTTGTTTTTCGTCGTTTGTTCGGCTCGTTCTTTCTTTGCAACCGGAGTTCTTAAGTTGAACTTTCTGGTTCGTTCTCTTGTTCGATTTTCCCTGTGCATTAGATGAGTACTTATTGTGTGGTTACTATTGCTTGCCTACGATAGATTGACCGGAGTATGACGATTAGATCTACCAAGAGTTTTGAGTGCGAATCATCTTCATCAACATTGCAGGCAAGTAACACTTGATCATATCTTTCCTACTACCCAGTTTTATTGCATTAGATCAAACCCTCAAACACTTGCATTGTTAGGATCTAATTAAATTGTGGGATGGGAAGTAGATGAGGTAGTACCTATTACCTGTTACTTATGAAACCTTGGGAGTTACTTCTACGTTTGCTTATTATGCTATGCTATGCTAGTAGACGTGGATTGGGTGAGTGAATATCCATGACAGATGTGAGATTGTTAATTAATGGCTTATCTAAGGTGGCAACCTAAACACACATCTGGGTGGATTGAGGCACCTGATGTCTATCAGGACTTGCCTGTTTTTTTTGGACCGCCACCCAGGCTCAAAGGGATCATAAGATCTTTCATGCTAGAAACTTCCGTGTGCAGCCACATGCTACTATGGGCTCTAGCATAGTTGACTAAGTTGTGCGAACTCTTACGGGGTAGACTAGCAGATGTAGGGGATGTAGGTGTATCGGTTTACCCCACATGTAAGGTGCTAGCGCTTCTAAAAGACTATGTCTCGGTCATCCGCCTTCTCAAACACCCTGTAGTGCGAGAAACCAAACGGAGGCGATCGAGTCTTGTGGGAAAAGTGCGCAAACCTCTGCAGAGTAACAAACTAATCATGATTAGCCGTGTCCCCGGTTATGGACATTTTGAGTATCTAGTTCTTGGATTATCCTGTTGATCTCAACACGTTACTTATTATAATTTGTTTGGGTTTAATGAGTACTTTTAATTGGGATTGAGGATGCTGTCAACCATTCTCAATGTTTAACAACCACCATGATAGTTAAATAAATTTTATTCCTTTGAAGTAGGGAAAAATTGGCTTTTCGCAAAAACTGTAATCATAGAGCTTTCCACCAGCCATATATGCATGTAGTATAGCATATTCTTTCATTACTCTCTATGTGTTACATTGCCAGCATATTCCATGTGCTGACCCGTTTTCGGGCTGCAACTTTTCATGTTGCAGACTTTTCAGACGACGAGTAAGTGGTACGTTAGGGTTACGATTTCCTATACTCAACTTTGCCGTTGGTGTTGATGGGAATCCACAACCTTGTTGCTTCCGCTATATTTTGGATTGAGGTAATAGTTTTTACGTTACTTTATACATGTGATTTACCTCTGTTATAAATCCTTCGAGTACTGTGTGTGTCAGCATACTGATCCAGGGATGACACATAAGCACAGAGACTTGATCCATTCGGGTCGGGTCGCTACACCATCGTAATGGGCAATATGAAAGTTATATTCCTTTTTATTAAAACTCCAGACATCCAACTCAAAAGCGCATGACAACCTCTGCAAAGGGCCTATCTTTTAGTTTTTTGGTCAACTTTATTTTCATGTTGAGTCAACTTCTCCTATTTCAACCTCAAATATTCTCCACTTGGCAAACATCATATGGTGGAGAAAGAGGAACATATATCGAGTTGAACATATATGATTATGATTTATTACTATTGAAATTATCCCTGTGGTAAATTAGTTCGGTGGTGAAACTCGAAACCCACATCTTCCTTTGTGTGTGACAAAAACAGGTTGTTCTAAAAACATGCTTTTGAGTGCGAGCACTCATTCAAACACTATATGATAGTTGAGTATGTGAAATTTTCCAAAAAAAGCTCTTACATAGACTATTCTGGAAAATAAGATGAATTATAACTGTTTGATAACTGAAAACATAGTTTCTTGAGTATGAAGAGAGTTTATTGTCCATACCTTAGCATGTGAATGATTGTTACTTAATCATGAGAAGTTTTCTAGGGGAGAGTTATTGTTTATGATATATAATGAGGTTATTAAATATGATATCTCATGTCCATATTTTTTATTATCGACACCTCTCCCCATAAACTAGTGGTCATGTTTATCGAGCTCATTGTTCGCTTTGGGACAAGAGGAGTCTAAGCTTGGGAGAGCTGATCGTCCATTTTGCATCATTATGTATTGTTGTAATCGATATTTATTCAATGATATATTTCACATTATGGTGCAATTATAATGCCTTTTCTCTCTTAAAATGCAAGTTATACAAAGAGAGGGGGATTACCGGCAATTGGAATTCTAGAACCAAAATAGCAACAGAATATAATGGAATTCTCTTAAACTCAAAACGAAGCATAGATTATTAATAGTCAAAAAAGCATAGATTATTGAAGAATTATATTGGAATATATGAGTAATGTTGGAGCAAAGAAATATCATATTGGTCCCACAAGGTAACCACACGGATAGGTGGCGCAGCTTATACCCCTAGCCACGCCCCCTTCACGTGTGGGCCCCTACTGGGTCGCCTCCCGATGCCCTTTGGTCATAAAATCCCATTTACCCTAGAAAAAATAGCAAAAAAGTGTCGGGACTTTCCGCCGCCATCTGGAGGCGTAACTTAGGCGGAGCACTTTTGCTCTCCAACGAAGCGATTCTGTCAGGAAAACTTCTCTACGGAGCGGGTGATCGAAGTCTTCATCATCACCAATACTTCGACCATTGTGGGAACTTCACCGTCTTATCTCAAAACTCTAGTTCATCCCTTGTGTTCAATATCTGTATCACTAAAATTGGTACCTAGATGTGCTAGTAGAGTTGATTACATCTTGTAGTTGATGCTTGTTAGTTTAACTGATGGTATATTGTTATGATCAAATTTTTAATCATATACTTATACCGACTGATCATGATCAATATGATGAGTCGTGAGTAGTTCCATTAGTTCTTGAGGATATGGGATAAGTCTTCTTACTAGTAATCATGTGAAGTTGATTCCCGTTCAATGTTTTTATTCTACATGACACATCACAGTCTTTGGGCCTGAGTGAAGGCATTGTGGAATTAGTTTATGGATGATGGGTTGAGGACCCTAGTTTGTGAATTATTTCATAAGGGTATGTTTTGGATCCAACTGTTTAATGCCATGGTTAGATTTATCTTAGTTACTTCACTTGTAGTTGCGGATGCTTGCATCGAGAGTATAATCACAAGTTGTATTTGTTCAACTGAGGACAGTACCTTACCTCTGGTCCACCCAAATAACACTAATCAAGGCAATGAACGTTAACTCGTTGAATCTGGTGAAAGTTACTTTGGCGATATTCACGTGTGTCCTCAAGAGTGTTTTGTTCACTATAAGAAGTACCTCCGGCTTGTCGTTGGTGAAAGTTACTTTGCTCACAAAACACATGCACACATACCCAACCCTATGAGAAAGTTTGATAGGTTGAGTAGGCAGATTCTGAAACTGATGAAATTGCCACAGATACCTTGTAATTGATGCACACAGTGTACACTAAAAAATACCACTGAAAGCATGGAAAACATTGAAATTTTTTAATAAAAATGCAAGCACTCATGTTAAGCATTTCTATGGTCAGCTAGTTTGGAAAAAATATTTGTCAATATTACACTACAAAGTAGTAATATGGATGGCGACGACGATGATACCAGTAGCCAATGTAAAAACCCGGAACGTAATACGATAATTAGTGATGTTGTGACGGGAAAAGTTGATTTGTTATTAATGGCTTATTTGCAAAATACCATTTCTATATGATAGAAACTTCTATGAGTAAGTAATAAAGCAATACTTGCATGCTTATTTTATTTGCTGGAATTTATCAAAATTAAGAGCTACGATTTTTGCTAAGTTTATGAAGCAGAATTCGATATTACCATGTTCCAAAAATACCCTTCCTCTCTCTTTACTAGGTATTCCATCGATCTCGTACGTATTCACCAACCAATTGAACCCATTCAGAGAAGAACATCTGTGATCAGCATTATACAACAGCCACAAGGAACACTATGTACTCAAGATACATACTTAGCTAGGCAGTACAAGTCCCCATCACTTTGTTGGCTATATCGATAGATACTTGATGTGTATTCGATGGCGAGTAGGAGACCCATCCATCTGTGTGTATCTCGACTTAATTATGACTCAAATCGATAATCCCATGACGCACAAGATTAAATTACACAAGAAAAGACATTCGGCGTGGAAACTCAATTAATCAACTCACAATTACACATTGAATTAACCGTTCGTGTACGCCCAGACAGATCAACCACAATTATCTCACTTGTCTGGCCAAATGAAAAGTTCTACATTGAGTGAAACATATACGTACACTAAGTAATGACTAAGGGAGTCCCAGATTCTGGGGTCCTCATGTGTCCGGCCCAGGAGTATGGGTCGGGGTGGATGGGCCGTACAAGGCCAAGCTGAAGATTATTCTCCGTGTCCGTATGGGACCTCTCCATACGTAAACGGCAAGATTAGAATCCGGGTGTTTCCTTTCCTTATGAACCGACCTTGTACAAACCCTAGGCCCCTCCGGTGTGTATATAAACTGGAGGGGTTAGTCCGTGGAGGCTACCCTCATTACCGTCATTGGAATACTCGTAGGCTAGATATCTAGGGTTTAGCCATTACGATCTAGAGGTAGATCAACTCTTGTAATCTTCATACTCTTCGAATATAATCAAGCAGGAGTAGGGTATTACCTTCTTTAAGAGGGACCAAACCTGGATAAACATTGTGTCCCCTTGGTACCCTATTACCATTGATCCTTAGACGCACAACTTGGGCCCCCTACCCGAGATCTGCCTGGTTCGACACTGACATTAGTGCTTTCATTGAGAGTTCTGTCGTGCTGTCTACAAAAGCGATCTATGTCTCACCTAGTCATCAATGACAATATCATTTATGGAAGGTGCCTGGCTTCTGGTCAGACCCTCTGGTTCGGTGGTTTCACCGTTGGAGCCTGCGCAGCCGTCGAGCCCGCAGCACCCCTTACGGCCGCTGGACACCGTCTTCACATCGGCCCCAAGTACTCTGAAAAGTTGGATCCGGCGGATGTCTCGTCTTTAAACGAACTGCTGGACTGCATTGCCTCCCGGGGGTGTCACAATGGACTATGTTCGAATCAGGCTCAAGCCCAACCAGAGCGAAATTAATCACCCGCCGATAACCCACCTTGTAGCGGTTGTTGAGGAACCGGCCAAAGACACTTTCCTCCCTATATTGCAGACCAAGTATGTTCGGGTCTCCGAATCCCCTGAGACGGGTACTCCCCCTTTGGATGGGACCTCACGCCCTCCGGACCCTGGCTCAAGCATAGGATTGTAGGAGCCCTTGGGCCTCCCGGACCCGAACCGGTCGCCTCGGAGACCTTTCAAGCTCCGAATACGAATGTGGGACTGGATCTAAAATTTAAGCCACCCACCCACCACAATCTATATTCTCCAAGCAACTTAGGTCCTCCAGATATATATACGACCTGACGTATGTGTGGCAACAGCCTCAGGAAACGGTTCACCACTCTTGCGCCAGATTCCTGCTTGTTAAAAACAGGATCAAAGACTGCCCGAACGACGACGTAGTTTCGGTCGCCACATACAGAGCTTCATGGAACTTTACGGAACCTATCAGGGAATATTGAATGCCCTCGACAGTCGCCACATACAGAGCTTTACGGAACTATCACAAGTAGTACAATACTGTGCGATGGAAAGCACATGGAAGGCCCAGAAAACTCAACTGGAGCCCGCTGCCTTTAAGCAATGTGCGGCCCAGACTAAATGGATATATCCTGGAGGGTCACGCGACCACCAGTCTATGCGCAGGAAAAATAAACCCTTCACAGGACACAGGTCCATTCTTGACGAACTGCTGGACACGCCCTGCCCGATACACGCCACTCCGCGTACAGTCCCAACCCATAGCCTTCGAGCATGCTGGGTACTCCGACAAGTAGCAAAAAGTAGAGAGGCCATCGAGACCTTTTCTTTGAAGGACAACTTTAGCGTCCCCACGGTCATCGAGACCTTTTCTTTGAACAATCGGCGCAAACGGGCGCTCCACGACCTCGCTGAAGTCCACCAAATTACCGCACTGAGCCCCTAGAATGACACGACAATAACCTTTATGGCCGAAGACGAACCAAAGGCTCGGTCAGTCCGAGCGCCCGCTGCCCTAGTACTAAGACCCATTGTGGATGGTTTTCGGCTTACTAAAGTGCTCATGGACGGCAGCAGTGGGCTTAACCTCATCTATGAGGACACGCTCGATAAAATGCAGATGGTCAGATCACGCATGGAGCAAAGAAATACCACCTTTCGAGGCATTATCCCCAGTCGAGAAGCACGATGCTCAGGGAGAATTAAACTAGATGTGGTATTCGGCACGCCCGAAACTATAGATCTGTAGAGTTGCTCTTTCATGTGGTCCCCTTCAATAGTGGGTATCACGCCATCCTCGGCCGAGATGCTTTCTCACGCTTCCAAGCTATACCCCATTACGGGTATATGAAACTCAAAATGCCCGGATCCAATGGAATCATCACAATTTTGAGTGACCCGGACAATGCCCTTCGTGCCGAAAATATAACTGCATCCTTGGCCCTTGAGGCGCTATCTGAAGCCCTAGCGGCGGAAGAATTAACCACCGTACGGTCCATAGTGGATAGGGATGATGTGATTCTCGATAAGAGATCCAAATCCACCTCTTTCTAGCCAGCTGAGGAAATAGTCAAATTTCAAGTGCACCCGACGGGCCCTAACAAAACAACATCTATAGGGGCACTGCTGGATCCGGAAGTGGACGCCGCCCTACGCACATTCCTGCGAAAGAATTGGGATATTTTTTCCTGGAACCCTTCAGACATGCTCGACATCCCACGCAGACTGGGCAAACTAAGTCTCAATATAATCAAGGGATTTGAACCCGTGAAGCAGACACTACGGCGATTCTCCGAACCCAAACGTCAAGACATGGGAGAAGAGCTAGGCAAGTTACTAGAGGCTGGGTTTATTAGGGAAATTAAACATCCGGATTGGTTAGCCAACTTGGTCATGGTACCAAAGCAGGACAAATCCTGGCGCCTGTGTGTCAATTTCAAAGACCTCAACAAGGCTTGCCCTAAGGATCCCTTCCCATTGCATCGCATCAACCAAATCATTGACGCAACGGCAGGGCATGATTCTCTGTGTTTCCTCGACGCCTATTCCGGATAGCATCAGATCAAGATGAAGGAATCGGACCAGGATGCAACCGCGTTCATCACCCCTTACAGTCCCTTCTGCTGCAACACAATGCCCTTCGGGCTAAAAACGCTAGTGCTACTTATCAGCGTATGATCCAAACTTGCTTGTAAAAAATCGGTAAAATAGTCCAAGCATACGTGGACGACGTGGTCATCAAGACAAAGCACATCCAAACACTGGTGGACGATCTTCGTCTCACCTTCGACAACCGCCAAACATACGACATACGTCTCAATCCAGAAACCCAGCCAAAAAATTGCTAGGGTACATCGTTTCCCATAGAGGAATGGAAGCAAACCCAGCCAAGATCCAAGCTTTGTCACAATTGGCCATACCAACAGACCTAAAGCAAGTCCAGAAACTATCCCGGTGCATTGTGGCCTTAAGCTGTTTTATCTCCAAATTGGAGAAAAACCACTAGCACTCTACAGGTTATTACGACACACTGACAACTTCAAATGGACGGTCGCGGCCACAGTCGGATTGGAAAAAAAATTAAAACCCTTCTCGCAAGCAACCCAATCCTAGCTGCACCAGGTGTCGGAGAGCCTATGTTACTATGTATTTTAGCAACTAACCAAGTAGTTAGTGATGTGCTCTTCGTCTAAAGAGGGGAAGAGGGACAAAAATTCCCCACCCAAAAACTAGTCTATTATTTATCGGAGGTCCATACACCTTGCAAATCCCGATACCCCCACTCTTAGAAGATAGCCTACACAGTCTTCATGGCATCCCATAAATTGCGACACTACTTTCAAGAGTGTTTGATCACAGTGACATCTGAAGTACCACTCAACGACATTATCAATAACAGGGACGCCACTGGCCGAATAGCCAAATGGACCATCGAGCTTTTACCGTTCGAAATAGCATACAAGCCACGTCGGGCTATTAAATCCCAGGTGTTGGTCGACTTTGTCACTGAATGGACGGAAGCCGAACTCCCTAAAGAGTATAGCTCATACTCCAATTGGATTATGTACTTTGACGGCTCTAAAATGCTAGTCGGACTGGGGGCTAGTGTCATCCTAACATCTCCTACTACCGACACAGTCCGCTATGTATTACAAATTATGTATACGGACTGCAACAATGTAGCCAAATATGAGGCACCACTACATGGCCTTCGCATGGCTGTTTCCATGGGTATACAATGCCTAGAGGTGCGCGGTGATTCCTACCTCGCAATATCCCAGGTCAATGGAGAGTTCAATGCAAATGACCCAAAAATAGCGGCATATCGAAACGCCATATTAAAAATATCAATTCGGTTCGAAGGACTTGAGTTTCATCACGTCGCTCTAGAGAGCAATCAGGCAGCCGACATCCTCCCTCGCATGGGTGCTAAGCGCGACCCTGTACCACCTAACACTTTCGTGGAAAGGTTCTTTAAGCCATCCGTAGTATGGCAGGTGAGAGCAGCAAAGGCAGTATGGACCTGATCACACCCCCAGCTGCCAAACACAATGCAGACACCATCGGGGGTCCAGATATCGAGGTAACACCCTTTGCTCATGAGATCATGGTTGTCATCGCCCGTGGAGCGAACCATTCCTGGCCTACCTTAATAGGCAGGACCTTCCCGACGATTATAATGAAGCCCGATGCATAGTTCGGTGCTCCAAAGCCTTCAAAGTGCATGAGGGTGAACTGTACGAAAAGAGTACTACCGGAGTCCTCCAAAGGTATATCTCCGAAGAGGAGGGAAGGCAACTCTTGGCCAAAATACATGTTGTCCTGGGCGGTCGTCACGCCATAGCTCGAGCCCTCGTAAGCAAGGCGTTCAGGACAGGTTTTTTCTGGCCCACGGCTCGTGCATACGTTCAAGCCCTTGTCCAATGTTGCATGGGCTGTCAGCTTTTCGCCAATCAAAGTCACATGCCTCCCACCACATTAAGAACAATCCCCATTACTTGCCCTTTCACGGTTTGGGGGCTTGATATGGTCGGACCCCTTAAAGGGGAAGCCACAAAAAGAAATACTTGTTGGTAATGGTCGATAAATTCACTAAGAGGATAGAGGCCAAACCGGTGAAAACAGTTGAGGCAGGGCCAGCGATTGACTTTATAACCGGCGTAGTCCACCGTTATGGTGCCCCGCACAGTATCGTCATTGATAATGGCTCCAACTTTATAGCTAATGAGGTGAAAACTTGGTGCGCTAAGTTGGGCATTAAACTCGACTATGCATCTGTATACCACCCTCACGGCCAAGTCGAAAGGGCCAATGGTCTGATCATGAGTGACATTAAGTCCATACCAGTGCGCTCTTTACGAGAATAGGATAAGTACTGGGTGGAGGAACTCGATTCCGTACTACGGGGACTCCGGACCACACCAAATCGAACGACTGGATACACACACTTCTTTATGGTGTGCGGCGCAGAGGCCGTATTGCCCTGCGACATTATTCATGACTCATATAGAGTGCGCATGTACGAAGAGTGAGAAGCCGAATTAGATCGGCAGGATGACCTAGACGGACTCGACGAGGAGCGCGATGTTGCTAAAGCCCGTTCCGCATTTTATCAACAACAGGCCAGGCGTTAACAAAGCAGAGAAGTGCAGGCTAAGACATACAATGTCGGAGAACTTGTTTTACACCTCCCGAAGAATAAAAAGGACAACCTCAAACCCAAATGGGAAGGCCCCTTCGTCATAGATGAAGTCCTTACTAGAGGATCCCATCGCCTTCGTAATGCAGCGGATAATCGCCTTGAGCCGAACCCATGGTACGGTGCCAGGCTCCGAAGATTCTACGCATAGTTCGGCCTCCTTAGGTTTCACTTTAACTAGTTTTTTTCCCTTTTTCTCTTCCTTCCTTTTCATTTTTTTCCTTTTCCTTCTCAATGTATGTTCGGATCAACCGCATTATTTAGGGTACACGTCTTTAAATGTATACACCCCACCATACATGGGGACTTCTTTAATGAAGTGTTTTATTGAAAGCTTATAAGCTTCCATTATCCATGACGTTGGTTGCTTCTGCCATTTTATGCACCTCTAGGACTTAAGTTTTTGCTATGCTAGGTTGCCTTGCTCCTGTGTTTATACCCTACGTTCCCGATTGTTCGGCTAGGGTGTAAAGACAGTTCCTCTGCGATTGTTACAACTGGGTTATCCGGACCTGTACCTCAGACGGTTTATGCCGAAAGCTAGCGTTCCTAAGGGAATAATTGGTCGACACATAAACAAACAGACTTTTTTTGGAACAACTACGGAATTGGCTGTCTGTACGTTGGATACGAGCCTAGGCATGCATCATTTAGCATGTTAACCCAAGGAAAGGAACCCCTAACGGAGCTATTTTTCTTGGAAGATGTTTCTTACGTTAAATAGTAATATAACATAACTCCCCAAACATATTTTGTCTGTTCGAGCAATATGACCAGATTGCCAGGTTTCCAAAGATACTAAATGTTTATTCGTTAAACATAGTATATAGAAACACTCCAAGTTCTTAGTTCGGAGGTGGAAGTCAAAGGTCTGCGATGACAAAAAATTTATAAGTTCGGTAGGAGATAAGTTCGGTCATCAAGTACATTGATACATAGAATCGAATGCCTACTCTCTTTCTACGCCATCTAAAAGGCGATCTAGCTTACAATCTTGTTGCGAATATTTCGCCTCTATCATTACTTGGTAATATACCAAGCTTACAGGAATTTCCTTCCCGTCTGGTCCCTGCGGTCCAACTCGGACCATATGATTCGGATCAAGTACGGTGTAGCGTGTCTTCACCATGGCCCTGTTGTTGAACGTAGCAGAAATTCAAAATTTTCCTACGTGTCACCAAGATCTATCTATGGAGAAACCAGCAACAAGGGGAAGGAGAGTGCATCTACATACCCTTGTAGATCGCTAAGCGGAAGCGTTCAAGAGAACGGGGTTGAAGGAGTCGTACTCGTCGTGATCCAAATCACCAGAGATCCTAGTGCCGAACGGACGGCACCTCCGCGTTCAACACACGTACAGCCGGTGACGTCTCCCATGCCTTGATCCAGCAAGGAGAGAGGGAGAGGTTGAGGAAGACTCCGTCCAGCAGCAGCACAACGGCGTGGTCGTGATGGAGGAGTGTGGCAATCCTGCAGGGCTTCACCAAGCACCGCGGGAGAGGAGGAGCGAGAGAGGTAGGGCTGCGCCAGGGAGAGGTGAAACTCATGTGTTGGCAGCCCCAAAACCCTCAAGTATATATAGGGGGAGAGGGAGGGCTGCGCCCCCACCTAGGGTTCCACCCCTAGGGGCGGCAGCCAGCCCAAACCCATCTAAGGTGCGGCCAAGGGGGGGGGGAAGAGGGGAAACTTGCCCCCCAAGTTAGGTGGGTGCGCCCCCTCCCCCAAACCCTAGGCGCCTTGGGCCCATGTGGGGGGGGGCGCACCAGCCCACTTGGGGCTGGTCCCCTCCCACACTTGGCCCATTCAGCCCTCCGGGGATGGTGGCCCCACTTGGTGGACCCCCGGGACCCTCCCGGTGGTCCCGGTACATTACCGATAAAACCCGAAACTTTTCCGGTGACCAAAACAGGACTTCCCATATATAAATCTTTACCTCCGGACCATTCCGAAACTCCTCGTGACGTCCAAGATCTCATCCGGGACTCCGAACAACATTCGGTAACCACATACAAACTTCCTTTACAACCCTAGCGTCATCGAACCTTAAGTGTGTAGACCCTACGGGTTCGGGAACCATGCAGACATTACCGAGACGTTCTCCGACCAATAACCAACAGCGGGATCTGGATACCCATGTTGGCTCCCACATGTTCCACGATGATCTCATCGGATGAACCACGATGTCAAGGACTCAATCGATCCCGTATACAATTCTCTTTGTCTATCGGTATAGTACTTGCCCAAGATTCGATCGTCGGTATACCGATACCTTGTTCAATCTCGTTACCGGCAAGTCTCTTTACTCGTTCCATAACACATCATCCTGTGATCAACCCCTTGGTCACATTGTGCACATTATGATGATGTCCTACCGAGTGGGCCTAGAGATACCTCTCCGTTTACCGTAGTGACAAATCCCAGTCTCGATTCGTGTCAACCCAACAGACACTTTCGGAGATACCTGTAGTGCACCTTTATAGCCACCCAGTTACGTTGTGACGTTTGGTACACCCAAAGCATTCCTATGGTATCCGGGAGTTGCACAATCTCATGGTCTAAGGAAATGATACTTGACATTAGAAAAGCTTTAGCATACGAACTACGATCTTTGTGCTAGGCTTAGGATTGGGTCTTGTCCATCACATCATTCTCCTAATGATGTGATCCCGTTATCACCAACATCCAATGTCCATGGTCAGGAAATCGTAACCATCTATTGATCAACGAGCTAGTCAATTAGAGGCTTACTAGGGACATGGTGTTGTCTATGTATCCACACATGTATCTGAATTTCCTATCAATACAATTATAGCATGGATAATAAACGATTATCATGAACAAGGAAATATAGTAATAATAAATAATTTATTATTGCCTCTAGGGCATATTTCCAACAGGCCCATGCCTCCCGCGCTCCTTCACGGCATGCAGACGTCTTCCACAGCTCAAAGCGATGCCGAGCACCCTTGAACTAGTTTGCCAACCCCTCCATGCTTTCTAAAGGGGCATCGGTCAGCCATAAGGCCTTGGCCATATTCTTCATGGCTTTCCAGGCATGCTCGTGTAGCTTTGACAGTTCTTTTAGAACGTCGCTTTGAAGTCCTCCTCATGGCGGCCGGTCAACATACCTGCATGAACCGAATTATAACATTCCGTATTATATGATTATAACAATACTTCGGTTGGTTCAAAAAAGTCATACCGAATATGCCGCCCTTCAGCTTTTGGTTTTCCTGTTGTGCCTCCAAGAGTTGAGCCTTTAAGCCCTTTATCTCTTCAGCCTGCTTCTTCACTTCATCTTCTAGTTTTCTATCTTTTCCCCCAGTCATCGGGGCACTCTTCATTTCTTCAAGCTCGGTGACAACGGCATTCAGCTGTGCCCGACTTGTCTCAAGCTCCTGGGAAAATGTGCTCTTCTTCTCCTTGAGAACCTGCGGTCATAAACGATCCTCAAATCGGTTGGTTCCTACCGCTTTAAGTCTCAGGTGCTACTGGTATCTATATATTAGATTTGCATAAATGTTTCACCTGGATATCCTTTGAGAACAGGCGAGTAACACCCATAAGTCCATCCCGGGCAGCTCGGATATACGCGCCCATGGTGCTAAGAGTGGTAAACTCTTCCTCCGAAAAGACCGGGGCACACAGGGTCTCTTTTAAGAGACGATGATTCATCGCACTCTACACCTCGGAGTTAGTGACAGACACTTCATCCGGATCTTCCTGTGGTGGATGAGTCGGCGCCACCCCTATATGCACCCTCGTCCTGGTTGATGAATTCGGCATCGCGTTGGTTGCGGCTCGGCTTGCCGGGATCTTTGGCACGGTTCGCCCTACACCTCTCCTGAGATGATAGAGGGAGGATGAAAATAACAGTTAGGCTTTACGCCCAAGTATGCAATAAGCAATATACCTTTTTGGTGATGGAGCAGGCTTGGTGGCGCTCCTGGCTTCCTTTCGCTTCGCACGCCCGCTCCTTGAGGGCACCGTCCTTCTTCCTGTTGTCCGACCATGGGTACGGCTCGCTGAGCGCCGATCCTACAAGACACAACCCAGTGCGGAGGGTAAATGTCACTCTTTTTTGATTTCCGAACACTTACCTTAACGAAGGGGTAGAGATCGGGGTAATCGGCCATGATGGCTACTTCCGAGCCATCAAGGCTCGCCTGGTAATAAACTTCGTCTTCAAATTCCACGAATATATCCGGATCTTCATGGAATCCGGGGTCTTCATGACGTGCGTCGTCCTCTGGTTGGGGAGGTGGACAACAGATGTTCTCGACTACCTTCCTCCATGACTGTTTTGAAGCAACCAGAGTATTCAATTAATGCATCTTAATGATAAAAAGGTGCTGAATGACTAAACTTACCTAGTCAACGGGGTTGTATACGGAGAAATTGTCCTGGCAATGTAGACGAGCGAAGTCTTCTTCCTCTCCCTTATAAAGATCCACTAGCATGGCAGCCAGTGGGGCTTGGTTATACAGACCCTTTCCCGTATAGAGAGACGCGTCGTCCTCCCCATTGTAGTTCCATAAAGGACCCACTCTGGACTGAAAAGGCTGGATACATCGCTTTATCACAATAGCCAAGACTTCAATGATGGAGAGTCCGGAATGGGTCAGCAATATGACCTTACTGACCAATCTCATCACTTCCGCACTATCCTCTTGTCTAGAGGACTTGAGCGCCAGCTGAATAGCTTCTTCAGAGGAGCGCTGGAGAATTCAAGAAGACCGTGCCGAACAGGGTCCAGAAGAAGAACCTCCTCAATGTAGAACGATTCCGACGACCATTCATCGGACTGCCTCTTCGGAGTCCCGACTGGTGATACGTCTCCGTCGTATCTATAATTTTTTATTGTTCCATGCCAATATTATTCACTTTCATATACTTTTTGGCAACTTTTTATATTATTTTTGTGACTAACTTATTGATCCAGTGCCCAGTGCCAGTTCCTGTCTGTTGCATGTTTTATGTTTCGCAGAATATCCATATCAAACGGAGTCCAAACGGGATAAAAACGGACGGAGCTTATTTTTGGAAAATATGGAAAAATCCGGAAGAAAAATCAACGCGAACCAGTGCCCGAGGTGGTCACGAGGCAGGGGGCGCGCCTGCCCCCCTGGAGGCGCCCCTACCCTCCTGAGCCCACCGTAAGGTAGTTGACACTCTTCTTTTGCCGCAAGAAAGCTAATATTCGGAAAAAATCACGGCGAAGGTTTCAGGCCAACCGGAGTTACGGATCTCCATATATACACGAAACGGTGAAACAGAGCCAGAACAGAACGCAGAAACAGAGAGATAGATCCAATCTCGAAGGGGCTCTCGCCCCTCCCAAGCCATGGGAGCCAAGGTCCAGAGGGGAAACCCTTCTCCCATCTAGGGAGAAGGTCAAGGAAGAAGAAGAAGAAGGGGGGCTCTCTCCCCCTTGCTTCGGTGGCGCCGGAACACCGCCGGGGGTCATCATCATCACCGCGATCTTCACCAACACCTCCGCCATCTTCACCAACATCTCCATCACCTTCCCCCTTCTATCTACAGCGGTCCACTCTCCCGCAACCCGCTGTACCCTCTACTTGAAGATGGTGCTTTATGCTTCATATTATTTTCCAATGATGTGTTGCCATCCTATGATGTCTGAGTAGATTTTCGTTGTCCTATTGGTGATTGATGAATTGCTATGATTGGTTTGAGTTGCATGTTTTATTATTGGTGCTATCCTATTGTGCCCTCCGTGTCGCGCAAGCGTGAGGGATTCCCGCTGTAGGGTTTGCAATATGTTTATGATTTTCTTATGGTGGGTGGCGTGAGTGACAGAAGCACAGACCCAAGTAAGTAGGTTGTTTGCGTATGGGATAAAAGGGGACTTGATGCTTTAATGCTATGGTTGGGTTTTACCTTAATGAATCTTTAGTAGTTGCGGATGCTTGCTAGAGTTCCAACCATAAGTGCATATGATCCAAGTAGAGAAAGTATGTTAGCTTATGCCTCTCCCTCAAATAGAATTGCAATAGTGATTACCGGTCTAGTAACATAGTCTGTTGCTTAGGGACAATTCCACAACTCCTACCACCACTTTTCCACACTCGCTATATTTACTTTGTTGCATATTTATCTAAACAGCCCCTACCTTTTATTTACGTGTTCTTTAATTTCTTGCAAACCTATCCAACACCACCTACAAAGTACTAGTTTCATACTTGTTCTAGGTGAAGCGAACGTCAAGCGTGCGTAGAGTCGTATCAGTGGCAAATAGGACTTGAGAGAGTATTTGTTCTACCTTTAGCTCCTCGTTGGGTTCGACACTCTTACTTATCGAAAGAGGCTACAACTATCCCGTATACTTGCGGGTTATCAAGACCTTTTTGGCACCGTTGCCGGGGAGTCATAGCGTGGGGTGAATATTCTCGTGTGTGCTTGTTTGCTTTATCACTAAGTAATTTTTATTTGCTGTTCTAAGTTGTTCTCTATCTTTAGTTATGGATATGGAACGCAAAATACCAAAAAAATTAGATGTACTTGCTACTCATGGAGATGGGGTAACTCCTAAAACCCTCGATTCTCATTATGTGAAAGATATTATGTACTATGATAATCCTGAGAAAACCCCATTCAACTTTATAATGGGAGACACGTTGGATCAACGTGAATACTTTAGGGATTATCGCTCGACACAAAAAGGGAAACTATTATGGGATCAATTTATTATGTTGCGTTGGTATGCCTGGAATCTATGCTTGAGATATGATATTACTTGTTGCTCTAGGATGAAGGCTCCACACCTTCCCTTTTCATGCAAATTTAATGATAATGAAACCTTAGCTTCTTATGCTAATGGTATATATGATTACTATGATGTGGAACAAATAGAATAATTTGTTGCTTTTAAGGCTGCTTATGAAATTGAATCTTTGTTTGAAAAGTATGAAGCTTTAGATGATGATGCTTATAGGCCTGAAAATCTTGCTATACTTAGATATTGCTATGAAAATTATGAATACAATGTCACATCCTAGTTAGCCATGCATTAGAGTGTTGCATCATGTTTACTCTTTCATCAGAAACCTGAAATGGGGATGACAGAACCCCCAGTCCCCTCTGAATCCAATTAGGGTTTACTAAAAACTTTTTCAATGAACCTGAAATGCCCTTCTAAAATGCCCATCATTTTTGTCTTGGTTCAGAACCTCTGCCAAAAGTGGTGCACATTTTCCTAGGCCATCCTAGGGTTTTTGAATTAAATCATAAATATTTGAATTTGGGCATTTAAAATTATATAAAATATTTAAATGCTCAAATATCTCCAAACTAAAATGTTTCATGTTGGAAATAATCCAACTATGGACCAGGAGTAGTTTGGTGATTTTAGGAGTTGCCTAAGTATTTTATTTAATTCAACAAAGTTGCAGAAGTATTAAAAAAACAGAAAACAGAAAGAAATGGAAAAAAACTTACCTGGCGCCCTGCTCCCGGCCCACCTGCCGGCCCAGCCCAGCGCCGCTCCAGCGAGCTGCTTGCCGGCCAGGCAGGCATGCAGGTGCCCGACGGCGACCGCAGCGCGCGCCACGCACCTGCTCGCCGCCTCGCCGCTCCCCGCGCCCGGTGACGTCGTGGACCGGCCTCCCTCGCTCCCCCGAACCCCCCAGACACCCCCTCTCCTCTCCAGCTCCTCCCCCTCGCGCTCCCCCGCCATGGCCGACGCCACCAGCGCCGTGCCTTCGTCGTAGCCGTGCTCCCCGCCGCCCGTGCGTCCTCTCACCGTGTCCAGGAGCTCCGCCGCTGTCCACTCCATCAAGCAAGCCGAGCCCCGAGCGCTCGAAACGCCCGAGTCCACCGCAACGACCTCGCCCGAACCGCCGTCGCCGGAGATCCCCTTCAACGCCGTCGTCGCTCCGGTCCATCTCCGGCCACACCAAGGGCTTCGTCGCACTCACTGTGAGCTTAGCCATCTTCCCCTTCCTTCCGTTCTTGCTCCCGAGCCGTGTAGCGACCTCCCGGAGCTCAACCGCACCCACCGCCGTGGAGCTCGTCGCCGACGTGCTCCCGGTTACCCTCCGACCACTCCACGGTGTCCATCATGCTCACCGTGTCACTTAGCACCTAGCTAGCCACTCCCCGAGCCTCACCGACCCCTCTAGCGTCAAGTTCGTCTTCGGCCGAACCCCAGCGGCCGCCAAAGTCGTCGCCGGCGCCAACTCTGGCCACCCCGACCCCAACGGACTCCACCAAGAGCTGCGGCTCGTCCTCAGCTCCACTCCGGTGGTCTCCGCGACCCATTTGGTGGCCGAAACAGCCAAAACCACTTCCGCCGCCGCGTCGGGCTCGCCGGCGGCTAAACGCCGGTGCAGCCGACCCGGGTTTGACCACGGGTGGGCCCTGGTTGACTCCCCTGAGTCAATGACAGGTGGGGCCCAGCCCTGTTAATTAAACAGGTTTAGTTTTAATTAAACTTTAATTAATTTAATCACCCTGACATGCGGGACCCACTGTCAGGTTTGACCCGGACGTGTTCCGTTGACCTGCTGACGTCACACTGACGTCAGGCTGACGCAATAATTGATTTTCTGGAATTATTCTAATATAGGAAATTCCAGAATATAATTTAAACTTCAAAAATTCATAACTTTTATTCTGTAACTCCAAATCAGACAAATTATATATGAAAAATGATCAGAAAAATCCAATCTATCCATCTGTACTATTTTCATGCATGACTAAACAAGTTAACTTGATGTTTAATGCAGAACAAGGAAAAACACTTTAAAGGACCATAATTGAGTTTGAAATTTGAATCTTTGATCCAAATTGGTACAAACCCTTCTGGTTTTAGTTGCATTAGCCCAACACACTCATATTGCCATGTTTCATGCATGCATCATATTGTTGCACATTGTTTGGTGATGGTTGTGTATCAGTGTCCTTTGCGACAGGTTCTGCCTCCGAGGAGTATCGTAATTACCCTAACGAAGAACCGTATCAGTGCATCGAACCATCAGGCAAGCAACCAACCATTTGATCATATCGATACAATCCCATGTTCTCGCTCCTGCTCTCTTTTACTGCATTAAGACAACGCGTTTCAAACTGCTGTGTGCTACGGTAGTTGAACCCACTTCCTCTGCATGACCTGTCATTGCCACAGTAACTAGATGAAACCCACTAGCTTGTGTAGGAGTTGATTGAGCCATATGTATGTGTTGTTCCTACCTTGTTATTCCTGCTATGCTTAGAGTCGTGTGAGGTCTGGTTCATCTGGGTGATGGGCTAGAGTGAAATGATTATGTCAGTAATGGGAGTGGTGTGGTGAACACGATTTGGTAAAGGTATCGATGAGAGGCCATGTAGGAGTACATGGTGGGTTGTTTCATTGAAGCCGACCTTAAGCACTGAGATCTGTATGTGTGATTTAAGAACCAGCTACTACCATGCATTGGGCCCGAAACCAATGGACCCTCTCGACTTCTTATTCACCCTAGTTCTCTGTCCAGGAGTTGCAAGTAGTTTCTGGTGTTTGTAGCCTACTGGAGGCCGTGGACATCGCTGACCGTAGGGGTGGGCTGTGATGCGGTAGGTACGTGGCACGGTGTACCGAATACCCGTTAGGTATCTCGGGAACCCTGTTCACATTGTTCGGGGCCGTATGGGAAACCTCGGCCGGACTCCCTGCGGATGGAACCTGGATAGGCGATAAACCTGGACTGGAGGCTTAGGTGGTTAGGTAGGTCGTGGCCGACACCCACGTTGGGCTTCCGCTTGAAGGTTGCCGAGTACATGTCGTGTAAACGACGGTAAGTGGTGAGAGCGTGTATGAAGAAGTACACCCCTGCAGGGTTATCATGATCTATTCGAATAGCCGCGTCCGCGGTAAAGGACTACTTGGTTGCCTATACAGTTCATAGACAAGTAAATGGAAACTACTAAAAGCCTCAAGATAAGTGTGAGTGCCGAGGATGGCTCTTCCGTAGGAAGACGGAGGTGGATCCTCGGTAGTGTATTGAATTGGTGAGTAGTGGACTCGTGTGCGCAAAACCATTTCGAGTTGGAGTCTCGTAGGTTAGCCTAGCCAAGAGTCAAAGCTGGCTTGCTGCAACAACTCCACCAACCCTTCTTGATAATATGCATGTATGTAGGATCTGATGTAAGTCTTGCTGAGTATCTTTGTACTCATGTTGCTATAATTTACATTTTTCACAGAAGACGCTGCAACCCCTTCTGATGGGTTCTACATAGACGTTGACATCAATGATTAGGCTAAGGCCCAGGTGGTGATCCTGAGCTTGTGAAGGACCACGTAGTATAGCTAGGCTTTCCAAGCCTCTTTTATTTTACTAGTTGTCTGTACTCAGACAAGTTACTTCCGCTGCTGGTTTGTATGACCGTATGACCTGAATGCTGGGTCGTGAGACCCGTACCTTTGTGTATGTTATGTATGGCTCTCTGAGCCTTAAATAAAGTACTTGTGTCGTAGAGTCATGTTGTGATGCCTTGTTGTATTTGCACATATCGAGCATATTGTGTGTATGATTGAAATGCTTGGTATGTGTGGGATCTGACTATCTAGTTGTTTATCCTTAGTAGCCTCTCTTACCGGGAAATGTCTCCTAGTGTTACCTCTGAGCCATGGTAGCTTGCTGCTGCTCGGGAACACTTAGGCTGGCCGGCATGTGTCCTTCTTCGTTCCTGTGTCTATCCCTTCGGGGAAATGTCACGCATTGAGTACCGGAGTCCTGTTAGCCCGCTACAGCCCGGTTTACCGGAGTCCTGCTAGCCCAGTGCTACAGCCCGGACCCACTTGCTGATGACCGACACGTTCGTTGCTGGGTCATGGATGCCTGTCCCTGTAAGTCTGTGCCACTTTGGGTTTACGACTAGTCATGTCAGCCCGGGCTCCTTATCATATGGATGCTAGCGACACTATCATATACGTGAGCCAAAAGGCGCAAACGGTCCCGGGCAAAGGTAAGGCGACACCCATGGGGATACCGTGCATGAGGCCGCAAAGTGATATGAGGTGTTACAGGCTAGATCGATGTGACATCGAGTCGGGGTCCTGACAGCGTTGGCATCAGAGCCGGACTGCCTGTAGGTTCTCCAAGACAAACCGGTCGATGTTGAGTCTAGAAATTCTCTAGTTATATGTAGGGGAATTGTTTGTGGGTTGGAACGTAAGGCTCTTTTTTACTCCTTTATCTTATGACATTCTGATCTGAGTCAGTCTATTCTTCCACCGGGGGTTAAGGAATTAGGATCTATTCTCTCTATCAGGATCACGTGTTACTAATCAGTAGTACCTTATAGGTTTGATGAATACAAGCCTAGTTCAGTTCTACTACCACACTATGTTGTTAGGATGGATTCAGAACTTTGATATAATGATGTTGAGTGTGTATGAAATCCTTTGTCAAATGTCTCAAAATCCTTCTTGAGCATTTACAGCTGTTATGCTGCCGAAATTTTGCTAGAAATTCTAATGCCTTTGCATTATGATTGTGCTTTCAGATGGCCACTCGCGACCTTAATCAAGTGGTTCGCCTGACTCGATGCCTAGATGTACCCGGCCATACTGCCATGTTGGTCAGGGTAATGACTGAGGCTGGATACCGTTGGTATCCTGAGTACACGGTCGAAGAGCAATTTCGGGACTTTAATCAAAGCCAGTATCTCTGCACTGTCAGGATATTTCCATCTTATCCTGGGTCCACCGAGCCCCTTCACTGCTCCTATGGACTCGGGGTTACTATTGAGATGGCTGTGCAGGACGCCGCCTACTCTATGATGACCATCATGCGAGTCAGATCTGGTCTATTTCGGGACTCTGATTTCCGGTATATGCCAGGATCACTTCCGGGAGCACAAGGGTATCTCCAGGCTATCTATGCTGACCCCACCCAGGAGGATTCACGGACTCGCACCACTGCTGATTTGCTCGAGGATAAGGACCGTGAAAATCGGGCCTTGAGGTTAGAGCTCTTCAATACCCGTGCTGACCACTGGGCCACATTGACTCGGTTTGCACCGGCGGTGCAAGCTGGATATTCGGATATGCGCGATCTCTATCCTGTGAGATCTGCTCTGCCAGGCGTGATGGGTTGGCGTGATGTAGGAGGCATCACCCCACCTCGCGGTCCCTGCAGGCCACCGTCTGTTGGTCCAAGACCTCATCCTAGCCCCTATGGTCCACAAGCTCCGCGAGATCATCTGTTTCCGGATGATCATGTTGATCTTCCAGTCTATGGAGGTGACTTCTACGAGGACTACTACGGATCGGTCTGAGTTAGTGGTAGTATCACTAGTTCGTGTTAGCTGTGTCGTCTATCGTCATGCGTGACTCGTGGGATATGACCTAGTTTGTATCGCCTTCCGGAGGTGTAGAAAAATAATGTATAGGAGCTTGGAATGCCTCCGATGAGATGTAATCCTCTTTTCACCGTAATAGTACCTTGTTTGGTCTTGTACTAAACCTTGTATGGTGTGTATGACGATGGAATAAAGAAGCAGTTTCTGTATCTACCATGTCATACGGATGATCATCTTGCATTCCGAGTTATTCCTTACATTCTGTATCCTATGTCGGAATTTTATCATCCTGACTAAATCATTGTCTTGTTTACCTAGGATGGTCAACACGCGCACTAACCCTGCTCCTCAAGAGCAGGCCGAAGGCAGCGAAGTCAGGAATGCAAATCTGCCTCATCCTCCTTCCCTAGCCAAGGTTATGATGGAAGCCGAAAGAAACAAGCGGGAGACCAACCGTTTGTTGGAGCGTATTGAACAGAACACGGCACACCATCAGAGGACTAACGTGGTGTCACTCAGTGATTTTATCAAGTTACATCCACCCACGTTCCACCACTCCGTCGAGCCTCTCGACGCTGATGATTGGCTTCGCAGTATTTCTCACAAACTGCGCTCCGCGCTAGTAGCCGAGGCTGACAAGGTCACCTTTGCTGCATATCATCTTGAAGGCCCCGCCAGTCTATGGTGGGAGAATTATGGAGCTATGCGTCCAGCAGGCCATGTCACTACTTGGGCTGAATTCAGCGAGGCTTTCCGTGAACATCACATTCCGGAGGGTCTCATGGACCGTAAGCGTGAGGAATTTTGCAGTTTCACTCAGGGCCGACTCTCTGTGGATGCTTACAGCAGGGAGTTCGGTAACCTCGCACGATATGCAACTGAGGAAGTTTCTACTGATGCCAAGAAGCAAGCAAGGTTCCGTAAGGGGCTTAGTCCTGAGCTTCGCCGCGACCTCCGTCTGCATGAGTGCACATCTTTTCAGAAACTTGTTAACAAGGCCATCAGTGCTGAAACTGGTCAGACTGATTATGACGCAACACGCAAGCATGGCCGTGACATGGGTTCCTCATCCGGTGCTGGTCCTCAGAAGCGCCGCGTGTGGGTGCCCAACACCGCCCTGCCACCCAGGTTCACATCGAGGCCATCCTTCCAGACGCCTCGCCCCGTTCAACAGTCTGCACCAGCCAAGCCCTATGGGGGTCCAACCAACAATGCTCCTCCACGTACCAGTTCCGTGACTTGTTTCAAGTGTGGGGAATCTGGTCACTATATGCGTGAGTGTCCCCAGACCAACCCCAACCAATCTGCTAAAGTTGTTTGCCGTGGCAAGCCGACAGGGAAAGTGTTCCACGCCAAGCCGGCCACCGCTACACGTGGCCATGTCAACTATATCTCTGCCGAAGAAGCTCAAGAGGATCCCAACGTCGTTCTTGGTACGCTTCTTGTTAATTGCCACCCGGCATCTGTTCTTTTCGATACAGGAGCCTCTCATTCTTTTATATCCGAAAATTATGCTCGTTTGCATAACATCGCATTCTGTGACATGCCAACCTCTATGGTAATTCAAACTCCGGGATCCAAATGGCAAACTTCTAGAGTAAGCCATGGAAATGAAATCCAAGTCGACAGACTAGTTTTCCTCGCATCTTTGATAGCCCTCAAATCTTCAGATATTAATATCATTCTGGGTATGGACTGGATGTCAGTTCATCATGCCCAAATTGATTGCTTCACTAGGACTGTTCAACTTACCCATCCTTCGGGGAAGATAGTCAATGTCTTGACCCGAATAGCCAAGCGACAGTTATATTCTCTTAACGCCAGCCCTTTGCCAGACCTTGAGGACGTCCCGGTAGTCCGTGACTTTCCGGATGTCTTCCCAGAGGAATTGCCAGGTGTTCCACCCGACAGGGATGTTGAGTTCGTAATAGACCTCATTCCAGGAACCGTTCCGATTGCTAGAAGACCCTATAAGATGGCACCACTAGAACTAGCCGAGCTTAAGAAACAACTCGATGAGTCCTTGAAAAAGGGTTTCATCCGACCTAGTTCATCTCCGTGGGCTTGCCCCATCCTATTCGTCAAGAAGAAGGATGGTACGGACCGGATGGTTGTAGACTACCGACCGGTCAATTTGGTCACAATCAAGAACAAATATCCGCTCCCTAGGATCAACGACCTGTATGATCAGCTCGCTGGATCCTCAGTCTTCTCCAAGATGGATTTGAGGTTGGGCTACCATCAAATCAAAATCAGAAACGGGGACATTCCTAAAACGGCCTTTGTTACTCGTTATGGCCAATACGAGTATACCGTCATGTCCTTCGGTTTAACCAACGCTCCAGCCACCTTTTCTCGGTTAATGAACTCAATCTTCATGGAGTATTTGGATAAATTCGTCGTAGTTTATCTCGATGATATACTCATCTACTCCAAGAACGAGGAAGAACATGCCGAACATCTAAGGCTAGTGTTGAAGAAACTTCGAGAGCACCGCCTTTATGCCAAGTTTTCCAAATGTGAATTTTGGTTGTCAGAAGTGACCTATCTGGGTCATGTAATATCTGGTAAAGGTATTGCTGTTAACCCTGAGCGAGTTCAAGCCGTCCTTAATTGGACTCCACCTGAATCGGTCAAGCAAGTTCAGAGTTTTCTAGGCTTAGCGAGTTATTGCCGTCGCTTTGTCGAAAACTTCTCCAAAGTTGCTAAACCTCTAACCGAACTCCTTAAGAAGGATAAAAAGTTTGAATGGACTCCACAATGTGAGCACAGCTTTCAAGAACTGAAAAGACGCCTGACTTCTGCTCCCGTTCTTGTACCGCCAGACTTCTCCAAGGACTTTGTTATCTACTGCGACGCCTCGCGACAAGGACTAGGCTGTATTCTCATGCAAGATCGACATGTAATTGCTTACGCCTCACGGCAATTGCACCCACATGAGGAGAATTATCCTACTCATGATCTAGAGCTTGCAGCTGTAGTCTATGCACTTAAGACCTGGCGACATTACCTCCTCGGTAACCGTTGCGAAATATTCACTGATCACCAAAGTCTGAAGTACATTTTCACCCAACCGGATTTGAATCTCAGGCAAAGACGTTGGGTTGAGTTGATCACAGACTTCGACTTAGGAATAACTTACACCCCAGGGAAAGCCAACGTCATGGCTGATGCGCTAAGTCGTAAATCTTATTGTAACAACCTAATGTTACAACAAAGTCAACCGCTTCTCCATGAGGAATTTCGGAAGCTTAACCTTCACATTGTTCCTCAAGGTTTCCTTTCCACCTTGGTGGCGAAACCTACCCTTACGGATCAGATCATCAAAGCACAGAAGGTAGATACGGGAATTTCCCGCATCAAGAGAAACATCAAGAAAGGAGTTGCGAATTGTTTCTCCATTGATGATCAAGGGGTCGTATACTTCGGAAATCGATTAGTGGTTCCCAAGGTGCGAAACTTGAGACGATTGATCCTTAAGGAAGCTCATGAATCTCCTCTCACCATTCATCCCGGTAGTACCAAGATGTATCAGGACCTACGCCAGAGGTTCTGGTGGACTAGGATGAAGAGAGAAATTGCTCAGTATATTGCTAATTGCGACGTCTGTCGTCGTGTAAAAGCAGAGCATCAACGGCCTGCTGGCACCCTTCAACCCCTAGCTATTCCTGAATGGAAGTGGGATAAAATTGGTATGGATTTCATTACCGGTTTTCCGAGGACCAAGAGAGGGAATAATGCTATCTTTGTCGTTGTCGATCGTCTTTCCAAAGTGGCCCATTTCCTACCTGTTCGTGAGAGTATAACCGCTAGTCAGCTGGCAGACTTATACATCTCCCGAATAGTGTCTCTCCATGGTGTTCCTTTGGAAATTAACTCGGATTGAGGAAGTATTTTCACCTCTCGATTTTGGGAAAGTTTCCAAAATGCTATGGGAACCCGTCTCTCCTTTAGCACCGCTTTCCACCCTCAGTCGAGTGGTCAAGTGGAACGCGTCAACCAGATTCTAGAAGACATGCTTCGAGCCTCTGTTATCTCATTCGGAATGGATTGGGAGAAGTGCCTTCCATTTGCCGAATTCGCTTACAACAACAGCTATCAATCTAGCTTGGGTAAAGCCCCTTTTGAAGTTCTCTATGGACGACGGTGTCGAACACCCCTTAACTGGTCAGAGACCGGGGAAAGACAATTCTTTGGCCAGGATATGATTCAGGAAGCAGAAGAACAAGTTCGCATCGTTCGTGAAAAGTTGAAAACAGCCCAATCTCGTCAAAAGAGTCAATATGACCGAAAACATAAGGCTATGACTTTCGAGGTTGACGAGAAGGCTTATCTTCGGGTTACCCCTCTGAAGGGAACCCATCGTTTCGGTATCAAAGGCAAATTGGCTCCTCGTTACATTGGACCTTTTCGCATTCTCGCCAAACGAGGAGAAGTTGCCTACCAGTTGGAACTACCTCCGCACCTCTCCAGAGTCCACGATGTCTTCCATGTTTCTCAACTCAGGCGTTGCTTCTCGGGTCCTATCCGTGGAGTGGACTACGAAACGCTTGGTCTCCAAGATAATCTTACATATCGAGAGTACCCCATTCGTATCCTCGATCAGGCCGAGCGTACCACTCGACGTCATAATATCAAGTTTCTCAAAGTACAATGGTCGCACCATTCTGAGGATGAAGCAACTTGGGAAAGGGAGGATCGTCTTCGACTTGAGTATCCCGCCTTCTTTCCGGAGGAACCCAAATCTCGGGACGAGATTCTTTTGAGTGGGGGTGAGTTGTCACATCCTAGTTAGCCATGCATTAGAGTGTTGCATCATGTTTACTCTTTCATCAAAAACCTGAAATGGGGATGACAGAACCCCCAGTCCCCTCTGAATCCAATTAGGGTTTACTAAAAACTTTTTCAATGAACCTGAAATGCCCTTCTAAAATGCCCATCATTTTTGTCTTGGTTCAGAACCTCTGCCAAAAGTGGTGCACATTTTCCTAGGCCATCCTAGGGTTTTTGAATTAAATCATAAATATTTGAATTTGGGCATTTAAAATTATATAAAATATTTAAATGCTCAAATATCTCCAAACTAAAATGTTTCATGTTGGAAATAATCCAACTATGGACCAGGAGTAGTTTGGTGATTTTAGGAGTTGCCTAAGTATTTTATTTAATTAAACAAAGTTGCAGAAGTATTAAAAAAATAGAAAACAGAAAGAAATGGAAAAAAACTTACCTGGCACCCTGCTCCCGGCCCACCTGCCGGCCTAGCCCAGCGCCGCTCCAGCGAGCTGCTTGCCGGCCAGGCAGGCAGGCAGGTGCCCGACGGCGACCGCAGCGCGCGCCACGCACCTGCTCGCCGCCTCGCCGCTCCCCGCGCCCGGTGACGTCGTGGACCGGCCTCCCTCGCTCCCCCGAACCCCCCAGACACCCCCTCTCCTCTCCAGCTCCTCCCCCTCGCGCTCCCCCGCCATGGCCGACGCCACCATCGCCGTGCCTTCGTCATAGCCGTGCTCCCCGCCGCCCGTGCGTCCTCTCACTGTGTCTAGGAGCTCCGCCGCTGTCCACTCCATCGAGCAAGCCGAGCCCCGAGCGCTCGCAATGCCCGAGTCCACCGCAACGACCTCGCCCGAACCGCCGTCGCCGGAGATCCCCTTCAACGCCGTCGTCGCTCCGGTCCATCTCCGGCCACACCAAGGGCTTCGTCGCACTCACTGTGAGCTTAGCCATCTTCCCCTTCCTTCCGTTCTTGCTCCCGAGCCGTGTAGCGACCTCACGGAGCTCAACCGCACCCATCGCCATGGAGCTCGTCGCCGACGTGCTCCCGGTTACCCTCCGACCACTCCACGGTGTCCATCATGCTCACCGTGTCACTTAGCACCTAGCTAGCCACTCCCCGAGCCTCACCGACCCCTCTAGCGTCAAGTTCGTCTTCGGCCGATCCCCGGCGGCCGCCAAAGTCGTCGCCGGCGCCAACTCCGGCCACCCCGACCCCAACGGACTCCACCAAGAGATGCGGCTCGTCCTCAGCTCCACTCCGGTGGTCTCCGCGACCCATTTCGTGGCCGAAACAGCCAAAACCACTTCCGCCGCCGCGTCGGGCTCGCCGGCGGCTAAACGCCGGTGCAGCCGACCTGGGTTTGACCACGGGTGGGCCCTGGTTGACTCCCCTGAGTCAATGACAGGTGGGGCCCAGCCCTGTTAATTAAACAGGTTTAGTTTTAATTAAACTTTAATTAATTTAATCACCCTGACATGCGGGACCCACTGTCAGGTTTGACCCGGACGTGTTCCGTTGACCTGCTGACGTCACACTGACGTCAGGCTGACGCAATAATTGATTTTCTGGAATTATTCTAATATAGGAAATTCCAGAATATAATTTAAACTTCAAAAATTCATAACTTTTATTCTGTAACTCCAAATCAGACAAATTATATATGAAAAATGATCAGAAAAATCCAATCTATCCATCTGTACTATTTTCATGCATGACTAAACAAGTTAACTTGATGTTTAATGCAGAACAAGGAAAAACACTTTAAAGGACCATAATTGAGTTTGAAATTTGAATCTTTGATCCAAATTGGTACAAACCCTTCTGGTTTTAGTTGCATTAGCCCAACACACTCATATTGCCATGTTTCATGCATGCATCATATTGTTGCACATTGTTTGGTGATGGTTGTGTATCGGTGTCCTTTGCGACAGGTTCTGCCTCCGAGGAGTATCGTAATTACCCTAACGAAGAACCGTATCAGTGCATCGAACCATCAGGCAAGCAACCAACCATTTGATCATATCGATACAATCCCATGTTCTCGCTCCTGCTCTCTTTTACTGCATTAAGACAACGCGTTTCAAACTGCTGTGTGCTACGGTAGTTGAACCCACTTCCTCTGCATGACCTGTCATTGCCACAGTAACTAGATGAAACCCACTAGCTTGTGTAGGAGTTGATTGAGCCATATGTATGTGTTGTTCCTACCTTGCTATTCCTGCTATGCTTAGAGTCGTGTCAGGTCTGGTTCATCTGGGTGATGGGCTAGAGTGAAATGATTATGTCGGTAATGGGAGTGGTGTGGTGAACACGATTTGGTAAAGGTATCGATGAGAGGCCATGTAGGAGTACATGGTGGGTTGTTTCATTGAAGCCGACCTTAAGCACTGAGATCTGTATGTGTGATTTAAGAACTAGCTACTACCATGCATTGGGCCCGAAACCAATGGACCCTCTCGACTTCTTATTCACCCTAGTTCTCTGTCCAGGAGTTGCAAGTAGTTTCTGGTGTTTGTAGCCTACTGGAGGCCGTGGACAGCGCTGACCGTAGGGGTGGGCTGTGATGAGGTAGGTACGTGGCACGGTGTACCGAATACCCGTTAGGTATCTCGGGAACCCTGTTCACATCGTTCGGGGCCGTATGGGAAACCTCGGCCGGACTCCCTGCGGATGGAACCTGGATAGGCGATAAACCTGGACTGGAGGCTTAGGTGGTTAGGTAGGTCGGGGCCGACACCCACGTTGGGCTTCCGCTTGAAGGTTGCCGAGTACATGTCGTGTAAACGACGGTAAGTGGTGAGAGCGTGTATGAAGAAGTACACCCCTGCAGGGTTATCATGATCTATTCGAATAGCCGTGTCCACGGTAAAGGACTACTTGGTTGCCTATACAGTTCATAGACAAGTAAATGGAAACTACTAAAAGCCTCAAGATAAGTGTGAGTGCCGAGGATGGCTCTTCCGTAGGAAGACGGAGGTGGATCCTCGGTAGTGTATTGAATTGGTGAGTAGTGGACTCGTGTGCGCAAAACCATTTCGAGTTGGAGTCTCGTAGGTTAGCCTAGCCAAGAGTCAAAGCTGGCTTGCTGCAACAACTCCACCAACCCTTCTTGATAATATGCATGTATGTAGGATCTGATGTAAGTCTTGATGAGTACCTTTGTACTCATGTTGCTATAATTTACATTTTTCACAGAAGACGCTGCAACCCCTTCTGATGGGTTCTACGTAGACGTTGACATCAATGATTAGGCTAAGGCCCAGGTGGTGATCCTGAGCTTGTGAAGGACCACGTAGTATAGCTAGGCTTTCCAAGCCTCTTTTATTTTACTAGTTGTCTGTACTCAGACAAGTTACTTCCGCTGCTGGTTTGTATGACTGTATGACCTGAATGCTGGGTCGTGAGACCCGTACCTTTGTGTATGTTATGTATGGCTCTCTGAGCCTTAAATAAAGTACTTGTGTCGTAGAGTCATGTTGTGATGCCTTGTTGTATTTGCACATATCGAGCATATTGTGTGTATGATTGAAATGCTTGGTATGTGTGGGATCTGACTATCTAGTTGTTTATCCTTAGTAGCCTCTCTTACCGGGAAATGTCTCCTAGTGTTACCTCTGAGCCATGGTAGCTTGCTGCTGCTCGGGAACACTTAGGCTGGCCGGCATGTGTCCTTCTTCGTTCATGTGTCTGTCCCTTCGGGGAAATGTCACGCATTGAGTACCGGAGTCCTGTTAGCCCGCTACAGCCCGGTTTACCAGAGTCCTGCTAGCCCAGTGCTACAGCCCGGACCCACTTGCTGATGACCGACACGTTCGTTGCTGGGTCATGGATGCCTGTCCCTGTAAGTCTGTGCCACTTTGGGTTTACGACTAGTCATGTCAGCCCGGGCTCCTTATCATATGGATGCTAGCGACACTATCATATACGTGAGCCAAAAGGCGCAAACAGTCCCGGGCAAAGGTAAGGCGACACCCGTGGGGATACCGTGCGTGAGGCCGCAAAGTGATATGAGGTGTTACAGGCTAGATCGATGTGACATCGAGTCGGGGTCCTGACATACAATTACTATATTAATGCTTTTATGAAGAAAGTCAACGCTGTCCAAGAAGAGACTAATATTTTGCAGGAAGCTATGGAAGAAGAAATTGATGAAACTGTGAGCTCATTGGATGAAAAAGATGATTAGGAGAGCGAAGAACAAAAGGAGGAAGAGCGGATTAGCTACCCATGCCCACATTCTAATGAGAGTAACCCTCCAACTCATACATTATTTAATTCCCCTTCGTGCTTACCAAAGGATGATTGTTATGATCCCTTGAATTTGTTTGAAATATCCCTTTTTGATGATGCTTGCTATGCTTGTGGCCAAGATGCCAATATGAATTATGCTTATGGAGATGAACTTGCTATAGTTCCTTATGTTAAACATGAAATTGCTGCTATTGCGCCCATGCATGATAGTCCTATTATCTTTTTGAATTCTCCAAACTACACTATATCGGAGAAGTTTGTGCTTATTAAGGATTATATTGATGGGTTGCCTTTTACCATTGCACATGATGATTTTGATGAATATAATATTCATGTGCTTGCTGCTCCTACTTGCAACTATTATGAGAGAGGAACTCTATCTCCACCTCTCTATGTTTCCAACACGATAGAATTGCAAGAAACTGCTTATACTATGGATTGGCTTTTACTATGTGTGCATGAATTGTTCTTTTATGACATGCCGATGCATAGGAAGAGAGTTAGACTTCGTTGTAGCATGATATATGTTACTTTGTGCTCACTACTAAATTACAAATCATTGTTTATTAAAATTGGCTTTGATATACCTTGGGATCCGGGTGGATCCATTACTTGAGCACTATATGCCTAGCTTAATGGCTTTAAAGAAAGCGCTGCCAGGGAGACAACCCGGAAGTTTTAAAGAGTCATTTATTTCTGTTGAGTGATTTCATATAGTTTAAAAACAACAAAAATAAAGAGGGGAACCCAAAACTTTTCAAAAAGAGAAGTGAAAGTGAGAGAGACGAGCATTGTGAAAGTGGGGGCCGTCCTTGAACTTTGTTCATGCCCATGGGAACTTTGTGAATCTTAATTACAGAAAATTTTCAATAAAAATAATTATCCCCTTGTACAATTCCATTGTATTATAAAAATAATGTGCCAAGGTTTTCCTTTAGGATATTTACAATGCTTGTTGGTTTGTACGGTGCAGGACAGAAACTTTGGCTGTAGTGCGTGATTTTACATTTTTAACTGGAACGTCAAATGGTTCTGATTCTTTTTGCATTGTCTTGCTGTAGAATTTGTTTAGTTTTCCTAATTTTGGAAGAATTTTTCAAGTATCAGAAGTATGGTGAATGTTCAGATTGCTACATACTGTTCTGTTTTAAACAGATTCTGTTTTTGATGTATAGTTTGCTTGTTTTGATGAAACTATCAATTTATATCAGTGGATTAAGCCATGAAAAAGTTATATTACAGTAGACGCAATGCAAAAATAAAATATGAATTGGTTTGCAACAGTACTTAGAGTGGTGATTTGCTTTATTATACTAACGGATCTTACCGAGTTTCTGTTGAAGTTTTGTGTGGATGTAGTGTCTAATCGAGGATGTTCGATGTGAGAAGAAGGAAGAGAGGCAAGAGCTCAAGCTTGGGGATGCCTGAGGCCCCCCAAGTAAATTTTCAAGGAGACTCAAGCGTCTAAGCTTGGGGATGCTGGGGAGGCATCCCCTCTTTCTTCAACAAGTATCGGTATGTTTCGGATTCGTTTCGTTCATGCATTATGTGCAAGTCTTGGAGCGTCTTTTGCAATTAGGTTTTTATTTTTCTTTTATGCACCATGTTGGTATGAGATAGTCCTTGGTTGATTTATAGAATGCTCATTGCACTTCACTTAAATCTTTTGAGTGTGGCTTTATAGAATGCTTCATGTGCTTCACTTATATCATTTGAAGTTGGATTGCCTGTTTCTCTTTACATAGAAAACCGCCATTTGTAGAATGCTGTTTTGCTTCACTTATATTTGTTAGAGCGTGGGCATATCTTTTGTAGAAAGAATTAAACTCTCTTGCTTCACTTATATCTTTCTAGAGAGATGACCGGAATTGGTCATTTACATGGTTAGTCATAAAATCCTACATAAACTTGTAGATCGCTGAATATGATATGTTTGATTGCTTGCAATAGTTTTGCGATATAAAGATGGTGATATTAGAGTTATGCTAGTGGGTGGTTGTGGATTGTAGAGACACTTGTGTTGAGGTTTGCAAGTCCCGTAGCATGCACGTATGGTAACCGTTGTGTGACAAATTTGAAGCATGGGGTGTTTCTTAGATTGTCTTCCTTATGAGTGGCGGTCGGGGACGAGCGATGGTCTTTTCCTACCAATCTATCCCCCTAGGGGCATGCGTAGTAGTACTTTGCTTCGAGGGCTAATAAACTTTTGCAATAAGTATATGAGTTCTTTATGACTAATGTGAGTCCATGGATTATACGCACTTTTACCTTTCCATCATTGCTAGCCTCTTCGGTACCGTGCATTGCCCTTTCTCACCTCGAGAGTTGGTGCAAACTTCGCCGGTGCATCCAAACCCCGTGATACGATACGCTCTATCACACATAAGCCTCATTATATCTTCCTCAAAACAGCCACCATACCTACCTATCATGGCATTTCCATAGCCATTCCGAGATATATTGCCATGCAACTTCCATCATCATCATATTCATGACTTGAGCATTCATTGTCATATTGCTTTGCATGATCGTAAGATAGCTAGCATGATGTTTTCATGGCTTGTCCGTTTTTTGATGTCATTGCTACGCTAGATCATTGCATATCCCGATACACCGCCGGAAGCATTCATATAGAGTCATATCTTTGTTCTAGTATCGAGTTTTAATGTTGAGTAGTAAGTAAATAAAAGTGTGATGATCATCATTTTAGAGCATTGCCCCATGAAAAAAGGGAAAAAAGGAAAGGCCAAAGAAGCCCACCCAAAAAAAAAGGGCAACGTTACTATCTCTTTTTCCACACTTGCGCTTCAAGGTAGCACCATGTTCTTCATGTAGTGAGTCTCATATCTTGTGCTTCAAAGTAGCACCATGTTCTTCATATAGATTGTCTCCTATGTTGTCACTTTCATATACTAGTGGGAATTTTCATTATAGAACTTGGCTTGTATATTCCAATGATGGGCTTCGTCAAATGCCCTAGGTCTTCATGAGCAAGCAAGTTGGATGCACACCCACTTAGTTTCTTTTGTTGAGCTTTCATACACTTATAGCTCTTAGTGCATCCGTTCCATGGCAATCCCTAGTCCTCGCATTGACATCAATTGATGGGCATCTCCATATCCCGTTGATTAGCCGCGTCGATGTGAGACTTTCTCTTTTTTTGTCTTCTCCACATAACCTCCATCATTATATTCTATTCCACCTATAGTGCTATATCCATGGCTTGCGCTCATGTATTGCGTGAGGGTTGAAAAAGCTGAAGCGCGTTAAAAAGTATGAACCAATTGCTCGGCTTGTCAACGGGGTTGTGCATGATGGGGGCATTTTGTGTGACGAAAATGAAGCATGGCCAAACTGTATGATTTTGTAGGGATAAGCTTGCTTTTGCCTTGTTGTTTTGAAAAGACATGATTGCTTTATTGGTACACTCGAAGTATTATTGTTTTATGTCAAATGATAGACTATTGCTTTGAATCACTCGTGTCTTAATATTCATGCCATGATTAGACATATGATCAAGATTATGCTAGGTAGCATTCCACATCAAAAATTATTCTTTTTTATCATTTACCTACTCGAGGACGAGCAGGAATTAAGCTTGGGGATGCTGATACATCTCCGTCGTATCTATAATCTTTTATTGTTCCATGCCAATATTATTCACTTTCATATACTTTTTGGCAACTTTTTATATTATTTTTGGGACTAACTTATTGATCCAGTGCCCAGTCCTTGTTCCTGTCTGTTGCATGTTTTATGTTTCGCAGAATATCCATATCAAACGGAGTCCAAACGGGATAAAAACCGATGGAGCTTACTTTTGGAAAATATGGAAAATTCCGGAAGAAAAATCAACGCGAACCAGTGCCCGAGGTGGTCACAAGGCAGGGGGGTGCGCCTGCCCCCCTGGGCGCGCCCCCTACCCTCGTGAGCCCATCGTAAGGCGGTTGCCGCTCTTCTTTTGCCACAAGAAAGCTAATATTCGGAAAAAAAATCACGGCGAAGGTTTCAGGCCAATCGGAGTTACGGATCTCCATGTATACACGCAACGGTGAAACAGAGCCAGAACAGAATGCAGAAACAGAGAGATAGATCCAATCTCGGAGGGGCTCTCGCCCCTCCCAAGCCATTGGAGCCAAGGACCAGAGGGGAAACCCTTCTCCCATCTAGGGAGAAGGTCAAGGAAGAAGAAGAAGAAGGGGGGCTCTCTCCCCCTTGCTTCTGGTGGCGCCGGAACACCGCCGGGGGCCATCATCATCACCGCGATCTTCACCAACACCTCTGCCATCTTCACCAACATCTCCATCACCTTCCCCCTTCTATCTACAGCGGTCCACTCTCTCGCAACCCGCTGTACCCTCTACTTGAACATGGTGCTTTATGCTTCATATTATTTTCCAATGATGTGTTGCCATCCTATGATGTCTGAGTAGATTTTCGTTGTCCTATCGGTGATTGATGAATTGCTATGATTGGTTTGAGTTGCATATTTTATTATTGGTGCTGTCCTATTATGCCCTCCGTGTCGCGCAAGCGTGAGGGATTCCCGCTGTAGGGTTTCCAATATGTTTATGATTTGCTTATGGTGGGTGGCGTGAGTGACAGAAGCACAGACCCGAGTAAGTAGGTTGTTTGCATACGGGATAAAAGGGGACTTGATGCTTTAATGCTATGGTTTGGTTTTACCTTAATGAATCTTTAGTAGTTGTGGATGCTTGCTAGAGTTCCAATCATAAGTGCATATGATCCAAGTAGAGAAAGTATTTTAGCTTATGCCTCTCCCTCAAATAGAATTGCAATAGTGATTACCGGTCTAGTAACATAGTCAGTTGCTTAGGGACAATTCCACAACTCCTACCACCACTTTTCCACACTCGCTATATTTACTTTGTTGCATCTTTATTTAAACAGCCCTTACCTTTTATTTACGTGTTCTTTACTTTCTTGCAAACCTATCCAACAACACCTACAAAGTAGTTCTAGTTTCATACTTGTTCTAGGTGAAGCGAACGTCAAGTGTGCGTAGAGTCGTATCAGTGGCAGATAGGACTTGAGAGAGTATTTGTTCTACATTTAGCTCCTCGTTGGGTTCGACACTCTTACTTATCGAAAGAGGCTACAACTATCCCGTATACTTGCGGGTTATCAACTGGGTAACCGGATCCGCCTATGCGCCATACTTCGGTGCCGCCCACCTCAACTATGGACCCTCTGCCCTGGTGGCGGGGGACAAGGCAAAATAACTTTTTCCATAGTTTGAAATGAGCCTCGCAGCCTAAGAGTAATTCACAAAGGGCGACAAAACCAGAAATATGCAGAATGGAACCTGTTGTGAGGTTGTGCAGTTGGATCCCATAATATTCCAGTAGACCCCTGAGGAAAGGGTGGATTGGGAACCCTACGCCCCTCAGAAGGAATGGATGAAGCACACCCTCTCCCCTTGGCTGGGATTGGGAAAATTCTCTGCCAATGCATCGTCACCCATAGAAGTTAATCCTGTCCGTACAAAGACTAGATCCGCGGGGGAAAGATATCCTTGCGTCTGGAAACGATTGAGCTGAAGATGGGATACTGAACAACTTTGCCAATGCCCCTCTTGAGGGCCATGAGGACGCGAGGAGGACCCAGGGATGCTAGCCATGATTTGAGTTTTTCGTGGTCTGCTCTGTTGCTCTTGGGGCGATGTGGGATGGTGTTTTGGAGATCTGACCTCGTTATATAAGCGCCACCCGTGCCTCCTAAAAATATTAAAATATAAAGATCACGAACCGTTCACATTCGCTCACACGCGTGGAAATCGAGGTGACCGCTGGAACAAACGTGATCCAGAGGACTTGGAGTGGAAGTCAAGCAACCACCGAGGCGGCCACGAGGGTGGAGGGCGCGCCCCCTACTAGGCGGGCCCCCCTATCTCGTGGGCCCCTCGGGCATCCACCGACCTACTTCTTCCTCCTATATATACCAACGTACCCCAAGAACATCAGGGGAGCCAACAAAAACCTAATTCCACCACCATAACCTTCTGTATCTGCAAGATCCCATCTTGGAGCCTTCGTCGGCGCTCCGCCGGAGGGGGAATCGATCATGGAGGGCCTCTACATCATCTCCAAGGCCTCTCCGATGAGTTGTGAGTAGTTTACCATAGACCTTCGGGTCCATAGTTATTAGCTAGATGGCTTCTTCTCTCTCTTTGGATCTCAATACAAAGTTCTCCTTGATCTTCTTGGAGATCTATTTGATGTAACTCTTTTTGCGGTGTGTTTGTCGAGATCCAATGAATTGTGGGTTTATGATCAAGTTTATCTATGAAAAATATTTGAATCTCCTCTGAATTCTTTTATGTGTGATTAAGTTATCTTTGCAAGTCTCTTCGAATTATCAGTTTGATTTGGCCTACTAGATTGATCTTTCTTGCCATGGGAGAAGTGCTTAGCTTTGGGTTCAATCTTGCAGTGTCCTTTCCCAGTGACAGCAGGGGCAGCAAGGCACGTATCGTATTGTTGCCATCGAAGATAAAAAGATGGGGTTTATATCATATTGCATGAGTTTATCCCTCTACATAATGTCATCTTTCTTAATGCATTACTCTGTTCTTTATGAACTTAATACTCTAGATGCATGCTGGATAGCGGTCGATGTGTGGAGTAATAATAGTAGATGCAGGCAGGAGTCGGTCTACTTGTCACGGACGTGATGCCTATATACATGATCATGCCTAGATAATCTCATAATTATTCGCTTTTCTATCAATTGCTCGACAGTAATTTGTTCACCCATCGTAATATTTATGCTATCTTGAGAGAAGCCACTAGTGAAACCTATGGCCCCCAGGTCTATCTTTTATCATATAAGCTTTCAATCTACTTTTATTTGCATTTTTACTTTTCCAATCTATATCATAAAATACCAAAAGTATATTTATCCTATCATATTATATCTATCAGATCTCACTTTTGCAAGTGGCCTTGAAGGGATTGACAACCCCTTTGTTGCGTTGGTTGCGAGTTCTTGTTTGTTTGTGTAGGTGCGTGGGACTTTTGAGGAGCCTCCTACTGGATTGATACCTTGGTTCTTAAAAACTGAGGGAAATACTTACGCTACTAGTGCTGCATCACCCTTTCCTCTTCAAGGAAAACCAACGCAAGCTCAAGACATAGCAGCTATCGAAGAAAGACACGTAGAACAAGCTTTGGGGAAGATTTTGAACGGAACGTTAATGAGAGCTATCGGTCTATACTGACGAATATAGTCCGCACCCTGGACTTTGGGGATCAGGGAGAGAACCCCAAAGTTAAGGCGGGAGATATCTACGCAACCCCACATGAACCCGTTAGAAACGTCAAAAATAGGCCCCTAAAGCACTGGCCAAAAGTGCTTAAACATCACTACCGGCCACCCATCAGGGCCCGGGGCAGTGTCCGATTTCATCCCCAGGGACGCCACATCGATTTCCTGAGGCAAGAAGGCCAGCCCCAGGCCCTCGTTTTCCTCCTCAGATACTCTCATTGCGGGGCTCCAAATGTCTGCCCGCAGCCGAGCGAGCGACTCCTCCCTAGAGCCCATCAGCTAGATATAGAATTCATAGATATGGCGAACTATATCCTATTGAAGCAAGAGGAGCCCCTGCTCTGATTGCAACCTCAGGATGGCGCACTTACGTCGCCGACCATTGGCGTAGGCGTGAAAATACTTGGTGTTCGCATCACCCTTGAGCGTCCACCTGATACCACTGCGCCTACGCCAGTATTCCTCCTCAGCTTTAAGGAGGGCCTCAACACGGGCCTCCAACGCGTAGCGCCGAGCCCAATCCTGCTCCGAGAAGCCCATTGAGTCCACAGACGCGTCCATCTGGGCCAGGTCCGCAGTCATGCGTTCCCGGAGCAGTTTGTCTTCACGGCCCTGGTTGCCCCCCCAGCGCTTGACAGCCGCTCTCATGCCAGCCCCCGCGGCAATCCAAAACTCCATCGGCCCGTGCCTGGGCTCGAGGCGGGCCACCCAAGACTCCCATTTGGAAAGAAAACTTTCCTCAAAGCCCGGAGAGTCAAGCCCTGCGGTTTCAAAGAAAAAACCGTGGGCTACGTTTCAATCTGTCCTCCCCTGAGGAAAGAATAAGAGGGACGTGATCCGACCCAATCCTGGTCTTGGCTTGAGGGGAGCACAATGGGAATAGCAGTTCCCAATCCGCGGACATGAAAACCAGGTCCAGCACCGACCAGACCAGAGTTAACTGTTTGTTTGTCCAGGTGTACCGTGTCCCTATGCGCGCCACTTCCCTAAGGGCCATTGCCGCGATCGCATTATGAAACATAGACACCCTAGTCCAGTTGATGATCCCGTTATTCTTGTCCGCTCCCGAGCGGATCAAGTTAAAATCTCCCCCCACCAGCAGTGGTAAGTTGCGCGCGCCTAGGGCCGCTACTTTCACCTGGAGTTCTCCCAAGAACTCCTATGAGCGCGAGTGATCTGCCGGGCCATACACCACAATGACCTCCCACTCCCGCAGAGACGCACGCTGAAGCACGTGACCAGAAATAAAAAACCTACCCGCGTCCCACGCCAACACCTTGCAGCATACTTGGTTGACACCAAGCAGCATACCCCCAGAATGGCCCTGAGCGGGCACCCAATGCCACCCAAAATGCTCCAGGGGATCGATTGCTAGCAAATCGATATCCTGACGAGGGAAATCCGCCTTGATGGTTTCCTGTAAGCTCACTACATCGATCCCCTCATCGTGAATGTATTCCTTCAGCTGGGTCCGCCTCCCAGCGTGGCCAAAGCCACGGATATTCCAAAAGAAGAACCGCATCAAATTATGTGATTGCGGAGACGGATACCCCTATCGGTAACCGCTTTGTCCACACGCCGTGTCTTGGCAGGAGGACGGGTTGGGGGGGACGGCGCAGCCCCTGCTGCTATGTCCCCCTGAGCGGGCCGCGCCACGATCTCCAGAGAAGCCCCTGCTTCTGCTGTCGATGGCGCCACATGGGCAGCTGCTGCCTGAGCCAACGCTGCCTCCGCAATGTCCTTTGAGCGAAGGAGAGAAAGAAGCTCTCGACACTCATCCATGTTCGACATATCAACACCACAATCCTCTAGTAAACCACCTAAGCGCTCATCGGAATAATCTTCAAAAATCGTAAAGCGTGGCAAGGGGTTACCTTCGAGCTCCATGTTCTTCTATGCCAGGACGAGTTGGGCGCACTGAAGCAAATGGCGCGCGCCCTTGGCACCTTTCGTGCGCGAGCTGGCCCGCTCCAGAGAAGGGGAAGATGCCGCCATCGCCTTGGAGCGCTTGGCCGTGGACACGGACGCCGTCTTGGACACAACTTTTCGAAGCGCATCCGCGGAGGGAGGAGGAGCGGGCGTCGCAGACCCGCCCGCCTTCCCAGCTGGAGAGGCCAGGGCCGTCACCACCGGACGAAGCAAGGCAGAAGCACCCGCACCGACCGATGGGGGGCTCGCCGGCGCCATCGAGGGAGTCTTGCGGCCCGCCGTCTTCTTGGGAGCCCACATGGCTCCTTCAGCGTTGACCACCGCTGGCTGATGGGGAGGGGAGCGCGCCCCGAGCACGCGCACACCTCCCGCGTCCTCCATCGCCGGGGAAAGGAGCATCGAGCATCCCCCCGAGTCACAGGAGGCCGTGACGCCCTTGTCGCCCTCCAGGCCAAGCGACATGTTGGAGCCGTATTGGTTGAAAGCCGTCTCATTTCTGCCAACTCCGACCTGCCGCTCGCCCATGTCAGTCGCACCTTCCCCCGCCGGAGCGACGGCCTCCAGATCCTTGTCCTTGAGGCCCAGCTTGTCCCACGAAGCCGTATCAATCGAGTAGTCTCCCATGCTCATGTCGTGGTCCTTGTCTTTGTCGTCCGGCCCCTTGCCCAAACTAGCTAGAGGGAGGAGGAGGAGGCGTCGCGCCCTGCGGATCTGCCTGCTCGACCTCCATCTTGATGGTGAATCCCTCACTGTTGAACCACAACTGCATATAACGACGAGCCTTGGACGGAGAACAGCATGCGAAGCGCATCCGCACTGGCCCAAGCCCCGCCAATGACGCCTGGTCCACCTCCATGGGCCGGCCAATCATGACGGTCCCGGCCATGAGACGGTCCACACGGCGATGCTTGGAAGGCACTCCCCATAGCTTGAACCACACATCGGGCATCAACTCGGCCTTGGGCTCCTCCTGCGGCGCTTCCTTGATATCCGCCATGATATTGTTGAGGGAAAGGAAGACCTTGCCACTGCGGGTCGCCATCCGCAGCATGGCCTTGTTGGGGAAGACGACCGAGAACATGTTGTCGTCGATCGCCGTCACCTGCCAGTCCCACTCCCCCTCGAAAAGGTAGGGAAGCTCCGCCTCCAGAATGGGCACTGACAGCAGCCCCACTGCCGCAGAGATGATGGCCACATCCGCCACCAACTATGCGCGCACCTCCTCACCCTCCGATTCCACAAACGGGAGACAGAAGAAGCCCTCGCCGGGGATGGTGTTGCCCATGATCTGCATCATCAAGGGCCGCCCCCGCGACAGACAGTGAGCCGATGTGTGGCCTTCCTCATGGCAGACGACGCATAGAGGCTTGAAAGTGCACACATTCTGATAATGGCCCGCCCAGCCACACTTGAAGCATTCGGGCCCGTCCGCCTCCTCCACGGGGATGGGGGCCTCAGCCAAGCCCATATAAGCCGATGGCCCCGCCGCCAGGGCCAGCGGCGGCCGCTTGGGCTCCAGCGAGCTCCCCCCCCCCCTTCTGCTTCTGCTTCTTGGCAAAGGGATCCCCGATCCGTTCGCCGTCGAAAGGCAGGAGGGATTCCTTCCGCTTGAGCTCCTTCTTCTGCTCCAGCCCCCGCCGCATGTACTCCTCCTTCTTCCTCTTGCGCTTGTGTTCCTCCAACTGCTTACTCTCTTGCTCGGCCAGCCACCAGGGAGGCGGCGGCCCCCATCCCCCATCCTCCGCCCGGCCCGCTGGCCTCTTGGATAGCGCCTGCGCCCGCAGTTCTAGCTCATGCTGGCGCTTGGCCGCCGGAACCGGAGGGGACATGGGAGGCTTCTCAACCTGCCTGGATACCATCCGCACCGCCGACGCGAATGAGCTCACGAGGGGAGGGGGAGCGGAACAGATCAAACACCGAGCGAGATGCCCGAAACGCCACACCTATGAGTGGGATGTGGGAAACCCTAGAGTGAGATCTAGGGCACCTCGCGGCAGCAACAACCACTTATATATGGGCGGGGGCCACTGCGCTGCCAACCCTGCACTGGGCCTGGGCTCGACCACTGGAGGACATGGGGTCAGCGGCCCAGGAGAGCAGAGCCCACTCACCAGCGCGACCCCCGGCACCCCAGCAGACGGGGGGATGGGCAGATCGCCCGCTGGGCCCCCTGGCCCAAGCAAGGGCAGGCTGGGCCATTCCACCACGTCCAGCCCAGAAACCGGCCCAGCCAGCGCAACCCTAGGCTGGGAGATCGGCTCCCTGGCATGGGCGGCTCCGCCGCCATCGTCACCGTCGTCCCCTGACAACGACGACGAGCACGCCGAGGCCGAGGGCCACAGCGCCACCTCCAGGCCACTCCGCCCCACCTCCGGTAGAGCACACGAGCGCCCCTCCGGGCCCGCGTCAACCCCCCTGGGTGGCCGCCGGATTTGCGCCGCCAGGTGACGCCCGCCATGGCCACCCCGTGCGAAAGCACGGTGACGGCCGACCTTGAAGGAGCCCCCAAGCCCTCTGCCCGGGCGACAAAGTCACCCATCGAGCTTTCCACGCAAGGCCTCGGCGAACCACCATAACTGACATGAGAACTTACCTGGTCTTCCTCTTCTTCCTCGTCGTCGGAATCGGCCCCCAACAGCGCCCAGAACCAACTGCCTGAGGGGAAAGGGCCCGGAGACCGCCTGCCCGACGCCGAGCGCCGCTACTCGAGCCCCACGCCTGGGTGCACCGCCGTCCAGCCGCGCGTCACCGCCGCCGCCACGTCGAGGGCTGCCGCACCGACACCCAGGGAATCGCCTCCCGAGTCGCCTCGCCGTACAGGAGCCGTTAGAGCCATCCGAGGCACTGAACTAGGACTACTTTTCCGAGTCGACCTAGGGTTTAGCCATTACGATCTCGAGGTAGATCAACTCTTGTAATCTTCATACTCTTCGAATATAATCAAGCAGGAGTAGGGTATTACATCCTTTAAGAGGGCCCGAACCTGGCTAAACATTGTGTCCCCTTGGTCCCTATTACCATTGATCCTTGGACGCACAGCTTGGGCCCCCCTACCCGAGATCTGTCGGTTTTGACACCGACAACGACTATCAGCCCTCCCCTCGATTGTTTCATGCTCATTGTGACATTACAACTGGTAGAAAACTAGCACCTAGTCCACGTTTTGATCTTCTTTGTGCTTCGTTTTCAAGCCATAATTTCGTACTATTTCTGTAATAAGATGTTATCTGAAAAACATTTGTTCAAAAATGGAAAACAAAAGGGAATAACATGCACATTAGTTAATTGAATCCTTAATAGGGATTTATATAAATTATTTTAGGGAGAATAATACAAGTTGTATTAGCACTTCTCACAAATTTTGCATTCATAAATTTTTTGTAAAAAAAATATTGTAGGTGATCTATACATAGGGTTGTGCCCGATTGAAATCAAAGATATTGCACTTTTATAATTATATTTATATACACACAACATTTTTGTGTTCTGTCGATTTTCCTCTTTCCTCCACTGATTGTTCTAGTTCTTTTTTGGAGCGATCTTTGCTTGTAACCTTTTAGTTTTCGTACGTGTTATTAACTTTGTACTACTAGGCACCACAATACTACATATTGATGACTTCATCAGTTTGAAGTTAGGCTTTATGAATTTTATCTATAAAAATGGTTGTTCAGGTTATTAATGAGTCATGATTTGAACATGTTTATACTAAACTTCTATGCTTATTTCTAACTTATTTTCATCATTTCGCTTTCAAAGCCAATATTATTTTGATAACTTAATTATGACAACCCACGAGTGATAACGTTGTTAAATATTAATAAAAACTCATGTTAGATTTTTAATGTTCCTCATCTAAAATACACACACACTATTCACAATTTCTATCGTGATTGTAATACAAGTGACATTAGATGTTTTTTTGACTAATTGTACCTTAAAGATTTAAATCCAATCCCATAAATTAGAGTAAATAACGACAAAAAACACAGTCTAGCATGTTTTCATGGATTTATTTTCGATACTTGCGTAAACACACTTTATACATTTTTAATATAAATTGATGGTCTCGAAAATATCCTGGTGGCGATGTCTAGTTTATGATTAGGATTACACGAATAGGAAATTCTAGAGTAAGAATTTTTTTAGTAAAAACAACATGACTCTCCTTTCCTAGGTTATTTTTTACTGCTATGCCACCCACATCAAAGGATAAATCCAAATATACACATAGAGATAAAACATCTTCTTTTGCTGGGATTTTATTAAAAAAAAGTATGTCCAGCCCTTTGGAATTTGTATAAAACATAAAAATTAAGAGAACAAAAGTTTCATGATTTCAAGAAGTTCGGTTAGTATTATTTCATGGAAGATCTGGTTTCATGATTGAAACTTTGAGGAGCTTATGACTCTAACGACATGCTGATAGGACCTACACTTGCAGGATGTCTCCATCGACCGCTGGAGTACACCGTTGTCCTCGGAAGACCTGTGGAATAAAAATATTGTACTAAACCCTTAAAAGCCCACCGCGGGCATTTGGGAGAAAATCATTGAGATGCTAAGGGGGTTAGATGGATATACGCCAATCGTGATGCCATTGGCACCTCATATGCCGCCAGGACGCAAAAACAAAGACGTACATAAAATGAGATTAACCGGAAGAATAACGGAGTGCTCCTGGGATATTACCCAAAAACCAGAAATTTTTAAATGGACCACGGGTGGAGGGGGAGGCTCCCCACCTGAATATGTTTCAAAATGTGATAACTTTAGGTGTCACACAGAGGGTGACGGATGTACTCACACTACAGACCAGCATTATCCTTATGCGTTTCCAAATTTTTCCTAATTATTCTATCAAAGAAAGTAAGAGGTCGCTATGATTTTTAGAATGTGGATACTTTTATGCTTAATATTTTTTACATAACATGTTCCATTTATATTTTAATTTCCTCCATGTATCACTTCCGGAATGGTCCATGATAAACAAAGTATAATGATGTGTTTGTAAGTCAATGATAAACATTATACTCCAATTTTGTGATTAGCACACACCAATTATTGTTATACATGGCATAGCACAAGCATAACTTTAAGCACTTGTTGAATTTTGTGCATCTAATGGAAAGAAATTGTGTCAGATATTCACGTATATGGTTAATACCGCTGCGCGTCATATTTTGCTTTGTTATGTTTCTGATATAATAAGATATTTTTAATATATTTTACGTTACACCATGATAAGAATTTTTGTAAGACAACAGGAATATTTTTAGTAGATATGAGTACATGTATACTTAGGGAAAGAAGGCAATAAAACCAGCAATATAACACAATAACTAGTGATATCGCGACAGGAAAAGAGGATTTGTTATTAGTGGCTTATTTGCAAAATACCATTGCCACACGATAGAAACTGTCGAGTAAAACAGGATTCAGTGAGTAAAACAGAGTAGTATGGTGTAAACTAGAACACATACTACTACGTGAGGCACAGTGTCAATCAGGTGAAACACAAACATATAGACATGCATGTCCGCCATCCAGGCTCTCTTTAAAAAAATCATGCGAATGTCACTGAAATTGAGTATGTGAAACAGAGTAGTCTGCAGTAAAACACATGTGCACACTTTTGTCGTGTGCACGGCAATTCCCTATGGTAAAACACATATATTCAGTAAGTGGAACAGAGTGGTCTACAGTAAAACACATGGACTCGCTAAGTGAAACAGAGTAGTCTATCTAGGTACAAATGTCAACCAAGTGTGTCCAGGTGCAACAGAAGAACATGGACGTCATCTACTATCCGTACTCGATGATACTACAGTAATTATTAGCAAATCATGTATACAATGAAATCGATGCTGCTACGGTATGTCTGCTAACTCTACTTCAGTGTTCTAGGTGCAGATGTGACGTAGCAGTGGCAGAGTACTCGTGGAGCTGTGACGTGGACAGCTGGCTGTCCAGGAAGTCCCAGTCGATGCCGGCAGCCGCCTGTCCCTGCTGGACGATGTCGTAGCCGGCGTCCCTGCAACCGGCAACGGCGGTGGTCATCGGCGGGCTCTCAATGAGCTGCGGGATGTTGTTGAAAAGGCTCTGCTTGGAGTCCAGCAGTTCGGCGGAGTACTGGATGCTCTGGCCGGGGAAGCCAAGGCGGCCGGCTCCGACAGAGCCTGTGGCACTTTGCAGGTAATGGAGGTCGCCGGCTTGGCCGTGCAGCCAGGGCCGAGCGTCGAAGTATCCCCCGAGACCCGGAGCGGCTGCGTACGCCGGGAAGACGTAGGACGCCCTCTGGTTCGGGGTTGGCTTCTGGAAGGCCCGGCACACCACCCAACCTTCCTCCTGCACACCGTTAACATCCTCACCATGAACGCCAAAATCTCAAAAAAAAAAACAAGAAAAAAGAAAAAAAGAAGAAGAACATAGGAGGAAGAAGTGAAGAATTACGTACCTGGGTGGGTGCGTGCTCGCTGGTCTCGAGGCGGTATTCGTGGATGATCCAGTCGGTCTTCCTACCATTAGGCGCACGTCCCCGGTAGAACACCAGCGTCTTCCTCATGCCGATGACCCCTCGGCTCCTCGACGACGTCACCGGCTTGTCGCGGCCGGTGGCCTTCCAGAACCCGGCCGCCGTGGCGCGGTTGGTGCGTGTGCCGCTCGGGTACTTGCGGTCCTTGAAGCTGAAGAAGTACCACTCCGACGACGACTGCTCGTCCTCTGCCACCTGACGCGCTCCCGGTCCTCCCCTGCCACCGCTGCACCTCTCTGCACCATCCATTTTTGTTAATATTCAACTTGAATCACCTCCTCACTAGAACACTACTAAAACCACGACAGGTATTTTGGAATGGATGGAGTAGAAATTACAAAACAACTTTTAAAATTGGGATGAGTAGTACCTTGGAGGTCCCATGGCTCGATCCTGTAGAGATCGACCTCCTGGATGATGTCGAGGTCGATCTTCTGGGCGGCCACCTTCCTGGCGAGGTAGTACCCCACCAGCTCCTCCTCTGTGGGGTGGAACCTGAATCCCGGGGGAACACATGACTCCTCCTGCTGATGGTGCTCATGGTCCATTGCTAGCATCTACCTGCAAGCTAGCTCGATGTCTAGTGAACTGAAATCAAACGCACAGATCCAGAGATCTGTATGTATATATGTGGTGTATATATGGTGCTAGCTGGTCCACTGATCGGTCGATCGTGTATACATGTTGTATGCGTGTGGACCAAAGTGAAAAGGATCTTTATAGATAGCTAGAGATCTAGACAAGGATCATGGCTGCTGGGTGGGCGCACTCGTGCAACACTGCAATGAGAGGTGTGCACAGACTCTTGACAGCAAGCAGAGCAGAGCACAAGCATGTATGCGCACGCTCATATGAACTGCTATTTATATTGTAATCCATCTCTAGCAGCCTATATAGCCCACACCAAATCTGTCTGTCTATCTATCTACTATAGGTGCACTGCAATCATGTCATGTATGAGCAGTGAGCACACGCATGTACAATTGTAATCCAGGCTGATTGCAACCACTTGATGCCATGGAATTGTCTAGCTTGTAATGTAAAGTGGGAAAGGAAGAAGATGGAAGAGAAAAGAAGAATGAAAAGGACCTGCATATAGCTGTGAGAGTGAAGCTTTTAGGGGCATGAATGCAAAGGCCAGCATGTAGCTTTGAGTGCACTTCAG
>NC_041383.1:818986560-818995593 GCF_002162155.2 Triticum dicoccoides | reverse complement strand
TATGTTTTCCATCATTTTTCCGCGCCGGCCTACTGGTACTGGAGTCTGGACACGTACCTACACTACGGGTAGAGGGAGAACATCTGGTCTCCGGTCAATTTTGTGGTGGACTAGACGACTGAACTATGCGTACCGTCTCGCGAAGACGAATTTCAGGCTCTGCTGTAATATGAGTACCACCAGCAGAGGAATATGGTTTCGATCGAGCAGGATTATGGTTGCAGAGACGAATTTCAACCTCAATTCAAACTCAACAGAGTACGTACTGTATGAGTCCATGATGAGTACCAGCAGGAATATGGTGGTCACTTTAGCATGCAAGTGCTGCATATTGGCCCCTTCTCTTCCGGTGTAGTAGCTATACATGAAAGTATGTACTTGCTAGCTGTTGGTACCACTCCACACTGCACTAAAAGTAGCCGGGTTCATGACTAGCTCTAGCGTGTACATAACTCTCTAGATGCCCTCAACCAAACAAAATAATTGACATGCAAAGTACATAGGAGTATATACAAAATAGAACCATATGACCAAAACAAAATAATTAGCTGGTTTGGTGTGGACTCACCAAACCGTGGAGAAGATGAAGAAGAAGATGCAACTAAGCAGCTAGGAAACGAGGTAGCAACAGCAGCAGAGGACCACCAGAAGGTAGTTCTTGTGTGTAGCGATCAATTGCAATTGCAGTAGTAGTAAGAATGAGGTTGGTAACACTAGGGAAGCTTGATTGGAGCCCTATTTATAACACCCAGAAAGCACTAGATTAGAAGCATGCACTTCCCTGGCTGATCACATCCACCAGTCGATTTTTGCACTGATAGTGACGGGTTAGAGACACACATAGAGAGCATGCCGGGGCCGGGCTAACAAGCGAGTGAAAAGCCCTGGATTGCGCGTAGGGGTAGCTAGAGAAGGCAGGGGGGTGGTGGTGGCTGTCGATTTGGTCGGCTAAGACGGGGAAGATGGACTAATTAGCGAGCTGATCAAGTAGGTCTGTGGGTCTGCATCAGTCCCTGTCAGCTGATCAAGTAGCTAGCTAGCTTTACCGCCGCCGTTATATTGGTGTGCAAGAATGACAATCTATCTTCCCTGCTGCTTGCAACACACGTTAGCCTGCCTTGCTCAAGCTCACGATTTGTCTGGGACTCTGGGTCCAGATACAATGAAGAAATGAGGATGTACACATACAGATTCCCGGTGGAAAATCGGAGGCACTTACTGGTGGGCCTGCCACCGGCGAGCGAATCATCCTCGGGCAGTGCGCAGCAAATCCTTGCATCTCCATCCTGTCCCACTATCTTTTCCTTTTAGAGGTCATGTCCCACTAGGAATACTACGTATACACTGTACTGTCCCGTATATTTGAAGGTAGAAGTTGTGAGTTGTCGCTGTCTGGCTTGGTGAATGCAATGCTTCTACTCAATCTGGGATTTACTTGCCAAGATTGTGCACATCATGGCATATGCATGCCCGTGGCCGCCCATTTCGATCTATTGACCGGGACATGTCGCTGCATGCTTCGTATCTTCTGCACGGATTCATACAACATATGTTGCAAATTACGTACTCCAGTGACTTGAGAAAGGTCCAGCCTATGTGATTAGTTAATCTGAGCCGCCATCCATTCATAATCTAACCAATAGTAGTACTGGAAGGGCACCACCAGACAGAGAATAATATTGGATGAATAAAGTAACAACGGTTTTGCTGTTTGTCAGGCAACTGAAGTTGCGATTTCAGTCAGTCGATTTAACACATAGCTCCGGCCCTGAAGGCAGTGACAACGGGGTGAGCGCAACAGCGGCACGCCGGTGACGCCCACATAGCTCCACGCCGGTGACGCCCAGGATGGGAATGACCCATAGCCTGGGACGTCGCAACAGCGGCACCCCCAGGTAGAAGCAACGAAAAAAATAGCGTGCTACAAAATATAGCGAGCCCCTTCTCAAAATGCTACACAAGTAATAGCGCGCTAATAGCGTGCTATATTTCAAAATAGCGTTTGCAAACAATGCCAAATATATTCACAAATAAAGTATTTCAGTACCTTAAGACACCATCGTAGAGAGACATAATCTAGTCAGATAGGAAGCACAAATTTTAAACTGAATGTCAAACTGTAGTCAATCTATTTAACATATAGTAACTCTGAACACTGAGCACGTAGCCTACATCTACCATGCAATAACCACAAAATAAACATGTGCTTCCCTATTTTTCTAATATTTTTCATCATTTGGACGCTATAACGCTACACGCTACAACGTTATAACGCCCTGTAGCGCGCTAATTACGTGAATAGCGTCGTAGCGGCTGAATTTGCTAAAACATAGTGTTTCCTTCTGAATACGCTATAACGGTGCTATAGCGTCGTTATAGCACGCTATTTTTTTCGTTGGGTAGAATGGAGTCAGAGGTTGACATAGGGTGTCGCCAGCCGTGGATGGCTTTAGCAGGCGTCCTAGCCCGTGCTGGATCTGTCAAAGGAGGAAGAAGATGGCACAATGAAGAAGAAACACCTCAGCCGTTGGATTTGAACCGACGTGATATTTTTCTTTCTCATGCACTTCAGCAATTGGCGGTCTAGATTAAAAAAAGCAGCAAAGTACACTTCTGGGAAAAAGCGAAACAAAATAAACAAATCGCTTAGATTAGTTAATTAGCGCTAATAGAAATACAACAGTAGCAGACAAGGGTGCAACGTACGTACCACTGCAAGCTGTGTCTATATTTCTCCACTATGTGTTGCTTGCATCCTACGTTACGGCTGCATTGGGCTGAGCAGGTAGAATACATAAATCATAGTTAACTCGGTTTATAGTACACTAGTGTACTGTACATGCTAATGCATGCAAGTTGTGAGACGTACACAAAACAGAAAAGCGTGTGGCGCTCTGATTGCGATGGTATTCAGTGGTGGAGTTCTAGCTAGACATTGATAAATATCAACGATAGGTTGGTCCGAGGAGAATCTTCCCTATACAAATAGGTACTCCCTCCTTTTCAGAATATAAAATCTTATTACATGAAATATGTGTGCATATTGGAAATAATAAGATCTTTTTTTTTGCGAGAGAAATTTCCAACCTGTTTATCAATCATGGCAGTACAGAGGTAATGAAAATTATAATCAGGTCCATGGACTACCTAGCGATGACTACAAGCAGTGGACGAGCCGAACATGCGCCGGCGTCATCACCCTTCCCTCACCAGAGCTGGGCAAACCTTGTTGTGGTAGACAGTCAGAAAGTCGTCGTACTAAGGCCCCAAAAAACCAACGCACCAGAGCAGCAACCATCCCCGATGAAGAGAGTTGTAGATCAAAAATATCAAACGTGACCACAAAAACGAAGAAGAACGAAAACTTGATCCAAAAAGATCCACTGAAGACAAGTACTGACCGAATCCCACGAGATTCGACGGAGACACACCTCCAAACATCCTCTGACGATACTATTCGCATAATCGGGATGGGGGTAGAACTTAGGAGACATTATTCCTACTGAGGGACATCTGCACCGTCACACCGTGTAACATCCAAAATTTCCAATTTGGAATGTTATACATTAGATCATCACTGCATATCATATTTTATTGTATTTTTGGTTGATTCTAGAAATTCTAAGCAACTCAAGGACCCACGGAGAGAGTTGGGGATTTCGTTATTTTCATATTTGAGTTTTCTCAAATTTTGAAAAGAGGATCATTTGGTTTTAATTATTTTTTTATCCGAATATTTCCAACATGAAAATAAAAGAGAGGGGATAAAATGACTTCTCCAAAATAAAGAAATATTGGAGGAAAAATATTAAAATCAAATAAGAATTTTTATTCGGAGTTTTATTGCTATTTTATTTGAATTAGGAAAAGTGTGTTTTTCAAAATTGCATTAGAGGCCTAAATAAATGTTCACCTTGTCCGCTATATTTTTAGAGGACGGTAAAGTTATTTCAGAATTTTTGAAATCCGTTTAGTATTTTTTTATTTGTTTGTCTGCGCGTCGGAATTATTTAAAAGACAAATAAAAAATCAACCGACCTAAACGGGCCGTGTCCGACCTAGACACTAGCCTGGTCGGCCCTTATAAGCCGAGGTCGAGGCCCCCGCCCCAGCCCAAGTCGCCGCCGCCCCAAACCCTAACCCTAGCACCGCCCCGCCGCCACCGCCACACCGACACCGCCATCCCGCAAGCCGATGCCGCCGCCTCGCGCCCCGACGCCGCCGCCTCCCGCCGCGCCACGTCGCCCGTCCCGCCGTCGCCCCGCGCCGCCGACCCTGCCCGCCGCCGCCGGAGCCCCACCACCAGAGTGCCGCCGCCGCCGGTTTTCATGAGAAAATCAATCGGTTTTTTTTTCGACGCCCTAGATTATTTTTTTAGATCGGTTCATTTTTTCGGTTTAGTTAAATAGCGGACGTTCGTCCGTATGTTCGTTTTAACGAACGTTGTTCATCCGTTAGCCGCAGACAGCGAACGTTCGTTCGTTAGCCTGTTCGTCAGTTTTTCTTTTTCCAGGGTTTTTCCATGATTTTTTTCGTTCGCGATTTCTGCCCTGATTTTCGTTTTAGTTTATCTTTTCGCTCGTTTTTCGGAATTAGGTGATTCAAGCGCATAGATCTTCGTCTCGAAGCCCTGTTTCTATTTAAACAACTTGAACAAGATTTTGTACTGTAAAAATTTGACTTTAGTTCAGATTAGTAAACGGATCTTGTTTCTTTCGCAATTTGAGTTTCGTTGCTCCGTTTGATTTGATTCTTTTTGCAAACCGGAGTTCTTCAGTTGAACTTTCTGGTTAGATCTCTTATTTGAATTTTACCCGTGCTTTTAGTTGAGTTCTTGTTGTGTGCTTTGTTTGTTTGCGATAGAGTACCCGGAGTGCGAAGCGTGCTACTACGAGTCTCTAGGTTTTGCGGATCATCAGCAAGGCAAGTGACACTTTTTTCATACCTCTTTACTACCCAGTTTTATTGCATTAGATTAACCCTCAAACATTGCATGGTTAGGATCTGATTAATATGTGGGTTTGGGAAGTAGATGATGAGATACAACTTATTGCTCTGCTTATTATCAAACTTTGGGAGTTACTTCTACGTTATGCTTATATTGCTATGCTATGCTCGTAGACGTGGTTTGGGTGAGTGTATCCATGACAGATGTGAGTATTGTTAATTAATAGTTAACTTAAGGTGGCTATTTAAATACACATCTGGGTGGATTGTTTCAAACACCCTGGAGTACCCAGTGGTTGTCAGGGCACCTGGAGAATCCAGTGTTGTCCTAGGATATCCCGGAGTACCCGTGTGATCATCCTACGATTCGCCACCCAGACTCAAAGGGATCATAAGGTTATTTATGCTAGAAACTTCCGTGTGCAGCCACAAGCCAATATGGGCTCTGGCATAGTTGAGTAAGTTGCGTGAAGCTCTTGAAGAGGTAGACTAGCAGATGTAGTGGGTTGTAGGTGGTACTGTCTACCCAGAATAGAGAATTAATGCTTCAGAAAGAATGTGTCTCGAATCTCCGACCATAGATGTGTTCGGGTCTTGTGGGAAAAAGTGCGCAAACCTCTGCAGAGTGTACAAACTAATCATGGTTAGCCGTGTCCCCGGTTATGGACATCTTGAGTATCTGGTTCTTGGATTATCATGTTGATCTCATCACTCTAAATTAATTTGATTGGGTTTAATGATGATGTTTAATTGGGATTGAGTTGGAGGAACCTTCTCAATGTTTAACAACCACCATGATAGTTAAATAAAATTTATTCCTTTGTTGTAGGAAATATTGGCTTTCTGCAAAACTGTAACCATAGAGCTTTCCACCGGCCATATATGCATGTAGTGATAGTATTCATTCTGTTCATTACTCTATGTGTTACATTGCCATCATATTCCATGTGCTGACCCGTTTCGGGCTGCAACATTTCATGTTGCAGACTTTTCAGACGATGAGTAAGGTGCCATAGGTCGTTGTCGTTCACTCAGCTATGCCGTTGGAGTTCATGGACTCACTTTATCTTACAAGCCTTCCGATGTTATCGTTTTTAGATGGCCTTAAGGCATATTATTGTAATAAGTTCTTTTTTGAGACATTCGATGTAATAAGTGTGTGATTGAAACTCTATTATAAATCCTCAAGTATTGTGCGTGTCAGCATTACCGATCCAGGGATGACGCTGATGCACAGAGACTAAACTGTTTGAGACTGGTTGCTACACACCGCCACAACAAAGACGTTGAACCTAACACTAGTAGAAAACCACCCATTAGTTCCGGTTCGTAAGGGCCTGTAGTCCCGGTTCATGAACCGGGACTAATGGGTCGTTACTAATTCCACCACCCATTAGTCCCGGTTCAAACACGAACCGGGACCAATGTGGCTCCACGTGGCCCTGTGCACCGAGCCCAATCAGAGGGCCTTTGGTCCCGGTTGGTGGCTCCAACCGGGACCAAAAGTCAACCTTTTTTTACAAAAGTGGCTGCTTTAGGGATTTTGGTGGTTATTTTTAGGTTGTTATTATAGCTAGCTAATAGAGAGAAGTGTCCTCTCTTATCTTCGTCCTTGGTTTATCAACGCTGCTGCTATATGTTCATTGCACCCGCAGATATAACATGCTCATGCATGCTTTGCGTCATACATCATCATATATGTATATAATAACAAGTCCTACTAATCATGCATCATCATACAACTTCTACTCGTTATTAATAATAAGTCATACGATCATCATCCTCATAGTCATCGAACCCAACCCTACATAATTGTTATTAGCACATGATCATCAGTATCAGGTAGGACCTAAACACCCTTAAGGTAAAATAGCATAAAACAATATAGACCCTGACTCTCCATTATGAAGAATGGCGATCATCCTGTCTCCAATTCTTGCCCTTCGCTGCTTTTTGCTTCCAAGAAGCTCCTTACGACTGTCCATACATTTTTTCCATTCTCTGATTGTCATGTCTCCACTTCTTTTAGAAATCCGGTATGGACAATTGAGATTCGTAGGATGACTTGGATATATGTTCAAAACATGAAGGCTGCCATTCTCATACATCAAATGAGGCACACAATCCTCTGGGATTCTCTGTTAAAAAACATAGTAATAACTTCTTAGTTAGCAATGATGTACTAGTTTTAGAAGTATGCAAAAAGATGCACGGGTGTCGTAATAGTAAAAAATCTTACCAGGGTATCTCCATGGTAGTTACCGTAGTTCAACACATGCACTAGTGGCACGTATTGACCATAATGTTGAGGAGTTCGATTGTAGACATTGTAATTCTCAAGATCTCTACAAAATGCTATCAGATGATTTTTCTCCTTATAAGTTAATTCAGAGCCATCGGTGTAGTGGGTTTTGTCTACCATCTTCCGCATATTCTTTGAACAATCAAAATAAGCTGTCAATGGAAATAAGCTGTCAACTATTTTAAAATAAAAAATATAAATTACTTAATAACTATGTTAATCTCACATGGGGGAAGAATTGGAGGTGTATCCACAAGGACCCAAATCGAAGGTCTCTCTTGCTCGATTGCAGGATCACCAAGATCCATGGTCACAAGCATACCCTCATCAAGACCATACATCTTGCAAAGTGCTTCCAAATTTTTGCAACCAAAATGGGTTACACTCTGAGCATTGTACAACTTTACTTGAAAATCCACACCATGATGGGTACTTAGGATAATTTTTTTGGTTTCGAAACTTTCATGGTCTTCAAAACCCATCCTCTCCAAGACATAGCGTCTTGCAAAGCATGGGATAAGCTAGTCGAATTGGAAAAGATGAAAAATATTGTCATGATTAAAATAGTTGAAGTCATGATTAATTACGAAAAAAAACTATTATCGTCGTTGCGTACCGTATGAACATCGAAAGTCTCGTCGAGCTTAATGCTGAAGCGCCGATCTTCGTCCAGCTCAATGAACCTGTCGCAGATACCTCGGTCATCGTGGCACCAGTCGCACAGCCCCGGGCGGTTTTCGTCGTCCGAGTACGACATTTCCGGCCTATGTTCATAATTCAAATGAAGGAGAACTTATCCAATATGAGCATTCAATTATAAGCAAAACCAAATCATAAAATAAGCCAAACCAAATCATAAAATAAAGTAGTATTCAAATTAGCATGCATTCAATAATTATAAGCAAAAGTACATCATCTCTTGGTGTCCGTACATCGTCGAATGTTATCACTAATACAACTAGAACCGTAGCGCCCGACGGGTATCGACGCGGGCGGTGGACACTCAAAGATAAGGAACCATCACAGGATCATAGCTCTAGTGAGATCCCTGAAGAACCTGCGAGGTATTGTCGAACCTCCCCTCCAATGCAACCATGTAGCGACGGACGTGCTCGTCCTCCTCGCTGACACGGTGACGTACCACCTCCGCGGTGTCCGGATGCCTCACCATCGTCACTGGCCCACGCGACCGCCACCAAACAGGGATCGGGTCAACAACGGGCTGCCTACTCACCAACCTACGTCCCCCGGAAGGTAGCACCTCCCAATACCAACCCGGCGGAGCCCAGTCCCGAACATGGCCCTGATCAAGCAGGCCTCCACCGCCGAGTCGACGACGACGAGGATGCGGGATAGGCATCGCCGACGTCGACGCGGGAACTACTTCTATATATAGTTAAATAAAAGTAGTTTTATTAATTAAATCTACTATCTAGTTCAATTACTAAGCACTTACTATAAATAAATAAGTAGTACTTACTAAAAACAAACTACTTCTATATATAGTAAAATAAATTAGTTTATTAAATCAACTAGCTAGTTCAACTATATATAAACTACTTCTTATTTTTTTCCTTTTTCTAAATACTATGAACAAAAAAATCATTAAAATTTTATGAACAAAATTAATTACACAATCTAAATATCACCAAAAAAAGCTATTAACAGAAAAAAATCTCACATAATATGAACAAAATAATTACTACACATATCTAATCTAACAAAAAAATATAATTAATCTAACATAATATGAACAAATTAATTACTACACATGTAATCTAACA
>NC_041383.1:818967100-818985709 GCF_002162155.2 Triticum dicoccoides | reverse complement strand
CGGGAAACGAAGACCTTTGGTCCCGGTTGGTGGCTCCAACCGGGACTAAAGGGGTGTCATTGGTCCCGGTTGGAGCCACCAACCGGGACCAAAGAGAGGCATTGGTACCGGTTGGTGCCATGAACCGGTACCAATGCCCCCTGCAGCTGTTTTTTTAGTCCCACCTCGCCAAGCGAGAGGCACTCGCAGCTGTTTATAAGCCCTGAGTGCAGAGACGATGACGAAGAGGCTCAATGCTCCTGCACGTTGGTTAGCTTCAACCCTTGAGGAATACAGTAGACTGCACAAAGCTATGTGCAGTGCAGTTGACACTATTCCGAACGGTTTGAAGCAAATTAACGAGCATTGCACCTCTTTTTTATTTTTAATGACTTATTACAACTCAGATATAAAAAGAAAAAAATAAATGTAGCAGAAAAGAAAAAATATATAAAAAACCACTCAGAAATAAATAGAAGCAAAAATAATTTAGATTAACTTTACTAAAAATATAGCATAGATGCTTATTTTTAATGACTTATTACAACTCAGAAATAAAATCAAAAGAATAAATATAACAGAAAAGAAAAAATATATAGAAAACTACTCAGAAATGAATAGAAGCAAAAAATAGTTGTGATTAACTGTACTAAAAAGGAGCATATATGCTTATTTTTAATGGCTTAATACAACTCAGAAATAAAAAGAAAAAAATAAATATAGCAGAAAAAGAAAAAAAAACTATATAAAAAACTACTCAGAAATGAATAGAAGCAAAAAATAGTTGTGATTAACTGTACTAAAAAAGGAGCATATATGCTTATTTTTAATGGCTTATTACAACTCAGAAATAAAAAGAAAAAAATAAATATAGCAGAAAAAGAAAAAAAAACTACTCAGAAATGAGCAGAGATGCGCTTATAGAGGAAATTCAACTTAAATTCATAACGAATTTCAAGAGAAATCCGTATGAATTTATGCTAAATTCCCTATATAAGGGCATCTATTTTCATTTTCAGAGGAGCTCAATAAGGTAGAGAGGGAGGGGCTTATAAACAGGTCCGGTTCCCCTTCGGTTGGCGAGGTGGGACTAAACTCTGGTCGCAACGGGGTCCAAACCTTTAATCCTGGTTGAAGGTTCGAACCGGGACTAAAGGTTTGTCTTTGGTCCCAGTTCATGCCACCAACCGGGACCAATGGTGGTGGGCCAGGAGCGAGGCCCATTGGTCCCGGTTCGTCCCACCAACCGGGACCAAAAGGTCCGGACGAACCGGGACCAATGGCCCACGTGGCCCGGCCGGCCCCTGGGCTCACGAACCGGGGCTAATACCCCCATTGGTCCCGGTTCTGGATTGAACCGAGACTAATGGGCTGGACCGGCCTGGACCATTGCCCCCTTTTCTACTAGTGTAACAAAAGCAAGAACAGTATCCCTCCCGCCGGCGAGGGGCCGAGATCCTTCGCACCTCCACGGCCCAAAGGCCATCAGAGGTGGGCAGATTGGCGGCAGCACTAGGGAGAGGAGGAAAGACACTTTTCTTGAGGAGGAAAGACCGGATATAATAAGATCTTATATTATGGGACATTATGGGACGAACGGAGTAAATAATGTTCATAGAAAATATATTCTGGTGATCGCCAATTGGTAGGAGAGATGTTACGCGTAAATATTAACTGAGCAGAGCAACACTGGATTCGTGGAAGATTGATGCTGCTAGCTGCTAGATGTGGGCCTACTTCCTGGCGGGCCCATCTGTCAGTGATCGAACCGTACCTCAAAGGATCCTCATCCGGATCCAGTGCACCATCGCTGCCAAGCAAGAAAAGAAAGATGCTGCCCGGTTTGAACGGTTCGCTGCAATGCATGACAGGCCAGACGTTCTGTCCAACCAAAATATACGCCCGCCATCTAGCAGAACTTCTTTCTGTCTTCTTCGGATCTTGGAAGATCTCCGCCCGCCATTGTTGCACTGTTGATTAACTTGACTTTGAGTTTCCCCGATAAGACGCACATGTGAGAATGTATTATATTGATCATCTACCTTTTATTAGCCTCGCGAGGTCCAATTCATCCCTAGCTAGCTAGTATTATTTTTGTGATCCATGTCTCCCCTTTCTTCTCTTGTTTAATTTCTGACTCCGCACCAATTAGTAACTTGTCATGACAAAAAAAAGCAATGTAGCTGTTCACTCACTGAGCAGTGTGTCTGGACTAGTGAAGTTCTACCCATGTTAAGCTTGAATCAGTATGTACGTACAAAATAAAGTTGAGTGTGAAAAAGAATGAGAAGATATGTCGATCGATTCGAGCTTAAGCGTGAAACACTCGTCCAGCCCAGACATAACATGCTCAGTTGGGCGTGCAACTAGGAGTCGGGGTCCGAGTGATAAACCAATGAATGGTTCAGTGATAGTAGCAGGTCGATCTCGGCTGACGGTATATACGTGGAGCTAGCTAGATCAATCATCAGCCACGCAGCACTAGACATTTTCGATTTGTGTTGGTTGATAGATAGTTAAGTCTATGTATTGTAACTAAAATTTCAACACGGCTATATATGCGGTGTCGTTTTTCAGTTTTCAATTGAAGAAAAGTAGATTCAACACAGACCGCGTAGGCGGAGATGACAGATAGTACTCGGACGATCACTATTCTATCGGGGCCGATAGATCCTTCCACTGAATACGACTGATTTTATCTTAATTCTTTTGTATATGAATTCATGAAAATCAAGCAATAATTCAACTGAGTCAAGAAGAGACAAGGACAAGACATTCGAGCTATCATTACACGAGAGAGAATTAATCTATTTTCTGTCCTTTTCTGTACTCCCTCCATAAATTAATATAAGAGTGTTTAGATTACTACTTTAATGATCTAAACGGTCTTATATTAGTTTACAGAGGGAGTATATACTAAAAAAAGAGTTGAGCACAGTAGGAGGTATGCTCAAATTAAATAGGAGGTGTTGAGACTCGAACCTGGGCTCTTTAATCCATCACATGTGGCAGTAAATTAGAAAGAAAAAAATATGAACAATTCAGACATCTTAGAATGCACACACCACAAATTATTAAAAAAAGTGAACAATTCTGATGTTTTTAGTAAGCAAGTACCACCATATGCATATATGATTTTTTTAATAGAGAGACTTGCTTTTTCTTTGGTGAAGTGCAGTTCTTTATTGGGTTACTATGAACCCGATGTACATTCCACGTGTTCAGATCACACCGAGCTAGTATAACTTGCAAAGCTTTTGTCTGGCTTTGGAAGAAAAAGGATGGATGCTATGAGCCTCTACAACCGGACTGGGCTAACTTGACCCCTATGCTTTTGTCCGTTAAAAGTTAAGGGGTCTGGTTGTAGTTGTAGATACTCTAATAATGGTTTAAAGCTTAAACGCAACGATGGAAATATATAAATGCGCATCGGGCATTTCAGGAACCGGCTGGATTGGCTCGAGCAGGGGAGACATACTGCATCTGCATCTTCTTCTTCCGCTCATTGACCTCCAAAAATAGCTGCCAGGCAAGATGAGGTAGCTGCTGCTCGCTGAGCCGAACGGTCCATCGATGCTGCCTGCAATTCATGGCCACACATTTCACTACTACGCGTGCACCGATCTGTCAATCAATAGATGACGGTCACTCTCACTGTTGGCTTCTAATTGATTCCGGCATTTTCTTTCTCTAGAGAAGGAACGAACAAGCATACTGTAGCTGCTACCGGCCGGGTGGAGTACCCTATTCATCTTAGAGCATCTCCAGCCGCGCCCCAGAACGTTCTCCCCAGACTACTACGCGAGCACCGATCTGCCGATCAAATACATGCCGGTCACTCTCACTATTTTGGCTCCTAATTGATTATGGCCTTATCTTTTTCTTGGAAAGGAACGAACAAGCGTACTGGAGCTGCTGCCGGCCGGGTGGAGTACCTTATTCATCGTAGGTTGCAATCGAAATCGTTTTCATTGCTCCGGTGGTTACACGATGGCGAGACGCGACAACGACGGCGACAATGACACAACAGCCGCGTCTAGCTTGGTCACTGGTCAAAGAAGAATCCTGAACAAATTCTTTCTCTCTTCGTCGTATCTCGGAAGATCTCTGCCTTTGTTAGCACTATTGATTATTTTGTCTTGAGGTCTTTTCCATGACAAGACGCATGTAGGAGTACGCATTATATATCGATAATCCGCCTTTTATTGGCTGCTTTCTGACCTCGATCATTCTCCTTTAGATAATCTTAAGATTGATTAGCTAAGTTAGTCTTGGATGGATGACCTTTACCTGAAAGAAAGATGGATCTAAACTGCAATCTTGTATCTTCCTGTCCTCTGCTTTTAGTGGCCTCTTCTTCTGTTGTTTTACATGCTTGCTTCTGTCTCCTTGATCCCTTCTTGTGGCCATATAGTACAAAGCAGGTTGGTCGGTGTTCTGATAATTCTCTCTCTAATTGGTCCGTTTTTGTGGGGGCCTCCCATCAGTCTCCATATTTAATAGTTGCATCCGATTATCCGAATCCACATTGCATTTTTGCGTAAGTAAGGGCATCTCCAACGCTATCTTCTAATATGGATAAATTATCCGTCCGCAGGACGCGTCCGTTACTCCAAACATGTTTCTGTCAAATGTTTCAAGCATTTTACTGCGGAGCAACTTTCCGTCAAAATAAATAAATAAATGTTCCATTTCCCTAAAAATAATCACCCACGATACAAATTCCCTAAAAATAATACTAATATTTTTGCCACTTCACCAGCCTGCATGCATGCAGCATCACACTGCAAAAATTAATGCAGCATTAATATAGCATTCACGTATTGAATGGACGTGCCATCTACAGTTCGCCGCAAAAGTGTGAATCAGACTAGCCACAATGCATAGTAACATACACTAGTAACATACACAAATCCCTAGACTATATTACTACCTTCATAGTGGGTAGTAGTAACATAAGTATGGTAACATACAAAGCCTCATTTATTAGGTTATAGACTCATATTGCATTAAGACATGTGATGTTACAGTAACTAGCTAAGTTACTGTAACTACCTCTCTCCTCATTAACTCATTGTCACATAAGCAAATTTGCTGAGTTAGACTCGATGTTACTGCTGAAGTTACTCCCACTGTGGCTAGTCTCAAGAAGAAAGAGATGAGAAGACACCCAACCCAATAACCCGAGTTATACAGTAACGCCATATTTGGGTCCCTAGCTAAAGCTCGTAACGGCGAGTATTTTCTTCGCTCTTCTCCTCTGTTTGCTGAAATTTGAACACGAAACGCGTGCCGTTCTGTCTCCATGGATCAAATGGATCGGTCGCTTTATGACAGTGCGTGGTCTCCTTTTCTTTTCATGTCGCTAGCTAGCTATCTTTTTCCGGCAGTGGACAGATGCGTGAGTTGATTGCAGTCCTTTCCTGTACGATAGGATAATGAGCAACCGGATGGGAACAAGGGAACTTAAGAAAATACGGAGTATCACATTTGTTTAGTCCTTTTTTTGGAGGAAAATAACTTACTAGAGAGATAGGCATCTACGCAATCCCTCCAACCGGTTGTACTGAACACTTTTATTGTTTAGTAACATTTTTGAGTGTCCAACAATTTTTTTTGTGCCATATCACTTTCATGGTAGTTAAAGATGATGTGATTTAGCGCGTCCGGTATTGTATTCGGGGAACAGGGCTGAGCTCCATCCATCCATCCATGGCGCGACATAGTTCTTCCTCCTTGATTAATTATAGTCCTCGCTCGTTTATTTATACTGGTACAGTGTATGCACCCATCGCTAGGAGTTGAGGAAGGGATGATGCCATAACCACACATGCCTCCCTCACTCGCTCGAGGAAGATCAAGCTAACTAAACAACTAGTAAGGATTTCTTTTGTCCTCTGAATTAGCAATGATATATGTACACACTTACGCGTGCACTCGTCAATGTCAGTCACTCTCACTCACATTGATCGACTCTAGCTGCTAATTCCTGCAATAATTGGCACCTTCGTCCATGGACGGATCTTGCCTTTTCTTCTTCTTCTTTTTTCCTACTTCAATGGATACTCTTCAAAACACCAGGACTGGAGTGGGGGTAAATGTTCATGCCGCCTACGAACCAAGCTCTAAAGCAGTACCTCCATTTTCATCACATGTGATTTCATTCTTGATAGACCACTCAAGATGATGTACTACGACGCCACTTGCGCTATTGTGTTTTGCATGTTTCCCTGACCGGGTCTATCTTAGTTTTTTACGACAATCAAAACGCACATAGATTAGCTAGCCTATACGTGTAACCGCATGTTGATTGCTGTCCTATCCTTTAATTTACAAGACTTGGACCAATGACTAGAACTGAAGATGGGTCCAAATTGCGTTATTCTTTCTGTCATCGTCTGCTTTTCTTCTTCTTTTTGATGCAAATAAGCTGCTTCAAAAGTTAATAGATACATGGTCGGTGCTCAGAACAAACGAAACCGGCCAATTACCCCATGCTGATGATTGTCTGTAACTTTGTGGTCAGGAGTCGGCTGCGAATCTATCCGAATCTACTTTGCATCTCGTAATCTAATAGGAGTATATATATTGCATTGAGTATTGTGTGTTCTGCCTTTCCTTTCGTGCAAACTGACTGGCAGCACGTACTCCTATTCAAAGCAAGCTTCTGGAAGATTTGAAGTAGTATATAATACCTGTAACCAATTCAAAGCAAGCTTCTGGAAGATCTCCATGCAGATCGATGACAGAGACATAATTTGATTCACACAAACTTTCTCTCATTTCAGTTCAGTTTGGTCAAAAGAGTCCTATATATCAATATATGGTACCTAAGTACGCACCAGACAGTATGCATCATACAATTATACAATTCATTCATGTATGCTGATGTTGCAAATGTGATAAATCATAAATATCTAGTCGTTGTCTATTAGTGTTCAAACAATAGACAGAAATGCTCTTCCCCTTCTTTTAATTGAACTGATCGATGATCCATCTTAACCGGGTAGTATATATATTTGGTAATTCAAAAGTTAAAAGCTGTATCCATGGGCAGTCGAGAAGCCACAACAAATAAGTTGGGAAGGCAAAAGAAAATTGATCCCTGCTGTATCCAAGAAGAAGAAGAAATCCTCTGTCAAGAAATACTCCGGCAAGAGCCGTGCTTCTGGTGACTCTAGGCAGTCCGCGGCTGGGCTCTGCCGAAGGCTCGATGCTGATCTGGGTACGGCCTCGGGCCCGTCCTCTGCTGCGGCTTCCCCCAGTCGTGCTCGCCCTGTGCCTGTGCGCTCGCCTGCTTCCACGGCTCGCAAGAGCGGCCGCGTCTCCAACAGTGGTGAGCGGGTGGCCAATCGGGCTGCTCGGCGTGCTGCGGCTCGGGATCTGCCCCCTTCAGGTTCGTTCCCAGCCCCCTCCCCCTCCCTCCCCACGGTTCCCTCTCCTGTGCGTTTAGTTCTTCCTTCACAATCTGATGCTCACTTGCTCAAAATTTTAGATGATGTGGGCATTTGCTTAGACTCTAGCTTGGGATCTCCCTCGTCTATTCTTGGTATTATTAGGGCGAATGAAATAGCCCAGGCTGATATTGCGAAAGCCAAGGAGGCTGGGGTGGGTTCGGGTGCCCCACTGGTTGTGGCCGGTGGGGATGAGGGGGGAGATGACAGGTGTCAAGCTCCCGCGGTGGTTTCTAAACATGGGGCAGGGAAGCGTGCAAAATCCTGCATGGCGCCGAGCAGGTCGAGTCTCCGTATTAAAAACTTGTCTTATAGATGAAGGCCTTATTCTGGAACATTAGAGGTTTCGGTGCTAGGGGGCGCAGGGACCAACTTAAAGACTTGGTTCGGTCTGAAAATGTAGAATTTATTGGCCTTGTCGAGACTATCAAATCTTCCTTTTCCGTGAGCGAATTATCGGCCATTGCTGGGATAGACAGATTTCATTGGAACTTTGTGGCCTCAGTTGGTCATTCGGGAAGTTTTCTGCTTGGTTCCAAAAAAGATACTTTCGATTTTGTGGCTTTTGACCATGGCATTTTTTGGGCTAGCGCGGTGGTTTCTCTTCGATCTCTCAATTCCTTGCTGGAAATCATGGTGGTATATGGTCCGGCTGACCACGCGATGTCTTTTGTTTTTTTGGACGAGATTATTATTAAAATTGAATCATGCCAGCTACCCCTCTTGATCAGGGGCGACTTTAACCTGCTTCGTTTCCCTTCTGACAAGAGCTCGTCTAACTTCTCTTGGCCTCTGGCTGATGCTTTCAATGCTTTCATTAGGGACACGACTATTCGTGAGATTCCTAGGGTTGGAGCCCGTTTCACATGGTCTAACCATCAAACTCCCCCCATCCGCTCTGTTTTCGATAGGGTTTTTGTTTGTCCTATGTGGGATTCTTAATTCCCCCGTGTCAGTCTTAGAGCCCTTGCCTGTGTTGGCTCTGATCACACCCCCCTGATTCTTGATGATGGAACACGCCCAGTGGGTCTCCCGAGGTTTTAGTTTGATGCGTCCTGGCTACAAGTGGAGGGTTTCAATGAGTTGGTGGCACAAAAGATTCTGACTTTCCTTTCTTCTACTCGCCGTTCTTTTGGCCCGATGGATGACTGGCATCAATGCTCTTATTTCCTTCGTAGAATCCTTAGAGGTTGGTCCAAAAACCACTACGCTGAGTCAAGGCGTGACAAAGCCAGGTTGATGGCTCAAATTGGCGTTCTGGACGATAATTCTGGGCTGTCCTTGAATGAATGGCAAACTCAGTATGGTTTAGAAGAGGCGCTGTTGGGCATTCATAGGCAGGGGGAAGTGTACTGGAAACAGCGTGGTACTATCAACTGGACCTTAAAGGGTGACTCGCCCACGTCCTACTTCTTTGCTATTGCTAACGGTAGACGTCGGAGATGCATTATTGATAGCCTTATTATAGAAAGTGTCAGGGTATCTGATCCCCCGGTGATTATGCGTCATGTGGTTTATTTCTTCTCTAACCTTCTAGCCACTAAACCTGAGTTAGGCTTTAAGCTGGCTTCGTCCTTCTGGCCTCCTCTTGATCAACTTTCGAACACTGATAATGACAGTTTGCTGATCCCACCCATGGAAGAGGAAATTTTCGAGACGATCCATTCTGCCAACTCTAATGCGGCTTCAGGTCCTGACGGCTTTTCCATTCCTTTTTTCCGGCAATTCTGGCCTCAGTTAAAAGGCCTAATTATGGCCATAACTCAAGGTTTTTCGTTGGGGACTGTTGACATCTCGAGACTTAACTACGCAGTACTCACCCTCATCCCTAAAGTCAAAGGCGCTGACTTGATCTCCCAATTTAGGCCCATTGCTTTGATTAACAATTTTGCTAAGATCCCTGCCAAGGGCATGGCTACTAGGGTTTCTCCGATCGCCCATCGGGTCATTAGCCCTTTCCAATCTGCGTTCATTAAGGGGAGATTCATCTTGTACGGGGTGCTTTGCTTACACGAGATAATTCATGACCTTCGTAGTAAGAACACCAAGGCTGTGGTCCTTAATCTTGATTTTTAAAAGGCGTATGACTCGGTGAGCTGGAACTTTTTTCGCCAAGTTTTGCTGGCCAAGGGCTTCGATGGTTCGGTGGTTCACCGTCTGATGCAACTTGTCACTGGGGGCCACACGGCAGTGGCTGTCAATGGCCAGACCAGTAATTTCTTTGCAAATGTTAGGGGTTTGAGACAAGGAGATCTGGCGTCCCCCTTGCTTTTTAATTTTGTGGCCGATGCTCTATCTCACATTTTGTCTCGTGCTGCGGCTGCTGGTCACATTTCGCCTGTTAGCTCTCACCTCATTCCTAATGGCATCTCTCACTTACAATATGCGGATGACAACATCATTATGGTTGAACTTAATGACAACTCCATGACGAATCTGAAATTTCTTCTTCTCTCCTTTGAAGCTCTGTCGGGCCTTAAAATCAACTTCTCTAAGAGCGAGGTCATTGTGACTGGGGTACCTATCTCGGAAGCGCAGCAGGTGGCCCACCTTTTGAACTGCTCTCTCGGATCTTTTCCTCTCAAATATTTGGGCTTACCCATCTCCCCTCTTACGCTTTTGGCCAAAGATTTTGCCCCAGCTGTGACTAAAGTTGGCAATAGAGTTTTGCTGTGGCGAGGCCGTTATAATTCTCAGGCGGGCAAGGTTGCCCTTACCAACTCTTGCCTCTCCTCTCTCCCGATGTTCCTAATGGGCTTTTATCTTCTGTCCGAAGGGACTCACTCGGGCTTCGATAAGCATAGGGGTGCCTTTTACTGGAATTCTTCCGATAATAAACGCAAATATAGGATGGTTAAATGGGATCTCATTTGTAGACCTAAGAACATGGGGGGCCTTGGCATCATTAATACCAGAATCATGAATAAATGCCTTTTGTTAAAATGGTGGTGGAAGATTATGTTCCTTGATGATCGCCCTGCTTGGCTTAACCTTCTCAAAGCTAAATACTTTTCCTCCTCGAGCGCTATGTTCGCACCCTCTTCTGGTGGCTCTCAATTTTGGCGTCAGCTTGTTAGTATTAGATCGATTTTCCGGTCCCTTGTGAAATTCGTTGTTCGAGACGATAAATCTACTCGTTTTTGGTTAGACTGCTGGGTTGGGGACACCACGCTTGCGGTGGCTCACCCGACTCTGTTTTCGTTTTGTGCTGATCCCGAGATCTCTATCTTTGAGCTCTCGGCTCAGGGTTGGGTTTTAGATTTCCGGTTGTTCTCTTTCCCCTGTGGAGTTGGAAGATTGGCAACGCCTTACTACCTGCTTCCCCCTGCTCTCGGAGGAAGAGGACTCCGTTATTTGGCCCCACTCCGCTTTGGGGCATTTTTCTGTTAAGTCGGCGTATTCGAAACTTATCGCTGGTGGTCGCACTGACAAGTTTAAATACATTTGGTCTGCCCGCATCCCTCCTAAGATTAAAATCTTCCTTTGGCAAGCTCTTCGTCGCAAACTACCAGCGGCTGACCAGATTAAGAAGAGGAACGGGCCGGGCTCTGACAGTTGCCAACTGTACGGTGCCCTGGAGAATACCGAGCATATCTTTTTCCAGTGCTCTTTGGCTAAATTCTTTTGGAGTTGCATTAGACTTTGGCTTCGTTTTAATTGGAACCCATCCTCTTTTGAGGATCTACGGCGTTGTAATAAGTTCGTTATTGCAAGCCGGTCTAAGCGGGTGTTCATGGTGGGTTGGGCTGTGATTTGTTGGTCGCTATGGACTAGTAGAAACAAGTTCATTATTGAACAAATTTCCCGGCTAACCCTGTCAGTTGCTTATTTAAAGCCAATGTCTTTTTGCAGCAGTGGAGATCATTGACTAAGGATGGGGACCTAGAGGCGTTCGACGACATGCTATCCAAAATGAAATCCACGGCTTCTTCTCTGCTGCAGCGCTCCAGGAGGACGGTTTCTTAGTGGTTTGGCTGCTCGTTTGGCTGGCCTGCGCGCCATGATAGGCTGGATGCCTTGTACCCATAGTTCTTAGCCATTTCTGTTAAACTTATGTGGTGCCATGTGATGGTTGTGACTCTGCCTGGTGGCTTTATCTATAAAGTCGGGCTCTCGCCTATTTTCTAAAAAAAATAAGAAAATTGATCGTAAACCATACAATTAAGTAGGCATTAGTTAGTGAAATTTCACATTGCTACAGCGGCACAGCCCAAGAGTATATAGGGAAGCCTGTATTGAGTTGTTGTGAAGTAAAATTTAGAGAAAGAACGGAAATTTCTTGTGCACTGGCTGACTGGTTCTCCGCATGCTCTGCCGTGCCCTAGCTTGGCACAGTATGGGGCCGGCCGGGGCTTTCGGTCTTGAGGTATGCATGCCGGCTCGATCCGATTCGGAAAAACAGCAGAATAAATTGTTACGTACTCCACCAGATGCATGCCAGACCAGCATCAGCATGCATGCATGCAGCTTCAGTATACGTAACGAGCGTATATATTGAATTCTGGTCACTCTCTGCTCAATACCCACGGACATGGACCCAGCGTACGTACGTAGCACATACACTATTTGTTAGCATTACAGTACTACCTTATGTACCTACCTACTGAATGGACATGTCAACTACCTATTTAATGGAAATCATGGACGAATGGACAGGAATATTCTTCTCTTGTCCTCTTTTTTAAAGTGAGATGCTAAGTGCATTAAATGCTTAGCAACTAATCTATAATACCTAAATAGTTCATCCCCACTAATCTATTTTCCTTGACATGTAGCCTATCCACATCAGCATGTCAGCCACATCATCTTTTTCTTAGCGGCTTACACGAGGGACCCACCGCTGTCCAGACAAGCCACATTTGCTTTCAGTTATCAGTAGTTGGACCTACGACTGGCTGACCACATATCTCTCTGTTCCTGAATCAGACGAACCCGTTGCCCCTTTTCTTTCCTGCACCGCGTCCGGCGCAGCGGTGGGCTGTAACCAGCCTCCCCATCTGAATTGAACAGCCGGGCGCACCCTCCTATTGACTTTTCCAAAATGCTAAGTTGAATAAAAGCACATTCCGCCCAATGCTAAGTGTAACAAGCCTATCACCTTACGCCAAACATCGTGTGCTAATTTCCCCCTAAACAGCAAAAGCCAGTGGCCTTCCGCCATTTGGACAGGGTACGTGATGGCCTTTGACGAAAAAGGGTTTCTTCTGCTTTATATTATAAAACAACCAATACCGCATTACATCCGAGAGCTGATATTGATTGGCTAGGCGGATATCCAGACTCCCGCAAACGTCCGTCCCGGTTTGCACCCAGTTTACTGGAATTCGGACATGTGGACTGACTAACGGACATTCACTGGACCCTGTTGACTGGCTAAAGCGTTCCAAACACCATGGTCTGGAGTCTGGACATATACGAGAGCTTTGAGGGTCTCCTTCCTAGATTTCCGTAAGCTACAATGCATTGCACAGCGTGTTCTGCTTTCTATTCCTACAACACGGACTTATACTATACTTCTGAAAGCTTCTCGCAGATCTGCTATACCGAACTAAAACCTTCTAGAAGATCTACATTACGACGACTTTAACTCAGGCAAATCATGCGACATGGTAGCATTTTCTTTCGGTTGGTTACCTTTTGCATGCATGAGCATGACTAGACTACTGCCCGTGTGCATAATAAAATATGTACACTTTCCGTCAAAATAAATGAATATCTGTGCCACTTTCGTAAAAATACTAATATTTGTGCTACTTCACCAGCCGTGAGATCAGCATGCATGCATGCAGCATCACACCGCACAGTTTATGGAGCATTCACGTACTGAATAGACGTGCCATCTAAATATTAATTCGCTGTGAACGTGTGAACCAAGACCGAAAGAGATAAGAAGACGCCCAACCCAATATATAACCCTACGTAAAGCTCGTAACGGCGAGAATTTTCGTCGCCCGTCTCCTCTGTTTGTTTGAGTTTCAACACGAAACGCGTGCTGTTAGTCTCCACGGATCAAACAGATCGATCGCTTTATGATGGTGTGTGGTCTCCTTTTCTTTTCATGTCCCTAGCTAGCTATCTTCTTCCACTAGTGGACGGATGCGTGAGTTGATTGCTGTCCTGTCCTGTACGCGTAAGTACGATAGCACCACCAACCGCCGGGACGGAACAAGGGATCTTAAGAATAGATCACATTTGTTTAGTCTCTTCTTTTGGGGGAAAGTTCTGGTTGTACGTACACCTATACTAGCGTCACCTCTATCCTCACTGTCCATTCCCGCATCAAAGTTCTTGGAAAAAACATCTCTTTGTTGTTTCTCCCAAATAAAAGAACATTTGAACTCGAAACTTTGCAGACCAACATAAGAATATCACGAATCTTAATGCAAACCGAATGGTCAAGATAGCGGATACACTGGTATGGGGAAATAATTTTTCCGGGATAATAACTTCCTAAAGAGATAGGCTTCTATGCACTCCCTTCATTGGGTTGTACTGAATCACTTTTATTGTTTAGTAACCTAATTTTTCGTGACAACGATATACTTTTTGTGCCATGTCACTTTTCATTGTAGTTAAAGATGATGTGAATTTGCGCGTCCGGTATAGTATTCGGGGAACAGGGCTGAGCTCCATACATCCATCCATCCATCCGACGGCACAACATAGTTCTTGCTCATTGATTAATTATTGACTCCACGGTTGTTTATGTATACTAGTACAGTGCATGCACCCATCGCTACCAAACAGGTCGATCGCTTACGCGTGCACTCGTCAATGTCAGTCACTCTCAGTCACGCCAACCGATCCTAGCTGCTAATTCCTGTAATAATTGGCATCTTCGTCCATGGATGGATCGTGCCTTTTCTTCTTCTTTCTTTTTTCCTACTTGAATGGATCCTCTTCAAAACACTAGGACGGGAGTGGGGGTAAATGTTCATGCCGCAGACGAACCTCGCTCGAAAGCAGGACCTCCATTTGCATCACGACGTGATTTCACTCTCGATCGACAACTCGATCAAGGCGATGCACTGTCTATATATGACGGTCATTTCCACTACTGTTCATCTTATGCTTCTACGACAATCAAAACGCACTTAGAGTAGCTAGCCTACTTTACGTATCGCCGCATGTTGCTTTCTGTCCTCTCCTTTAATTGGCAAGACTTGGACTGATGACTACTCCCTCCGTTCCTAAATATAAGTCTTTGTAGAGACTTGCATGTGTGGCTAGGTCGCTTCTCGCTGGCAACCGCCTGGAGGCATGACCGCCGCCGCCGCCGCCGTATGGGGACCTCTCCGCCTCCTCCGCCGTGCCCTAGTTTGCCACGGGAAAATTAATTATTGCAGTGCCGGAACCTGTATCGATGCGAGGCGAGACGGTGGTGCGATATGACGTCTCGATCCGATTCGGGAAACAACTACGCGCGGAGGGAGAGCCAGCTGATTGGCACTCCATTTTTTACTTTGCGTGAAGTGCGGCCCACATCGGCCCTCTCACTCTGCCACATCAGGGCGTAGCCAGTTTTCGGTAGAAGTTGTCCGTAAGTGTATAGATATCCGCTTCCGTATATATTGAAGTCTGGTCACTATCTGCTCAATGCCCATGGACCAAGCGTACGTACATATATACCACATACAATACCCCATCTGTCCAATAATATAAGATGTTTTTTAAGCTAAAACAGCTTGCAAAAGTATCTTATATTTTGGGATGAGAGAGTATTTGTTAGCATTGCAGTACTGCCTTGTGTATCTACCTACTGAATGAACAGGTTATCTAAATATTTAACGGAAATCATGGACGAGAATATTCTTCTCTTCCCCGCTAACTCTTTTTCGCACCAGCTACATCGGCTACTAACTGATCCTTGGTTCCCCTTTTTCTTCTCTTCAATCCTGACGACACGTAGAATACAGAATGTTTCAAGGCATAATTCTGTCTCTCTCCCTTTTTTCTGATATGCAGACATGCTCACGGAATGAACAAAAATAAAAACAACACGATTTCATCCACTAATCCACAAAAAACACTAAAAATGAGTACATACATAGTAAGATTTCGTCAACTCAGACCAGCTCAGGAAATATTAAGGATGAAGGTGGTCTGGTTATTGAAAATTAAAAGTCAGTACAGTAGGGGCGGTTGCAAAGCCCGGTCGATGAAGAAGTCTGGCGAGGAGGAAACGTGGTGGCAAGTGAACCGGGGCTGCTGCTCGGGTTCACGGGCGAACTGGCGTATAATCCTAGCTACTCCCTCCGTTCCAAAATAGATGACTCAACTTTATACTAAAATTAGTACAAAATTGAGTCATCTATTTTGAAACGGAGGGAGTATGAGTCAAGTGATTATTAGCCTTTTTTAAGCGAACAATGAAACTATGAGCTGGATTAAACACCATCTGCCCGGGCAAATAATTCATGGGTCTTGCTTGATGCTTCTAGGCCCAAGTACACAAGTGCGACACGGCTGTTCCTAAGCGGCTAAGTAAATCACTAGCCAAACCACGGTGCCTCATTCCTCGCCTCCTCTCCCTATGGATCGCGACGGTCCGAGACGCAGCCGGCAGAATAGACCGGTGATTCGCCAGGCACGGGCCCCGGCGGGAAAGGCGGCAGTCCACACGGCAATCTCTCAGTCATACGTGCCCACTTATTAGGCGAGGAATTCTGGGATTGATGCCTAGATTTCAAGGTGAGTGATCATGCTTAGTCTTAGCACGCACACACAAATTGGTGGCATTAGATTTCCCTCAGGTTGGGGATTCTTTTATAGTAACCGTTTTTGTAACTATTGATATTGAAGAAAAATCGATATCTCCGCTTACGTATTGTCTCTTCTCGACTCCTATAACCTTACCATTGTTAGTTAGCCTTGTTTTTGTTGGTGTCAATGACATCGTTTAGAGAGCTTTCTCTGCAACAAAAAATATCAAGTTTAAAATACGCTACAAGATCAATGATGACCGGTTAAGTCACTTGATGATATGCTGCAATATTCTAATCATTTACGCAATGGTTTCAAGCAATGAAGACTCGAAAAGGGATTTAACAGAGGCTATTTGGTATCATATTCCATTAATATTTTATTAAAATATTGTGTATTGACAAATACAACATGCATTGAAAATTTTAAAAATAAAATATTCTCTAGCTAAATGCTTTTAATTGCATAATATGTATTCAAATACTACCCGGTTGCGGTTTTTAGTCTTTCTTGGTAGCTTGGAGCCATGAATTTTTCCTGGCTCTTCCGCTGGTATGATCTATCACTAGTAGAAAAGGGGGCAATGGTCCAGGCCGGGCCAGCCCATTAGTCCCGGTTCAGTCCAGAACCGGGACTCATGGGGGCATTGGACCCGGTTCGTGAGCCTCGGGGGCCATTGGTCCCGGTTCGTCTGGACCTTTTGGTCCCGGTTGGTGGGACGAACCGGGACCAATGGGCCTCGTTCCTGGCCCACCATCATTGGTCCCGGTTGGTGGATTGAACCGGGACCAAAGGCTGCCCTTTAGTCCCGGTTCATGCCACCAACCGGGACTAAAGGGTTGGTTTAGTCCCACCTCGCCAACCGAAGGGCGCTCACACCGGTTTATAAGCCCCTCCCTCTCTGTCTTGTTAAGCTCCTCTCAAAGTGAAAATAGATGCCCTTATACAGGGAATTTGACCTAAATTCATACTGAATTTCTCCGAAGTTCATAGAAATTTATTATGAATTTAGGTTGAATTCTCTCTATAGGCGCATCTATGCTCATCTTTTAGTAAAGTTAATCACAAACTTGTGATTCACAAAAATTTCAAAGAATTCAAATTTTAACTATTCATGCCACCAACCGGTTCATGCCACCAACCGTGACCAATGATATGCCTATATATACCATGCCAAAATGAAAGAGAGGCACAATGCTCATCTGCACGTTCCTTAGCTTCAGGACAACGTGCAGGTGAGCACTGCACTTCTCCCTTCATCGTCTCTACACCCAGGGCTTATAAACCGCTGCGAGTGCCTCTCGCTTGGCGAGGTGGGACTAAAAAACAGCTGCAGAAAGAATCAACTAAAAAACTCTTTTACCGGTTCATGCCACGAACCGGTACTAAAAGGTCGCCTTAAAACCCGTACCAAATAAAATGCCTTTGTAACAGCCTTAGAACTGGTACTGAAGGAATCAACTAAAAATCTTTTATAAACCTCTAGTATTATTGAAACTAAAATTATTTAGAATTTTGTTACAAACTTTAATAGCAAAAAGAATTATCATAAAAGAAAATAAATAAGTAATTAGAATTCTGTTCAAAACATTAAAAGCAAAAAGAATTATCATAAAAGAAAATAAATAAGTAATTAGAATTTTGTTACAAACTTTAATAGCAAAAAGAATTATCATAAAAGAAAATAAATAAGTAATTAGAATTCTGTTCAAAACATTAAAAGCAAAAAGAATTATCATAAAAGAAAATAAATAAGTAATTAGAATTTTGTAGAAACTTTAATAGCAAAAAGAATTATCATAAAATAAATAAAGCAAAAAAGAAAACAAAAAAATGGGAAAAAAAATAAAAGTTTACCACCTACTGGGCCACCACGGCCTGAATACGACTAGAAACCTTATTGGGCCAGGATTTAGGTCCGCGGACTGCCCAGCAGGCCCACAGGCAGAGGCACAAGATTAGGCCAGTAGGCCTGCAATAGAGAGGAGTTCAAATGGGAGGGCAGAGTTGCACTTATAAACAGGTGCGGCCACTCCTCAACTAGCGAGGTGGGACTAAACATCCCACTGCACCGCGCCGGCGCAAGGCCTTTAGTCCCGGTTGGTGGCACGAACCAGGACTAAAGGGGTGCATTGGTATCGGTTGGTGGCACAAACCGGTACCAATGCCCCCTCTTTAGTCCCGATTGGTGCCACCAACCGGGACTAAAGGCCTCTGCTTCCCGCCCTTTGGGCTGCTGAAAAGAGGCCTTTGGTCCCGGTTGGTGCTACCAACCGGGACTAAAGGGGTCATTGGTCCCGGTTGGTGCCATGAACCAGGACCAATGCTCTGCCTATATAAGCGGCACTCGCAAAGATTTGGGTCAGTTCGTTCTTCCCCGCCGCCAGGCTGCCCGTCCGTCTCCGCCTCGCCGTCGCCGTCGTCGCCCCGCGCCGTCCCGCCCCGCCCCGCCCCGCGCCGTCCCGCCCCGCCC
>NC_041383.1:818952090-818967019 GCF_002162155.2 Triticum dicoccoides | reverse complement strand
CCCTGCCCGTCGCCGCGCCGCGCCGCCCCGGCCCGCGCCGCACCTCGCCATCACCGTCGCCGTCGCCGTCGCCGTCACCGACACCGTCGCCGTGAGCAACTAATTTAATTTGATGTTAGTAGTAGTTAACTGAGTTAGATTTTTTTGTAGATTTTTTTGTAGTTCATAGATTTTTTTTGTTAGATGTGTAGTTCATAGATTTTTCTGTTAGATTTTTTCATATTGTGTAATTAATTTGTTCATATTGTGTTAGATTTTTTAATGATTTTTTCTGTTGTAATTTAGATGTCAAATTTTAATGATTTTTTTCTGTTGTAATTTAGTTGTCAATTTTTTTTCATTTTGTGTAGGTAATTTAGATGTCAAATTTTTATGATTTTTTTTCTGTTCATAGAATTTTTATGATTTTTTTCTGTTGTAATTTTGTTCATAGAATTTTAATGATTTTTTTGTTCATAGTATTTTCTTTGTCAATTTATTGTGTATGTATAGGAAAATTGTGAATGATATAAGTCATTTATGAATATGTTCATATTTAGAATAGAGGAAAAAAGAAAAAAAAGAAAAAGAGAGAGTGTTTAATATAATTAGTTAGAAAAATAATAGAACTATAGTTAAACTAGCTTTTTAGTAAGTACTACTTTATTTTATTTATAGTAAGTGCTTCATATATAGTTGAACTAGCTAGTTGATTTAATAAACTACTTTATTTAACTATATATAAAAGTAGTTCCCGCATTGACGTCGGCGATGCCTATCCCGCACCCTCGTCGTCGTCGACTCGGCGGTGGAGGCCTGTTTGATCAGGGTGTTGGGGAACGTAGCAGAAATTCAAAAAATTTCCTACGTAACACCAAGATCTATCTATGGAGAGACCAGCAACGAGTAGAAAGGGGAGTGCATCTACATACCCTTGTAGATCGCTAAGCGGAAGCGTTCAAGTGAACGGGGTTGATGGAGTCGTACACGTCGTGATTCAGATCACCGATGATCCTAGTGCCGAACGGACGGCACCTCCGCGTTCAACACACGTACAGCCCGGTGACGTCTCCCACGCCTTGATCCAGCAAGGAGAGAGGGAGAGGTTGAGGAAGACTCCATCCAACAGCAGCACAACGGCGTGGTGGTGGTGGAGGAGCGTGGCAATCCCGCAGGGCTTCGCCAAGCACCATGGGAGAAGAGGAGGAGGGAGAGGGGCAGGGCTGCACCAACGAGAGATCAAATCGCGTGTTATGGGCAGCCCCATGCCTCAATATATATAGGGGGAGGGGAGGGCTGCGCCCCCTTTATGGTTTCCCACCCCCAAGGGGTGCGGCCAGACCTAGATGGGAAAGGGGCGGCGGCCAAGGGAGGATTCCCTCCCCCCCAAGGCACCTAGGAGGTGCCTTCCCCTCCTAGGACTCTTCCTTAGGGTTCCCCTTTGACCCTAGGCGCATGGGCCATGAGGGAAGTGGCGCCCCAGCCCACTTTGGGCTGGATCCCTTCCCACTTCAGCCCATGTGGCCCCCCGGGGCAGGTGGCCCCACCCGGTGGGCCCCCGGGACCCTTCCGGTGGTCCCGGTACAATACCGATGACCCCGAAAACTTGTCCCGATGGCCGAAACAGGACTTCCTATATATAAATCTTTACCTCCGGACCATTCCGGGACTCCTCGTGACGTCCGGGATCTCATCCGGGACTCCGAACAACATTCGGTAACCACATACAAGCTTCCTTTATAACCCTAGCGTCATCGAACCTTAAGTGTGTAGACCCTACGGGTTCGGGAGACATGCAGACATGACCGAGACGTTCTCCGGTCAATAACCAACAGCGGGATCTGGATACCCATGTTGGCTCCCACATGTTCCACGATGATCTCATCGGATGAACCACGATGTCAAGGACTTAATCAATCCCGTATACAATTCCCTTTGTCTATCGGTATGTTACTTGCCCGAGATTCGATCGTCGGTATCCAATACCTTGTTCAATCTCGTTACCGGCAAGTCACTTTACTCGTTCCGTAACACATCATCCCGTGATCAACTCCTTGGTCACATTGCGCATATGATGATGTCCTACCGAGTGGGCCCAGAGATACCTCTCCGTTTACACGGAGTGACAAATCCCAGTCTCGATCCGCATAAAACAATAGATACTTTCGGAGATACCCGTAGTGCACCTTTATAGTCACCCAGTTACGTTGTGACGTTTGATACACCCAAAGCACTCCTACGGTATCCAGGAGTTACACGATCTCATGGTCAAAGGAAGAGATACTTGACATTGGCAAAGCTCTAGCAAATGAACTACACGATCTTTTGTTCTAGTCTTAGGATTGGGTCTTGTCCATCACATCATTCTCCTAATGATGTGATCCCGTTATCAACGACATCCAATGTCCATAGCCAGGAAACCATGACTATCTGTTGATCACAACGAGCTAGTCAACTAGAGGCTCACTAGGGACATATTGTGGTCTATGTATTCACACGTGTATTATGATTTCCGGATAATACAGTTATAGCATGAATAAAAGACAATTATCATGAACAAGGAAATATAATAATAATACTATTATTATTGCCTCTAGGGCATATTTCCAACAGTCTCCCACTTGCACTAGAGTCAATAATCTAGATCACATCGCCATGTGATTAACACTCACAGGTCACATCGCCATGTGACTAATACCCAAGAGTTTACTAGAATCAGTAGTCTAGTTCACATCACTATGTGATTAACACTCAATGAGTTTTATGTTTGATCATGTTGCTTGTGAGAGAGGTTTTAGTCAACAGGTCTGAACCTTTCAGATCCGTGTGTTCTTTACAAATCTCTATGTCATCTCCTAGATGCAGCTACCACGCTCTATTTGGAGCTATTCCAAATAACTGTTCTACTTGGAGTTATTCTAAATTATTGCTCCATTATATGTATCCGGTCTCTCTACTCAGAGCTATCCGGATAGGTGTCAAGCTTGCATCGTCGTAACCTTTTACGACGAACTCTTTTACCACCTCCATAATCGAGAAAATTCCTTAGTCCACTAGTTACTAAGGATAACTTTGACCGCTGTCCTGTGAGCCATTCTTGGATCACTCTTGTACCCCTTGACTGACTCATGGCAAGGCACACTTCAGGTGCGGTACACAGCATAGCATACTGAGGAGCCTACGTCTTAAGCATAGGGGACGACCTTCGTCCTTTCTCTCTATTCTGCCGTGGTCGAGCTTTAAGTCTTAACTTCGTACCTTACAACTCAGGCAAGAACTCCTTTGACTGGTCCATCTTGAACACCTTCAAGATCATGTCAAGGTATGTGCTCATTTGAAAGTACTATTAAGAGTTTTGATCTATCCTTATAGATCTTGATGCTCAATGTTCAAGTAGCTTAATCCAGGTTTTCCAATGAAAAACACTTTCAAAATAACCCTATATGCTTTCCAGAAATTCTACGTCATTTCTGATCAACAATATGTCAACATATACTCATCAGAAATTCTATAGTGCTCCCACTCACTTCTTTGGAAATACAAGTTTCTCATAAACTTTGTACAAACCCAAAATCTTTGATCATCACCAAAGCATACATTCCAACTCCGAGATGCTCACTCCAGTCCTTAGAAGGATCGCTGGAGCTAGCATACCTTTTAGCATCCTTAGGATCGACAAAAAAAACTTTCTGATTGTATTACATACAACCTTTCCTCACGAAAACTGGTAAGGAAACTCGTTTTGACATCCATCTGCCAGATTTCATAAATGCAGCTTATGCTAACATGAATCCGACGGACTTAAGCATCGCTACAGATGAGAAAATCTCATCGTAGTCAACTCCTTGAACTTGTGAAAAACTTTTTGCCACAAGTCGAGCTTCATGGATGGTGACATTACCATCCACGTCCGTCTTCTTCTTAAAGATCCATTTATCTTAATGGCTTGCCGATCATCGGGCAAGTCCACCAAAGTCCATGGATCCGTTCTCGGATTTTATGGCCTCGAGCCATTTATCGGAATCCGGGCCCACCATCGCTTCTCCATAGCTCGTAGGTTCATTGTTGTCCATCAACATGACTTCCAAGACAGGATTACGTACCACTCTGAAGTAGTACGTATCCTTGTCATCCCACGAGGTTTGGTAGTGACTTGATCCGAAGTTTCATGATCAATATCATAAGCTTCCACTTCAATTGGTGTAGGTGCCACAGGAACAACTTCCTGTGCCCTGCCACACACTAGTTGAAGACGGTTCAATAACCTCATCAAGTCTCCACCATCCTCCCACTCAACTCTTTCGAGAGAAACCTTTCCTCGAGAAAGGACCCGATTCAAGAAACAATCCATATTGCTTTCGGATCTGAATTAGGAGGTATACCCAACTGTTTTGGGTTTCCTATGAAGATGCATTTTATCCGCTTTGGATTCGAGCTTAATCCTGAAACTTTTTCACATAAGCATCGCAGCCCCAAACCTTTAAGAAACGACAACTTAGGTTTCTCTAAACCATAATTCATACGGTGTCATCTCATCGGAATTACGTGGTGCCCTATTTAAAGTGAATGTGGTTGTCTCTAATGCCTAACCCATGAACGATAGTGGTAATTCGATAAGAGACATCATGGTACGCACCATATCCAATAGGGTGCAACTATGATGTTCGGACACACCATCACACTATGGTGTTCCAGGCGGTATTAATTGCGAAACAATTTCTACAATGTCTTAATTGTGTGCCAAAACTCGTAACTCAGATATTCATCTCTATGATCATATCATAGACATTTTATCCTCTTGTCACGAAGATCTTAAACTTCACTCTGAAATTACTTGATCCATTCAATAATTCAGACTTGTGTTTCATCAAGAAGATATTCTTAACATCTACTCGAATCATCTGTGAAGTAAGAACATAACGATATTCACTACATGCCTCAGCACTCATTGGACTGCACACATCAAAATGTGTTACTTCCAACAAGTTGCTATCTTGTTCCATCTTACTGAAAACGAGGCTTTTCAGTCATCTTGCCCATGTGGTATGATTTGCATATCTCAAGTGATTCAAAATCAAGTGAGTCCAAACGATCCATCTGCATGGAGTTTCTTCATGCGTATACACCAATAGACATGGTTTGCATGTCTCAAACTTTTCAAAAACGAGTGAGTCCAAAGATCCATCAACATGGAGCTTCTTCATGCGTTTTATACCATTATGACTTACATGGCAGTGCCACAGGTAAGTGGTACTATCATTACTATCTTATATCTTTTGGCATGAAAATGTGTATCCCTACGATCAAGATTCAATAAACCATTCCTTTAGGTGCAAGAGCACTTATTCAGGTTTAATACTAATCTTGATGGTAGAGGGAGCGTGCGATGTTAGATCACATCAAACTTGGAAACACTTCCAACACGTATCGTCAGCTCACCTTTAGCTAGTCTCCGTTTTATTCCGTAGCTTTTATTTCGAGTTACTAACACTTAGCAACCGAACCGGTATCTAATACCCTGGTGCTACTAGGAGTACTAGTAAAGTACACATTAACATAATGTATATCCAATATACTTCTATCGACCTTGCCAGCCTTCTCATCTACCAAGTATCAAGGGTAATGCTGCTCCAGTGGTTGTTCCCTTTATTACAGAAGCACTTAGTCTCGGGTTTGGGTTCAACCTTGGGTTTCTTCACTGGAGCAGCAGCTGATTTGCCGTTTCATGAAGCATCCCTTCTTGCCCTTGCCCTTCTTGAAACTAGTGGTTTCACCAACCATCAACAATTGATGCTCCTTTTTGATTTCTACTTTCGCGGTGTCAAACATCGCGAATACTTCAAGGATCATCATCTCTATCCTTGATATGTTATAGTTCATCACGAAGCTCTAGCAGCTTGGTGGCAATGACTTTGGGGAAACATCACTATCTCATCTGGAAGATCAACTCCCACTCGATTCAAGTGATTGTTGCACTCAGACAATCTGAGCACAAGCTCAACGATTGAGCTTTTCTCCCTTAGTTTGCAGGCTAAGAAAATTGTCGGAGGTCTTGTACCTCTTGACGTGGGCACGAGCCTGAAATCCCAATTTCAGCCCTCGAAACATCTCATATGTTCCGCGACGTTTCGAAAACGTCTTTGGTGCCTCTACTTAAACCATTTAACTGAACTATCACGTAGTTATCAAAACGTGTATGTTCGATGTTCGAAACATCTACAAACGACGTTTGGGGTTCAGCACACTGAGCAGTGCATTAAGGACATAAGCGTTCTAGTGTCCGCATAATCGCTACTGTCAACTTTCAACTATATTTTCTCTAGGAACATATCTAAAACAGTAGAACTATAGCGTGAGCTACGACATAATTTGTAAAAGGTCTTTTGACTATGTTCAGGATAATTAAGTTCATCTTATGAACTCCCACTCAGATAGACATCCCTCTGGTCATCTAAGTGATCACATGATCCGAGTCAACTAGGCCGTGTCCGATCATCACGTGAGACGGACTAGTCATCATCGGTGAACATCTTCATGTTGATCGTATCTACCATACGACTCATGCTCGACCTTTCGGTCTCCGTGTTCCGAGGCCATGTCTGCACATGCTAGGCTCGTCAAGTTAACCCTAAGTGTTTTCGCTGTGTAAAACTGTCTTACACCCGTTGTATGTGAACGTAAGAATCCATCACACCCGATCATCACGTGGTGCTTAGAAGCGACGAACTGTAGCAACGGTGCACAGTTAGGGGAGAACAATTCTTGAAATTTTGTAAGGGATCATCTTATTTACTACCGTCGTCCTAAGCAAACAAGATGCATAAACATGATAAACATCACATGCAATCAAATAGAGTAGTGACATGATATGGCCAATATCATATAGCTCCTTTGATCTTCATCTTCGGGGCTCCATGATCATCTTGTCACCGGCATGACACCATGATCTCCATCATCATGATCTCCATCATCGTGTCTTCATGAAGTTGTCACGCCAACGACTACTTCTACTTCTATGGCTAACGCGTTTAGCAATAAAGTAAAGTAAGTTACATGGCGTTCTTCAATGACACGCAGGTCATACAAAAAATAAAGACAACTCCTATGGCTCCTGCCGGTTGTCATACTCATCGACATGCAAGTCGTGAATTCCTATTACAAGAACATGATCAATCTCATACATCACATATATCATTCATCACATCCTTTGGCCATATCACATCACATAGCATACCCTGCAAAAACAAGTTAGACGTCCTCTAATTGTTGTTGCATGTTTTACGTGGCTGCTATGGGTTTCTAGCAAGAACGTTTCTTACCTACGCAAGACCACAACGTGATATGCCAATTGCTATTTACCCTTCATAAGGACCCTTTTCATCGAATCCGTTCCGACTAAAGTGGGAGAGACTGGCACCCGCTAGCCACCTTATGCACCAAGTGCATGTCAATCGGTGGAACCTGTCTCACGTAAGAATACGTGTAAGGTCGGTCCGGGCCGCTTCATCCCACAATACCGTCGAAACAAGATTGGACTAGTAACGGTAAGCATATTGAACAACATCAACGCCCACAACTACTTTGTGTTCTACTCGTGCAAAGAATCTACGCAATAGACCTAGCTCTGATACCACTGTTGGGGAACGTAGCAGAAATTCAAAAAATTTCCTACGTAACACCAAGATCTATCTATGGAGAGACCAGCAACGAGTAGAAAGGGGATTGCATCTACATACCCTTGTAGATCGCTAAGCGGAAGCATTCAAGTGAACGGGGTTGATGGAGTCGTACTCGTCGTGATTCAGATCACCGATGATCCTAGTGCCGAACGGACGGCACCTCCGCGTTCAACACACGTACAGCCCGGTGACGTCTCCCACGCCTTGATCCAGCAAGGAGAGAGGGAGAGGTTGAGGAAGACTCCATCCAACAGCAGCACAACGGCGTGGTGGTGGTGGAGGAGCGTGGCAATCCCGCAGGGCTTCGCCAAGCACCATGGGAGAAGAGGAGGAGGGAGAGGGGCAGGGCTGCACCAACGAGAGATCAAATCGCGTGTTATGGGCAGCCCCATGCCTCAATATATATAGGGGGAGGGGAGGGCTGCGCCCCCTTTAGGGTTTCCCACCCCCAAGGGGTGCGGCCAGCCCTAGATGGGAAAGGGGCGGCGGCCAAGGAAGGATTCCCTCCCCCCCAAGGCACCTAGGAGGTGCCTTCCCCTCCTAGGACTCTTCCTTAGGGTTCCCCTTTGACCCTAGGCGCATGGGCCATGAGGGAAGTGGCGCCCCAGCCCACTTTGGGCTGGATCCCTTCCCACTTCAGCCCATGTGGCCCCCCGGGGCAGGTGGCCCCACCCGGTGGGCCCCCGGGACCCTTCCGGTGGTCCCGGTACAATACCGATGACCCCGAAAACTTGTCCCGATGGCCGAAACAGGACTTCCTATATATAAATCTTTACCTCCGGACCATTCCGGAACTCCTCGTGACGTTCGGGATCTCATCCGGGACTCCGAACAACATTCGGTAACCACATACAAGCTTCCTTTATAACCCTAGCGTCATCGAACCTTAAGTGTGTAGACCCTACGGGTTCGGGAGACATGCAGACATGACCGAGACGTTCTCCGGTCAATAACCAACAGCGGGATCTGGATACCCATGTTGGCTCCCACATGTTCCACGATGATCTCATCGGATGAACCACGATGTCAAGGACTTAATCAATCCTGTATACAATTCCCTTTGTCTATCGGTATGTTACTTGCCCGAGATTCGATCGTCGGTATCCAATACCTTGTTCAATCTCGTTACCGGCAAGTCACTTTACTCGTTCCGTAACACATCATCCCGTGATCAACTCCTTGGTCACATTGCGCATATGATGATGTCCTACCGAGTGGGCCCAGAGATACCTCTCCGTTTAGACGGAGTGACAAATCCCAGTCTCGATCCGCATAAAACAATAGATACTTTCGGAGATACCCGTAGTGCACCTTTATAGTCACCCAGTTACGTTGTGATGTTTGATACACCCAAAGCACTCCTACGGTATCCAGGAGTTACACGATCTCATGGTCAAAGGAAGAGATACTTGACATTGGCAAAGCTCTAGCAAATGAACTACACGATCTTTTGTGCTAGTCTTAGGATTGGGTCTTGTCCATCACATCATTCTCCTAATGATGTGATCCCGTTATCAACGACATCCAATGTCCATAGCCAGGAAACCATGACTATCTGTTGATCACAACGAGCTAGTCAACTAGAGGCTCACTAGGGACATATTGTGGTCTATGTATTCACACGTGTATTATGATTTCCGGATAATACAGTTATAGCATGAATAAAAGACAATTATCATGAACAAGGAAATATAATAATAATACTTTTATTATTGCCTCTAGGGCATATTTCCAACACAGGGCCATGTTCGGGACTGGGCTCCGCCGGGCTGGTATTGGGAGGTGCTACCTTCCGGGGGACGTAGGTTGGTTTGGAGGCACCCGATTCTTGTTTGGTGGCGGTCGCGTGGGCCAGTGACGGTGCCGAGGCTTCCGGATACCACAGAGGTGGTACGTCACCGTGTCAGTGAGGAGGAAGAGCATGTCCATCGCTACATGGTTGTATTGGAGGGCAGGTTCGATAATACCTGACAGGTTCTTCGGGGATCTCACTGGAGCTATGATCCTGTGATGGTTCCTTATCTTTGGGTGTCCACCGCCCGCGACGATACCCGTCGAGTGCTATGGTTCTAGCTGTATTAGTGTAATGCTATATGTATGATATTATTCGAGGAGTATTAGTGATAATATTTGACGATGTACGGACACAAGAGATGATGTACTTTTGCTTATAATTGAGTGCATGCTAATTTGAATACTACTTTATTTTATGATTTGGTTTTGCTTATTGGATGCTCATATTGGAAAAGTACTCCTACTTTGAATGCTAAAATTGGAGAGCATTATGCAGAAATCTAGGAGCCCCTCCATCATCCACTCCGTCGTGGGGTAGCTTCTCTTTCATTCCCGTGTGCTAGACAATTTGGTGTAATAATGCACTCGGGAATGAAAGGAGGAGCTACGTACAATCACTGATAGTCAACCCGTGATTAATAATAATGATCTAATTTAGGTGTTTTAGTACATATATTTAATTGTACAAGTTTAATATTTGAATTATGAACATAGACCGGAAATGTGGTAATCGGACGACGAAAACCGCCCGGGGGAGTGTCACTGGTGCCACGACGACCGAGGTATGTGCGACAGGTTCATTGAGCTGGACGAAGATCGGCGCTTCAGCATTAAGCTCGAAGAGACCTTCGATGTTCATACGGTACGCAACAATGATAATAGTTTTTTTCGTAATTAAGCACGACTTCAACTATTTTAACGTGTATTTTCACCTTTTCCAATTCGACTAGCTTATCTCATGCTATGCAAGACGCTATGTCTTGGAGATGATGGGTTTTGAAGACCATGAAAGTATGGAAACCAAAAAAATTCTCCTAAGGACCCATCATGGTGTGGATTTTCAAGTAAAGCTGTACAATGCTGAGAGTGTAACCTATTTTGGTTGCAAAAATTGGGAAGCACTTTGCAAGATGTATGGTTTTGATGAGGGTATGCTTGTCACTATGAATCTTGGTGATCCTACAATCAAGCAAGACAAACCTTCGATTTGGGTCCTTGTGGATACACTTCCAATTCTTCCCCCATGTGAGCTTAACATAGTTATTAAGTAATTTATATTGTTTATTTCAAAATAGTTGACAGCTTATTTCCATTCATAGCTTATTTTCATTCTTCAAAGAATGTGCGGAAGATGGTAGACAAAACCCACTACACCGATGGCTCCAAATTAACTTGTAGGGAGAAAAATCATCTGATCGCATTTTGTAATGATATTGAGAATTACAATGTCTACAATCGAACTCCTCAACATTATGGTCAATACGTGCCACTAGTGCATGTGTTGAACTATGGTAACTACCATGGAGATACCCTGGTAAGATTTTTTACTATTACAACATCCGTGCATCTTTTTGCACACTTCTAAAACTAGTACATCATTGCTAACCACGAAGTTATTACTATGTTTTTCAACAGATAATCCCGAATGATTGTGTGCCTCATCTGATGTATACGCACGGTAGCCTTCATGTTTTGAACATACAACCAGGTCTTCCTACGAATCTCAACTGTCCATACCGGGTTTCTAAAAGAAGTGGAGACATGACAATCAAAGAATGGAAAAAATGTATGGACAGTCGTAAGGAGCTTCTTGGAAGCAAAAGGCAGCGAAGCGCAAGAATTGGAGACAGGATGATCTCCATTCTTCATAATGGAGAGTCAGGGTCTATATTGTTTTATGCTATTTTACCTTAAGGGTGTTTAGGTCCTACCTGGTACTGATGATCATGTGCTAAGAACAATTATGTAGGGTTGGGTTCGATGACTATGAGGATGATGATCGTATGACTTATTATTAATAACAAGTAGAAGTTGTATGATGATGCATGATTAGTAGGACTTGTTATCATATATGATGATGTATGATGCGAGCATGCATGAGTTATTATATATATCAGCGGGTGAAATGAACATAGCAGCAGCGTTGGTAAACCAAGGACGAAGATATAAGAGAGGACACTTCTCTCTATTAGCTAGCTAATAACAACCTAAAAATAACCTCCAAAACCCCTAAAGCAGCCACTTTTTTTAGAAAAAAGAAAAACATCGCCTTTTGGTCCCGGTTGGTGCCACCAACCGGGACCAAAGGCCCCCCTGCCTGGGCTCGGCGCACCGGCAACGTGGAGGCCCATCTGTTCCGGTTCATGTTAGAACCGGGACTAAAGGGGAGAGGTATTAGTAACGACCCATTAGTCCCGGTTCATGAACCGGGACTAAAGGCCCTTACGAACCGGGACAAATGCCCCCTGTTCTACTAGTGTATGCTCATAGTCATGCATAACAACAAAGGCATCCAACCGAGCCAAGAATTGGTTGTTCAGAATTGGGGATCAATTACCGTAGCAGAGTTCATGCAGATGATGGTCACGCTGTGGGGAATCTCGATGTCGACATGAAAAGCAATACACGGGGATATTATTTTTTAGAGTCTGCTATCACTCATCGTTTCAGTCTCTCGTACATATCTCGAGAAGTAGGTGTTGTCAACTGAAAGCAACTCGTTAATTATTCCAAAATGCGGACGTTGCACACAAAGGGTAACACGTCGTCGTCCCTTTTGAAATCACATAATGATTTGGTCTTGTTGCATATTAACGTAAGTCGACTTAGTGGAGGTTGGTTCATCTAGTATTATGCAAACTAAATTTAACACTTTATGAGCATTTTTAAATGACACAAACATTTTTCAAAATGGTATAACAGTTTCTAAAATTAAAACAAATATTTCCATTCCATAAATATATTTTAATGTGATAAACATTTTACAAAATAATGCATATAATTAATGTTTTTTAAAATACATAAAAATAAATTGTTTTTAATAAACATTTGTTAATAGATGTTGAATTAAAACCTACCATCTCCCCAGTCAAATAAAAAGCAGTTATTGTTTTTATCGTTTATTATTTTGGGAAATCAAAAATGTTTGTGTATTTAAGAAAAGTTCCCCAATTTGAAAAAATATTGATGAATTTGATAAGTCATTTGTGAGATTAAAAAATGCTTATGAATTTTATTGATATTCATGAATTTTAAAGAATCATGGATTTTAAAAATGTTCATCAATTTAAATAATGTCATGAATTTTACAAAAATGTTAGAAAATTTGAAACTGCTGGCATATTTTTAGAGTATTCAGATTGTTAATAAATATTGATCGAATTGCAGATATTCATAAATATTAAAATGTTTTGAATGGCATAGAGAGAAAACTATTGTAGACTCCTACAACCAGACGAAAGCTTCCGGTCTTAGCACGTCCTCCGCAATCTTTAGATGGGCAAGTTTGACTCAAAATATAATGGGATCTAAGAAATCCAGACGAGGAAAGTACACATGATACTTTTCGTGTGTCCTAATTAATGACCAATAATATATGTACTAGACCAGGATCGCGCCTTGCCGCGCGTTGCCGGGTCCTACCGTTTATGGCTAAGTGTGTGTCAGATATACTACAATCGTGGGGCAATCTTCGCATGTTTAGCCAATATAATAACTTGGTTTATATGCTCCTTAAAAAAGTAGAAAAATTTAGTCTTTTCAAAAGCAACATGCCAGAAGTTTATGCTTTATTTTCACAAGTTAATTTTAGCAAGTAATGAAAATTGCTAAAACAGTAGAAGAGTAAAAGCTTTATGAAGACCGGAAGAAACACATATTTTTTTGCATCCTTTCGACTTTAACAAATCAAAGTGACTAGCAGGTTTCAAAATCTTTATTGTTACAGCCTGGAACATAGAGGTACATAGGCATGATACAGGAATTGGCATATACATCTGCAATGAGCAAGTAAATCAGAGAACAAATGTTATGATCACGGCATGATGTGAAGCGGTTAATTCCCCTCTTCATGCAGAAGCTAGGGCTCTGCTTTTAGGCCCAACTTGCTTCTGCTGCTCAACTCAATGAGGCCACACGTCTATGTGATAATCAAGTACTTATCCGAGTCATAGCTGCTGGAGATGTTCACTACAATCCGGGCCATTGGGAGATCAGATCTGATGTTGCAAATATCCCCAACATATATAAAGCAAGCTCTCTGAATATCTACCACATCAAGAGAGGCTTAAAATGGTTTGGCTCACAGGTGCGCAAAGGAAGCGTTGAGGAAACTGAATATTGTATCCCCTTCTTCCTTCTGTACTAATATTTCCCATAGGAGTATGCAATGCCCAATGTTTCTTCTTTTAAGCAACTTTTTTTGGAAGGTTTTAGGATCCTTGATGCAAAATGCGTGTGAATCCAATATATGACGCCGTTTTAGTTCAAAATAAAAATAAGAATCAACGTGACTATTCCTATGGCCAAAATCTTTTTTGCAGGCTTCAGTTAATTCATGTGGTTGATGGATAACTGTGGCCGTGCATTGAACATGAAAGGAAGAAGTAGAAAGTAAAATTGCACACACTATTATGACCTTTTAAGTGGAAATAGATATCGAAGGTGCCAATCACATGTGTTGTCCAGATTCTATGTATTTTATACCTTGGTCTTAAAGTGGTATCAAACATGAATGAAAAATAAATATCAAAATATTTGTATACTTGAGGGCAGAAAATACGAAAACTCCTACCAGCTTATTGTCTCCGTTCTAGCTCTTTTCTCTGAAACTTAAGTGTGCTCTACTGATGTAAGTGACTACTCTGGCTAATGACTTTGTATAAGCCTACTTTTTTTATTCCAAAATATCATGGTTAAGTTTACTCTTATTTTGCAGTCGTCAATGAAATAAACATGCAACCAAAGCATTCATATACAAGGCAATGACAATATTAGTTTTGGTGCTAACGGTATAGGTGATCAAGTGTTGTCCTGGAGCATAAACGACATGTTTATTCTGGAGCACTGGCGTCATGGCTCTGGCCTCTTACATTGTGAGCTCCAACGGGACAAAGGTGCTCTTGAGGTGAGCTAAGCGAGATGTAGGGGGCCTCACAGATTCGTTTCTCAGTTCCCTCATTCCAGTGGCCATGTGCATTGATCTTGGGGGCAGTCTTCCGGCGATATAATGATATGCTCAACTGGGCACTGAACCAACTATGGAACCAAGCTACAACAATAAGAATATTAGTAATGATGGATCACGCTGTGTAGAAAGGAATATAGAAATTGCAAAAATGAATGAATGAATTTAGCTAGCATGTTGTTGCCGTGGCCTTCCTCTTCCTCTCTCTCTCTCTAACACAACAAAGAAGAAGGAGGAAGGAAGAAGACAGTGGACACGGCAGTATTTTTTCCCGTGCTCTTCCACGAGCACG
>NC_041383.1:818931843-818951598 GCF_002162155.2 Triticum dicoccoides | reverse complement strand
CTACTTATACCCGACTGCACGCACACACCCAGTCAAGACCCGGCCACCACTAGCACGTACACAGCCAGCTCACCCGCTAACTAAGTCACCACGCACGCACTAACTCCATCTCCTAGAATCTCTCCAGCAGGATATGCATGGCCAGTGGCTGCACAACTCATGCAACCAACTAACTTATCCATGCAAACAACCTACTAGCTAACAGAAACGTAGTTCACGGAGCCTCCCTGGCCCTCCGGTCTCCCGATGGTGAGCACGCCCGCTCGTCCCCAGGATCTGGACGCCGTCTCGCCGGTCACCACCGTTGGGCATGGCTTATTCGCGCCAACATAGCATAGAGAACTATAACTTACTAATGAGCAGTCTAAAATGATGTTGCAGAGACAGGAAGAAATTGGAAACTGTACGAAAATATCACTTATGCCAATTGCACCCAACCTTATGATCTATTTCCGTAACTAATATATTTCCACAGCAACTTCGACGTCCATCATGGATAATCTATCTATAATTTCAATAAAGTGAGGAACAACTAAATAGATAAACATATAGTGTGCAAATGTAAGGTATGCATCAACTGAGCAAAATAATTCCCATTCAATAATAACCAATCTAATTCTATCATGGAGATAAATCATTTTACAAAATCATACACTTCATTCACTAACATCACCACAGAAGAACATAAATAGAAGTGGAGAGAGGTATGTTCCTCACAAACTTGTGAGCTTTGCTATAGGCATAGAGGATAATAATCATCTATACCGCAGATGTATAGTATTAAAATAAATGTGTAAAGATGCAAGGCTAAAAGGAGGATATTTCATCACTCTTCCACGAGAGAGGGAGGAGCTGCTAGCATGTCGTCACTCTGTCTAGGAGTGTCGTGCCGCACCAGCATGTGCATGATACGCCTAGTCGCACAAGCTTCTCACATCTCAAGGTGTTGATCTCCTACATAAACCAAAATAGCATTATAGGTGCAGTTCAACTCTTGGTTTTATACATGGGTATACTACTGTTGAATAGAAAAAACCAAAACAATTATTGTTTCCAAATCTATCTTTTTGATAGTCAAGCAGTATCTAATATATATCCACACGTTTAATAATTCCGGAAACAATAATTTTTTTGGTTTGTTTGAAGGAACCAAACTGTAACCCATCCAGGTACGGATGTGGATTAGGAGCACTCGGCGACGACGCACTCCGAAATCACTGCCGATCGTCTGCCTCCTCAGGATGTGTGCCACTGTTGCAGAAATGAATTGTGATGTCTGAATACCAGACCAACGCGTATAGCAGAGCAGTGTGTGCATGTCCGACGGCATTTAATAAAGTGCGTCTGGTACACCAGAGTACAGAAACAGTGGTTGTGGAATTAACTCCGCTGTGGGGCCGCTTTATTTTCCCCACTAGTAAATTTCCAGGTCGGAATAGTAGCAACTAAACAAACAAAGGGCACATTGTTCTTCTTCCCAAACAAACCAAATTTAGCCAAGAGGGAAGCTAGTTCTGCGAGCTTGTACCCAGTTTCATAACCGCTTCCACTTCTGATTTCTGAAATATCCTTACTGGAAGCAGAAATGGATGGCACGTACCCACTCGTGCTCCACTGAGCCATTGTTGCAGAATGGGCAAACCATGAGTGGCAGGGGTGGCTGCTCCTCTAGTGCAACCAGGGGAGGGCTTGACATGGGAGCGCTCGAGCTAGACATGGCAATGAGAACCATGTAAGAATGGGATTGATTGACATGGCAATTAGAACCATGTAAGAATGGGATAGATTGTAGCCGAGAAAGATATGAACTGAGAATCAAAAGACTTTGGGGAGAAATGGTGTGCTGTAGAAGATGGACGCTTTTATGAACAAGCTGCCGGAGGAAGAAGACTGTTGGCTTGACCAAAGTTGGGGATGGAAATGGTGACCTTGTGCATTTAATTGTAACAGGTTGTTGGGAGGTGGTGGTTCACACCGGGTCCATCTCATTTGGACAGGAACTGCATGCGCCTCGGACATAACGCGTGCACTGTGTTGCACAGCGGGAAAGTTAATACGATTCTGGAAAGCTGAGAATACAATGCCGCTATTATAGTGGGTTCAGATCCCAATGCGACTGGATGCACGGGATTTCGGAGCGCGTCGTCGCCGTGTGCTCCTATGCAATTTCGATCCAGGTACAACCAAGTTCGACTATATACGAAACAAACCTGTATGGGCAACATAGTCCATGCAGATTTCATTTTAATCTCTTTCCAAAGTAAGGTTTTTCTCTTCAGCACACCATTTTGATTTAAACCGTGAAAAGGTCCCTCGACTGAGTTTGCCTGCAAGCACAAACCCCGAATTTGCTGAATCAACACATTCCTCTAGCATCTGGCCATAATAAAATGATGTGTTCATCAGAGAGATAGATAGAGAGAGAGGTGAACCTGAACAGAACAAAGATGGGGGCTGGAGTTGGAGGCGCTAGAGCTCCGACCATCTCGAAACCATCCGGCGTTCCTAGTGGCGGCTCACCGTTGGGGAACGGAGCTGAGAGCCGGAGTGGGCTACTCTGCGGACTGGATGTGTTGGTCGCCCCTCGGAGCGTGAGAGAAGGGTCGTGCTCCTCCTGCCGAGTGCACGCGAGAATGACGTTGATAGAACCTGAAATTTGTGGAGATATAAATCAAAGAAGGAAAGTCCAAGAGGTGATTCAGGGAGGAGGAAATGCATCAGCAAATCAAACTCCAAGAGGGAAAGAAGAATGGAGGGGAGAGGGCACGGGGATGGCGTACGGTCCTTGTATTGGCATCCTCTCCACCGATGCAGTCCTCGCCGCTACTGGGCCGAGCCGGCGGCGTGTGCCTCTGTTGCTACGTCTCCATCTACGAACGACGTGCAGGGGGTGCGGGGCGAGGGGAGAAGAGGAGGCGTGGAAGAGGGAAGAGAGCGCGCGATGGGAAGAGGAGAGGACGGCATCGGTGGCGAGGTCCACGGAGGAGGACGCGACTTGGCGGCAATCTGGTCGGCCAACGGCGCTGTTCGCGGTGAATATTGTGGACGGAGCTGAGCCCGTCTTACTATTGCACGTGAATATTGTGGACGGAGCTTGGGACGGTGACTGAAGATGGCGACGACAGCAAGATGCACCGCGCGTGCATGCGGGAAAGGTGGGCTCTCTCCTCGTCTTTACGCCTAACCGAGCCACCCACAGCACACCACACAGGGGCCAGCACGTGCAATTCCGTGAATGCCCTCGGTGGGCTGTTAAAATTACCTGCGGCGGCATGATTTTTGGGCGATGCTAGGCGCCGGTGCGGTTCGGCCGGTCCAGCCCTAGCCGTTGGATGCGCGCGATTAGGAGCCGTCCGATTCCCCGCGTTGACTTCCCCTCTCTTTCTTCCTCTCCTCTCCTAGCCGCCGGCCGTCACCCCGTCACCTGGACCTCTCTCTCCGCCGCCCCCGCTACTGGATGCCGCGCTCGCCACCGGTCGCCGCGCTCGCCGCCGGTCGAGCTCCGCGAGGGGTGCTGCCATGGCCGTGGGCGTCGAGCTCCGCGAGGGGTGCTGCCATGGCCATCGGCATCGAGCTTCGCGAGGGGTGCTGCCATGGCCATGGCCATCGAGCTCCGCGAGGGTTGTCGCCATGGCCATGGCCGTCGAGCTCCGCGAGAGGTGCCCGACATGGCTGCAGGGGCACCACCACACTAGATGCAGCTTCGCTGATGGCCGGTTCCAGCTTTTGACGATGCCCGTTGCAGCTTTTTCAGCGAAAAAACTTGTCATCGTCGCCGGCGGTTGTATCTCGCCATTGTATCGTCGCCGGCGGAAAAAAAATGGATGTAGCAAAAATTGTTGCTGGATGTACCAACAATCTATTACGGTTGCAGCAAAAAACTCATCGCCGCCGTCGTCGGGTCGCAGCTCAACCTGAGCATATGTAGCAAAAAATGGAAACGGTTGTAGCAAAAAGCGACTTCGATTGTAGCAAAAATGCAAGGTCGATTGTGCATTGTAGCAAAACGTGACACCGGTGGCAGCAGTATGCGATGCCGTTTGTAGCAAATTCCGACGCGGGTTGAAGCATGTAGCAAAAAACATTATGGCCGTCTGCTACCGGTTGTAGGTCACCGTGCAGGTCGCGAACACACAGCCGCCGTCGTGGCAACGATTTTAATGATGGTCGTAGCAAAACATGGTCACGGTTGTAGCAAAAGAACACCATGGCCGTCGCCGCTAGTTGTAGTCGCCGTGCAAGTCGTGAACATTAGCGTCTTCGGTTGTAGCAAATCATCTCGCCGGTTCCAGCAAATGAACATCGTGGTTCCAACATTTTCCGTTGCCGGTTCCAGCATCTAGCGAGAGCGGGTTGCAGCATCTGTGGGCGCGTGGTCACCGCAGTCACCACCTCGTAGTAGCAAAAAATCATGCCGGTTCCAGCATCTAGCTAGAGCGGTTGCAACATCTGCAAGTGTGGTCACCGCGGTCACCGTCCGTAGTAGCAAAAAATTATGCCCATTGCAGCACTTTGGCTCACCGGTCGTAGCATATTTGGACGCCGGTTGTAGCACCGCTTGCTTGTCAGATGCATCCCGGTGCATGGCCTCATCGCGTGCGGCCATGGCGAAGGGAGCGGGCATGGTGACGGGCGCATCCATGGCGACGACGGGATCTGAAGGAGGAAGACCAGGAGCGCGGCGACCCCCGAAGGAGGAAGACCAGGAGCGCGGCGACCCCCGTGCGTGGATGCGGCTAAGAGAGAAGGGGATTGGAGAAAGAAGATAAGGCGGGGGCAGGGGCTCGCGCGAGGCGTACGATGGCCTCGATCGAGTGGCTCGCGCGGGACCGGTCGAAAGCTTCGGCCGGCGCACCGCGTGGGAACGTTTCCCATGATTTTTCTACCACAAAAGGCTAGCACCGGGTGTCCACCCACCACTGTCACTGACAGGCACGGACCGCGATCGCTGGAGCCCACTATTCAGAGGGATACGATTAAAATCCTCGAGTGAAAAAAATGTTACTATTCATTGTATAACATCTGCTTTTGATCCAACTACCCGTATCGGTCCGCAGCGATGCTACACGTACGGACGGCCAACCCACGGAAATCATCTACGCGTAGAGGGGGAGCCAGCCTAACTGATTGGGGCTCATTTTTTCACTCTGCGTGAATTGCGGCTCACATCGCTGTCTCTTTCTGCCACATCAGAGCATAGCCAGCTTTCCGTGGAAGTTGCCCGTAAGGCTGCGCTTGGATCGTCGTTTTGAAGCGCTTTACACCCGTAAAAACTCGCCCCCTGTGAAAAATACGACGGACTCGAACCGCCTCCTTGGATGGTCGTTTTCCAGCCGTAATGTTTACGCTTGTATCCACGCTACACCCGTATCCAGCTTGTAGAAAATACACCCCATCTGCGGCCAGTTTTCCCCACCCCTGTATCTTTTCTCGACCCATCCACACGCCCGCGCCGCCGGAGCGAACGACGGGGCGCGAGGGATCCCAGCTGCAACAACCCAAGAAACGCGCCCTGGTCCTTGAACCCTGCTTGTGATCTGTTTGAATACACTTTGTATTACAGCCGAGCCAAGCGCATGCTACAAACGGAATTTCATAACAACCGGAATTTTGCTGCAGGTGAGTAATATACGGGTGTAAAATGTTACAGGGGTGGCAGAAAAACAACATTCCAATCGGGGCCTAAGTGTATCATTTTCGAACTACCCGTATCGTTTCAGCTTTGGATCGGACGATTAGAATAGTATCCTCGAGTGAATCTAACTATGGGATGCGCTTATGCATGCATTCACCAAGGCAGTCTGTGTCTTACATGTGCACTCGTCATGACGTTACATTTGTAAGCTGTCATGTCATTCCAGTTGTGAGCACTTCAATGTTCAAGTCATGTAACCAAATCGTGTACGAAGGAATAGTGAGAAAATCCTTGAGAAACTTGTTAGCCCAGTGGACAACTTTTGTTCTCTCGATTTTGTACGTTTAATTCCAATTTGAAAGGATAGAGGGTACTTTTTTTTTGTTAAAGCCCTGCAGAAGAAGAAGTTCTACCTCTTATTTGTGTTTTTGGATTTATCCTTTGATGTGGGTAAAATTGCTGCAAAGTACTTGGGGAAGGAGAGTCATGCTTTTTTATTTAACATTCTTACTCTAGAATTTCCTATTCATGTAAAACCGGATCATAAACTAGATGTCGCTATAAGGATATTTGTTAGACCATTACTCTAGATACCTTTGCAAATATATTTAAGGGTGGAAACAAAGAAATGGATAAACTTTGTTTATGCAAGTATCACAAATGAATCCACAAAAAACCATTTTGTGTTTTTCCTTATTTTCTCACATTGATGGGATTGGACTAAATTATTAAGGTGCATGTATTAAAAAAATATGTAATTTGTATGACAACAAACCACGTCCATTAGAACTATAACATTATTTTATTTATTAATATTTAACAACATTATCAAAATACTAGTAACTTCGCATGTGACGTTATAAAAATGAGTTAGAAATAAGTATAAAATTTTGGTATAAACATTTTCAAATTGTGCTTAAAACACCTCGATATTTTAATAATGTAATAAGCGGATCTCTTGCTCCCTGGAATGTTTCATAAAATATTCAATGAAAAGATAAATTCACCAATGTAACATCTATTAATATTATGTTAAATTATTTAAATTCAAGTGTTAATATCATTTTTAAAAAATATCACATCTTAAATATTGCTTTATAATATGAAAATGCATCATTTTTGGTACGTACAATAGAAAACTATATTTAAATGTCACTAATTTTCTATATCACAATATCAATATGGATTTCCAAATCATTGTTCCAATGAGTGTTTGAAAACATGTCATATAGCCTTGTTGAGATGTAGAAATTGTATATAGATAAAAAATATCATATTTATGGTTACTTTTTAATGGGGAATATTTTGGGGTATTGAACTTGTCATGATGTCCAGATAAGTTTTTTTATGTCGATTTAATTTGTTTTGCCATTTATCTAACATCAACTATGCAAAGTTGAAGAGTGACAAGGTGATGATTGTGTGTAGGATCTGAATCACTAAATTATTGTCTTATTCACAACATTGTGCATTCATTTTCCTGAAAAATGTAACTTGCATCAGTCGATTTCATGCCTAGAAAATGGCAAGACACAACCGAGGTTAAGACTAAAGATAGTGATGACGAGGTTATCCACGGTGAAGAAGGGTTGCAAGTTGATGGTGTGGGGCTCGCGGTTGCCTAAAAAGAGGCTGGGCTTAGGGCTTAGATGGATGGCCAGGGGTAGGGATAGACCGGTGGAGGTGGCGGCAAACAGACAAAGGTGGTGGCCAAGAAAGGGCGACAGGTTGTGGCACATGACTTGGCTGGTGTTGGAGGCGACATGAAGTAAAGCAAACAGCGTGGCAGGATGAAGAGCCTAGAGAAAAGTCAAGCTTCATAGACTTTGATAAACTTTATAGAGAAAAGTGTCAATATCTACGAGACATAATAAATATAATATAAAAGCATGTCTCCTGATATATCTAATGACATGTATTTTGTGTGGTATATGTAAGTACTTTTCTCTATAAGTTTGCTCTAGCTATATGAAGTTTACTTTCAAAATAGTCTTTACTGGAACGAAGGTTATTTCGTAGCATTGCATCACTGCCTCGTGTAAGAACATACTGAATGGACTTGTTACGTAGTACAAATTGAATGGAAATAAAGGAAAAAACATAACAATAACATACACACTAGGAAAATGGACGTTGATTGCTTTTTAATAGAATCAGTTCGATGCATTATGATGATGCAGGGACTAGAGCCAATCACCTTTTCTGTTGTAAAAAAGTAAAATACACCAGTGATAAACATAAGATTTCTGGTCCAGAAACTTGTGCTAAATGTGCATTCAAAGTCATTTCGTTGGCTCCTTGCGTTCATGACTAGTGGGTCATGACGTTAATTTTGAAGCAAATATAGAAACTAACTGGTCGACACTGCAGTGCTATCGAGGATATAAGTTATACAACTCGGGGACTTTCTGGGCTTGCCCTCAGGTGGCATTTGGCGACATGTCGTTCTAGGTCTTCTTTTCCCCAATCTCTCACTCAATCTCTCCCAAAATCTCTCTGAATCAGACCCCTATCCCTTCCCACTCACAGATCCACATAATAGCCACGGCCCTCAGCCAGCTTCTTGCTGTTGGGTTTACTCGAACCCTAGCTCACCCTCCCGTCGCTCTCTCTCTCTAGCACATACACAGGAAGGAGGGAGAACACGGTGGACACGGTGGTTTTCGACGCACATACACCTGCTGCTCAAACAGCCTTTTCGCGAGCACGAACTCGACACCGCGGCAACGAACCGGCGCAACAACAAGTAGTACACAGGGCTACTTTTACCGCCGACTCGCTAAGCAACTAACTCCAACGGCCCCTCATGCGCACATATGCATGAGCTCATCAAGACCCGGCCTCCTCTCGGCGTGAGCTATCTGCTCTTCCGCAAGAGCCGCACATCGTCCGAGCTTACCGCCGGATCACGCCCAACGCTTCCGCGATCAACGCCTGCGACTAATCTGCACATGCAAGTCCACTAACCAACTCTGTGCATGCTAGCTTCTACCTAGCACACAAAGCACGCACACTGCCCATGCATAGTCGTACTATGCCCATACACCACCCGGACAATGCGTAGACACACACGTACAAGGCCACACACGCACAGACTCCACGGACCAGACCTGGCGCCCCCGACGCAGGTCACCACTGCATGAAGACATGGCTTATTGCGCCAACAATCACCCCCTAAGCCAGGACGTAGCTGCGCCTCTGGCACGAGCCGCCGCTCGCTGCAACAACCCGCAGTCTCGTGTCCCGCTGCGCTGCGCCACTTTGCCTCCATGGTCGGTGCGCCAAGTCGCCGCGACCTCTGCGCCACCGCGCAAGTCCTCCGCGACCTCCTTGTCTCCATGATGGCCATGCTCGTCGCGCGCATGACATCACACCACACAGTCGTGGACTCGCAGCACGTGGTCGTCGCCACGCTCTCGCTGTGCGCCGCAGCCGATGCCTCCATGTCAGTCGCGCTCACCGCTCGTGCCGCGAACGTTGCTACGCGCCACGATGGCCCCCAAACCTGGTCGTTCTGATGCCAAGTGTTGGGTTTTCTCGAACCCTAGCTCACCCTCTCTCTCTCTCTCTCTCTCTGTGGCACATACACAGGAAGGAGGAGGGAGAACACGGTGGACGCGATGGTTTCTGACGCACATACACATGCTGCTCGAACAACCTTTTCCCGAGCACGAACTCGACACCACGGCAACGAACCGGCACAACAACAAGCAGTACACAGAGCTTCTTTTATAGCCGACTGGCTAAGCAATTAACTCCAAGGGCTCCTCATTCGCACGTGCGCATGAGCTCCTCAAGACCTGGCCTCCTCCCGTCATGAGCCATCTGCTCTTCCGCAAGAGCCTCACATCATCCGAGCTTACCGCTGGATCACGCCCAACGCTCCTGTGATCAACGCCTGAGACTAATCTGCACATGCAAGTCCACTAACCAAAACGCACACACACTGCCCACGCATGTTCGGACTATGCCCATACACCACCCAGACTATGTGTACACAGACACGTACACGGCCACACACGCACACACTCCACGGACCAGACCTATCGCGCCCGACGCCGGTCACTACCGCACGGAGACATGGCTTATTGCGCCAACACTTGCACCATCTCCGGTTCCCAAAAGATGGAGGAGAAACAATAGGAAGATGGAAACAGAGGAAGAGAGCAGAAGAGCCACCGAGAGGCTCCGGGGCTTCCGGGCCTAGCGATGAACATGCAAGCAATGAGTATAGCAGATCCAAGGATCGCTTATGTTCGTGCCAGTCAATTGCAACAAGAGGAGGAAGCCGACTTCAGCTTTTGTCTTCTCATGAAGATTTCCTATACAGGAGGGATGCTAAGAACCATCACAAAGCAAGCCTAGCAGCAATCTATGGCTAAGGCGTGGAGGAACAACTGCTATGATATCTCCCCCATGTATCAGATTCGCTGTTCTTAGCCCATTTTCGTTCACACAAAGACATGATGTCTATCTACACACTCGTTAGCCATGGACTATGGGTTCAGATAATCCGCTTCTTGATTGGTTTAATCCGGGAGATGAGGTGACTTCTATTGGGGATTACATATTTGAGTACATTTTTGTTACAGTTTAAGATTATGGCATTTCTAGAGTTGCTAGATCCATCTCTTTGCTTGTTGAAATTCTGAACCAAGTGGGAACAACATCAAAATACCTCATTTTGTAGGAAAATATGTTATATGCCAATCAAGATTACATTCAGGGATAGCAAATATGAGAGTCAGCCAGCAAGCGAAAGACAAAGTTGAGGTCATATATCCGGATAATAGTACATGGATATCATATTTGCATTACGAGAAGATCAAGAGGATATGTCTTTTTTGTAGACTAATGTTTCACTATGTGCACCACTACCCGATCAGGTACAATATGCTACAATAAAGGTAAAAAATAGGTTTGCCTGTGCATGACTTCCCAACTCAGAGATATGACCACCAAAGACTCGTCGTATGCTACTCCAAGATTACTCCTGCCGCTTTATGCCTAGATGCCGACCTTGTAACCCTAGATACCCTACCCGATGTGTATATAAGCCATGGGGTTTAGCCCATAGAAGGGACATCAACACAATGTCATTCACCTAGAGTTAGACACATCTTAGGATCTTGATGTAGATCAACTCAGTACTAGATACATCTTCATCAATATCAACAAGAGCAGGACATACGATTTTACCTCCATCAAGAGGGCCCGAACCTGGGTAAACATTGTCTCTCTGTTCTTGTTATCGTCCGTCTGAGATCCACAGCTCGGGACCGCGTACCCCGAGGTCTGTCTGTTTTTACACCGACAAAGAGGTTGAATTAGGTCTTCCAGGCGTAGTAGTTAGACTCTTTGTGGGAGAGTTTGATGGGAACGTTATCAAAGAGAGGGACGTCACGGATGTGGGTAGCGTTGGGGACCTTGGAGTCGAAGTCGGACGTGGAATCAAAAGGGTTGCTAGGGCCGGAGGAGGACATGGTGGCGGACGGGTGCTAGCTTGGTTAGGATTAGGGTTTGGTGGGTGGTGGCTACGAGGGAGAGGCACAGCAGGGAGGGGAAGGAGAGGTCTGATGGAGGGAGGGAAGAGGGGCGGCGCAGCTATGGTTAGGGCTAGCAGCGGTTGATGTGCGACTAGGGGTGGGGGATCGAAAAAGGCTGATACCATGTAGAGTTATAGGATGCAACTCTCGATGTATTAATCGTATCCAAGTGCATGTATATATGATGTACAAGGTGGACCCCAACCTCAACTATTTTACAAGGTAAAAGGAGCTGAGGCAGAAATACAAATATACCTGCACTATATACCCAACAGACACTACTACGATGCTAGGTTCACGAGGGTCCATCAGGTGTATACTACCTGTACTCGGCTGTAGTAGACTATTATTACCGAATCATGCGTACGATAAATCAGCTGTCCCTCAAATTCAGTAAGTGAAACAGATTAGTCTACAGTGAAACACTTATATTCAGTAAGTGGAACGGACTAGTCTAGCTTTGGTAGACTAGATGTACTCAACGATAGTATTAGTTACTGTATTAGCAAATCATGCATACAATGAAATGAAATCGATGCTGCTACGGTATGTCTGCTAACTCTACTTCACTGCTCTAGGTGCATATGTGACGCAGCAGTCGCAGAGTATTCGTGGAGCTGTGACGTGGACATCAGGCTGTCCAGAAAGTTCCAGTCGATGCAGGCCGCCGCCTGTCCCAGTCCCTGCTGCTGGAGGACGGCATCGTCGCCGCAGCCTAGAAGGGCGGTCGTCGGCGGGCTCTCGATCAGGTGGGGGATGTTGCTGAAGAGACTCGGCTTGGACTCCAGCACGTCGTCAGAGTACTGGATGCCCTGGCCGGGCAAGCCAAGGACGCCGGCTCCGGCAGCGCCACTGGCGCTCTGCAGGTAATGGAGGTCACCGCCGCCTTGGCTGTGCAGCCACGGCCGCGCGTCGTTGTAGCCCCCGAGGCCCGGCGCGGCGGCGTATGCCGGCAAGATGTAGGACGGCCTCTGGCTCGGGGTGGGCTTCTGGAACGCCCGGCACACCACCCAACCTTCCTCCTGCAGTCCGTCACCATGATCATCGACGCCAAATTCTCAAGAAGAAGAGAAAGAAGAAGAACTGAACAATTGCGTACCTGGGTGGGCGCGTGCTCATTGGTCTGGAGGCGGTACTCGTGGATGATCCAGTCCGTCTTCCTGCCATTGGGTGAACGGCCCCTGTAGAACACCAGCGTCTTCCTCATGCCGATGACGCCGCGGCTCCTCGACGACGTCACGGGCTTGTCCCTGCCGGTGGCCTTCCAGAACCCGGCCGCCGTGGCGCGGTTTGTGCGTGTGCCGCTGGGGTACTTGCGGTCCTTGAAGCTTAAGAAGTATCACTCCAACGACGACTGCTCGTCCTCCGCCACCTGACGCACTCCCCGTGCTCCCCTGCCGCCCCCGCACTTCTCTGCACCAGCCACGATTGTTAATTACCAACTTGCACCAACTGAATACCATGTGCAAACTAGACAATTAACTATACCTAAATTCAGATGAATTTGATCCTACCTTGGAGGTCCCATGGCTCGATCCTGTAGAGATCCACCTCCTGGATGATGTCGAGGTCGATCTTCTGGGCGGCCACCTTCCGAGCCAGGTAGTACCCTACCAGCTCCTCCTCTGTGGGGTGGAACCTGAACCCAGGAGGAACACACGATTCTTCTTGCTGCTGATGGTCCATTGCTAGCGTCTACCTACCTGCCTGCCTTCTAGCTAGCTAGCTAGCTCGATCTCTCCGGAACTGAAATCAAGAACACAACCTTTTTCAACTTACTACAAGTACTAGTAGCTAGCTGTGTGCACAGAGGAGGAACAATGGTGCTAGCCAATCCACTGAGCGGTTGATCATGTATATATGTATGTATGCGTGTGGACCAAACAAGAAAAAGATGAGAGGTGACCACAGGCACTTGACAGCAAGCAGAGCAGATTAGATGAGAGCACACGTATGCGCACGCTCGCCCACTCATACATATAATTGTGTTGATTCTAGGCAACCTATATAGGCTGTAGCCCACACCAAATCTAACCATATATCTATGAGTGCAATGCAATCATGTCCTGGATCCAATTTCTGAGGACAAAGTACAATTGTAATGTAGGCTGATTGCAAGCACTTGATAGCATGGAGTGTGGGTAGTGTAATCTAGCTTCATAAAGTGTGAATGTTATAAGACAGTGACAACAGGGCAAGCGCAGCAAGACGCAGGGACGCCGGCGAGGCCCGGGATAGGAATGAGCCATAGCCCGGGACGTCGCAACATCGGCACCTCAGGTGGAAGGGAGTCATAGCTGACGTGGGGCGTCGCTAGCCGTGGATGCTGGCAGCCGGCGGGCTAGACGGCCCGCTGGATTTGAACTGACATGATTAACAATTGGCGGTCTCAATAAAAAAAACTGCAAAGTACACTTCTGCGAAAAAGTGAAAAAAATAAACAAATCGCGTAGATCAGATAGTTAATTAGGGCTAATAGAAATCCAACAGTGGCAGACAAGGGTGCAACGTACGTACCACTGCAAGCTGTGTGTATGTCTCTCCACTGTGTTGCTTGCATCCTACGTTACAGCTGGGCGGGTAGAATACACATATCATAGTTAACTCGGTCTATAGTACACTACTGACCACTGGAGTACATGCTGATGGATGCAAGTTGTGAGACGCACACAAAACTGAAAAGCTTGTGGCGCTGTAATTGCGATGCTAATCAGTGACGGAGTACTATAGCTATAGTAAATATTAGTTGAGCCTATAGCAGAGTGCTCGCTGCGGGCGGCGTGCACATGAATACGTACGCAGACAGTAGCTAGCTTCACGGACAGTGTCACTCAGAACATATTTTTTTGTCAAGCAGAGTGTACTCGGACGGACAGTATGTCTACGCATGTCAGGATCAGTGTGTACGTATACGTTTCCACTGGTTGAAGTAGATCAAGAAAAAGACGGAAAAAAGCTTAGCCAAACCTAGCGCAAAATGGTGGTATCGGATGTAGACACGTGTCTACCATCTGTACCGTTGTGGGGTCGTGCTCGTCGCAGTGATCTCGTTCATCAACACAACAGTTAAAGGTCAATCTGGACTGGCAACTACTTTTCGAGCACTCAACCTGTTGTCTTGTGTCGGTTGCTACTCTAGATAGTTAAGTTTGTGCATGGTAACTAAAATTCAACATGGAACATGCAGTCCCGTTTTTCTGTTTTAATTTCAATCCACTAATAGATTCAAGACGGAACGTGTATGTGGTGATGACACGGTACGGTCTGTCCCTCGCTCCATCGCTATCCTCTTCAGGGTGGTTGGATCCTCCGATTGAGTATGACTAATATAATTGTTTTGTAAATGAAGTACTGAGAAATCAACCAATTTTTTTATGGGAAATCAAGCAAGAATTCAACATTGAATTATCAAGGCACGACCAAGATATTCAGGCTATCATTACGAGAGTGGTTGAGAATATTAGAGAAATTTTGTTTGGTTCTGTATATACTAGATGTAACCCCGCATGTTGCTACATGGCATGTGCAATTTACCATTCTGCAGGCTCCATATTAGCATCATACAAGCATCGTATGGTAAAGCATCGTATGCACAACATTTTCATTCACTGATATCTTCTGTGTCGCTTTCTAAGAAAGTGATGGAGGCTAAATAATTGATTTAAAGCGGCGATGGAAATTGGCATGCAAGTCCGTCCGGCATTCCGTGAACCATCTGATTGGCGCGAGGAGGGGAGACATACTTCATCTTCTTCTTCTCCTTGGCCTCCATAGTGGTGCACCTATCGCTGATAAGCAAGAAAAGAAAGCTGCTGCCGGGTTTGAACGGTTTGCGGAATCGATCAATGCTAGTCACCCTCACATCCTGATTGATTCTTAACCCGGCTTGTAATTGGTTCTGGCCTTTTCTTTGTCTATGGAAGGATAGAACGAATGGTAGCTGCTACTAGGAGGAGTACTACTATTCATAGGTGGCAATCGAGATCGTTTTCATACGTGCACTTGACCACGTATGTACGACTAGCTTGGTCACTGGTCAAAGATGAATCCAGGAGAACCACCTTCTGTCTTCTTCGGATCTTGGAAGATCTACGTCCGCCAATGTTGCACTGTGGATTAACCTGGCTTCGAGTTTCCACGACAAGACGCACGTAGGAGTACGCATTATATTGATCATTTGCATTTTCTTAGCTGCTTTCTGTCCTAGATCCATCGTTCTCCTTTAGTTGCAAGAAGACTAGTCTCGGAGTGATGACTGGCCGCACAACAGACATGTCCAATTAAACTGCATTTTTTCTTTTCTTTTTGTGCTTGTCTGCCTTTTGGCGTCGGCTCCTCTTCTTTTCGTTTGCACGCTTGCTTGCGTCTTTTTTGCAGTGTACTATATCTGTCCTGTTTTATTGGCCCCCTTGTATTTTCCGCCAAATTTTGATCATATATTTAGCTAACAAAATGTTAATGCATGTCACCATAAATTATAATGTATTATAGCAAAAATAGTACTAGACATTTTTGATTTGTGTTGGTTGCTAGATAGTTAAGTCTATGTATAGTAACTAAAATTTCAACACGGAAATGCGGTGTCGTTTTTCAGTTTTTAATCGAAGAAAAGTAGATTCAACACGGACCGCGTAGGCAGTGATGACAGATGGTACTCGGACGATAGCTGTCCTATCGGGGCCGATAGATCCTTCCATTGAATATGACTGATTTTATCATAATTCTTATGTACATGAATTTATGAAAATCAAGCAAGAATTCAGCAAGTCAAAAAGAGACAAGGACAAGACATTCAAGCTATCATTGCACAAGTGCGAAAACCAAACCAAAATGTCTTTTCCATTTTTTTCTATATATACTAAAAAAATGAGTTGAGCTTAGTAGGAGCTATGCCCAAATTAAATAGGAGGTGGTGAGACTCGAACCTGGCCTCTTTAGTCCATCAGATGTGGCAGTACATTAGAAAAAAATGAACAATTCAGACGTTTTACTATGCACACACCACAAATTATTAAAAAAACATGGACAATTATGATGTTTTTAGTAGCAAGTACCACAAAAAAATTTACTTTGCGAATCTTTTATTGCTATAATTTGCGTGCATGTTTTTACTCGTCTGGCATATGCACATGTGATCTTAGTTTTTGAAATGGAGAGACTTGACTTTTCTTAGGTGAAGTACAGTTCTTTATTGGGTTACTATGAACCCGGTGTAGATTCCACGTGTTTAGATCATACCGAGCTAGAATAACTTGCAAAGCTTTTGTCTGGCTTTGGAAGAGAAAGGATGGGTGCTAAGAGCATCTACAACCGAACTGAGCTAATTTGACCCTCTATGCGTTCGCCCGGACGTTTGGGTAAAAGTTGAGGGGTCTGGTTCTGGTTGTGGAGGGGTCTGGTTGTAGTTGTAGAAACTCTAATGATGTTTCAAAGCCTAAATGCAACAATGGAAATATATATATGCGCGTCTCGCATTCCGGGAACCGCCTGGATTGGCTCGAGCAGGGGAGACCTACTGCATCTTCTTCTTCTGCTCATTGGCTTCCAAATATAGTGCATGCACCCGGCCATCGCTGCCAAGCAAGATAAGATCGCTGCTGCTAGCTGAGTTGAACGGTCCATCGATGATGCCAGCAATTCATGGCCACACATTCGACTACTACGCGTGCACCAATCTGCCGATCGAATCCATGCCGGTCGCTCTCACTATTTTGGCTTCTAATTGATTCTGGCCTTTTCTTTCTCTAGAAAAGGAACGAACAAGCATACTGGAGCTGCTACCGGCCGGAGGAGTACCATATTCATTATAGGATGCAATCGAGATCGTTTTTATTGCTCCGGAGGTTACACTATAGCGAGACGCGACAGCGACGGCGACGATGACACACGGGCCGCATCTAACTTGGTCACTGGTCAAAGAAGAATCCTGAACAATTTCTTTGTGTCCGCGTCGGATCTCGGAAGATCTCCGCCTTGGCTACCACTGTTGATTAGTCTCGCTTCAGGTTTCAACGACCAAACACAAGTACGTAGTATATTAAACTTTCGGATTTCTGTCCTTGACCCCCTTTAGATAATTGCTACATCGAGTAGGGAATTATCTTTTTCGCAGAAAGAAAGAAAGACGGGTCCAATCAGCATTCTAGTTTCTTTTTGGTGGTCACTTCTTCTGTTGGTTTGCACGCTTGCTTGTGTCTCCTCGATCCCTTTCTGTTGAAGCATAGTACAAAGCAGGTTGGTCGGTGTTCTGATGATTCTCTCTCTAATTGGTCGGTTTTTGTGGGGGCCCCCCATCAGTTTCTATATCTAATAGTTCCATCCGAATCCACATTGCACTTGTTACGTAAGTAAGGGCATCTCCAACGCTATCTTTTAAAATGGATAAATTATCCGCCCGCAGAAGCATTTTATTGCGGAGCAACTAGCGTCTTAAATAGGAGCAATGGAGGCCAAAAAAAATAAACTAGCTTCCCTCAAAGCCTTCATGATTTCCCCAGATGCTAAATTGATTTAAATGCTTCTGCCAAATGCTTAAGTGAAACAAGCGATTCACCTTCCACCAAAGCATGGCCACTTTCTGCCAAAACTCACATCCTAATATTCCCTTAAATAGCAACAGCTAGTGGCCTTCCACCGTCTAGACAGAGAGAGGTTACGTGATGGCTTTTGACTGGTCAGACAAATGTCCGAACTACCGCAAACATCCCTCCAAGTCTGTGGCCAGTTTATCGAAAATCAGACATGTGGACTGTTTCGCGGACACTTGGACCCACCAGTTGAATGACTATCCGAACACCTCGGTCAGGACATATACAGGCGCTTTGAGAGTCTGCTTTCAAGATGACCTAATCTACAATGCACGTTCAGCTTTCCATTTGTAAAACAAACAGATACTACTTTTCTGAAAGCTACTCAAAGATCTGTATGATAGTATATAACAAACTCAAAGCTTCTAGAAGATCTGCATGACGACGAGTTTAACCAGACAAATCATGTCACATGGTAGCATTTTCTTTTGGTTGGTTACCTTTTGCATGCATGAGCGTGACTAGACTGCTGCCCGTGTGCAGGATATAATATTTGTACCACTTTCCGTCAAAATAAATAAATATCGGTGCCACTTTCCCTAAAAATACTAATATGTGTGCCACTTCACCAGCCTGCCCTGCCTGCCTGCATGTGTGCAACATCACACAACACAACTAATGCATCATTCATGTACTGAATCGACGTGCCATCTACTACAGATTAATTCGCTGCAAAAGTGTGAATCAAGAACGAAAGAGATAAGAAGACACCCAACCGAAAATCCTTTTCTGAGTCCGGGCTCATCTACACCCGTGTTGAATAAAAAAATCAAAAAAAAATACTACACAAATTCAAAAAATTCCAAAAAAAACTTCCATGGTAGACAATTTGATGAGTGAGGTCCGCCTCAATTTTCAAATCATTTGGACAACTGAGCAACTCTCTGCAAAAAAGATAAATTCTGGGTCTGTAAAACAGTTTAGTGTTCATGTATTGTTTTGACCCGATTTGTCTTTTTTGCTGAGAGCTATTAAGATGTCCAAATGAGCTAAAATTTGAAGCTAACCTCATGCAATATATTATCTACCATGGGCAAAAAAATTGATTTTTTTTTGAATTTTCTAGTATTTTTGTTGAATTTTTTTCTGACTGGGTGTAGATGAGCCTGGTCACCGAATCGCTGCACTTCACACCCAACCCAATATTCCGATTTAGTATACAAGAAGAGGTTACCACAACACAACGCATTTGCGTACATAGGTAAAGCTCGGAACGAGCGAGAATTTCAACATGAAGCGCGTGCTGTTGATCTCCAAAGATCCATCGCTTTATAAGAGTTCGTGGTCTCCTTTTCTTTTCATGTCCCTAGCGTTTGATTGTTGATTGTTGTCCTGTCCTGTACGCGTGAGTGTGATATATAAGATGATAAACAGCCGGGAGGGAGCAAGGGAACTTAAGCAAAGATCACATTTGTTTAGTCTTTTCTTGTGGGAAAATAGATTACTAAAGATATTGGCTTCTCGCACCGAAATTTTTGAATGGAGGACGAGCTCCATAGAGGCCGAATTTTGAAAAACAATCAATATTCCAATGTCGACGGGTTGGGCACGTCGGGCGCGTGTATGGGCGCGCGCTGGGCGTGTCGGGTGCGTCGGGTACGCGGCGTAGGTGTGCGTGTGTGTGTGTGTGTGTGTGTGTTTGTGTGCTAGTGGTGCACAGGCGTGTCCGTGCACGTCTACACCGTGCGTGTGTGCGTGTAGGGTGAAGCCGTTGGCTATCGGGACGCGGTGATCACGTTGGTTTGTTGCGGGCTCGGCGCGGCGAGCGCGTGGAGGCGCGGTTATGGGTGCGTGCTGAGCGGGCCGGACCAGGCGCAGTAGTGGGTAGAAGTGTGGGGGTCATGGCCTAGCGCTGGCCCGGGTATAAGATCGCTGCATCGATCGTTGTAATGGTGGGGTGTTGAGTTTGTGCTCAAGGAAAACGCCGTGGTTGCGGCGGGCGTTCGTGCGCTGGAAAACTCCCTGTCCATCATGTCTCCTTCCCCCC
>NC_041383.1:818921987-818931517 GCF_002162155.2 Triticum dicoccoides | reverse complement strand
AGAGAGAGAGAGTGCGAGGAGGAGCTAGGGCGAGCTAGGGTTTAGGTTAGACCCAACATACCTAGAGGCATAATGAGCATGTGTATAAAATTTCATGATGAAATACGTTCAAGTGAGGTTTGTAAAAAAGTATATGTGGCTATTGAACACATGTACTGATCATTGCTCAAAGTCCATGATTTATTTTTGTACAGGTCGCAATTCAAATTCAAAGTATTTCATCGGCAAATTTGACACACATATACAATACACATCCTTACATACATCTTTATTTTTTCAGAATTTTACAAAGCTGAAAAGTTTGAATTTGGAATTTTTCAAAATTTCGTCCTCAATGGAGCTCGGTCACCAAAACACCCTACTCTCTACGCAGTCCCTCCATTCGGTTGTACTGAATCATTTTTATTGTTTAGTAACCTTTTTGAATGTCCAACAATATATATTTTATGCCATATCACTTTCAGTGTAGTTAAAGATGATGTGAAATAGCGCGTCTGGTATAGTATTCGGGGAACAGGGCTGATCTCCATCTATCTATCCATCGGCACGACATAGTTCTTGCTCGTTGATTAATTATTGACTCCTTGCTCGTTTATTTATATTGGTACAGTGCATGCACCCATCGGTACCAAGGAGGTTAACTAAGATAGCTCTACAAGTTGAAGAAGGGATGACGCCATGACCACACATGCCTCCCTCCCTCGCTCGACGAAGATCAAGCTAATTAAGCTGCTATCTAAGGCCTGTTCGGTTTCACTCCACTTCCTCGACTCCGCTCCGGGAGTGGAGCAGGCTGTAGCTCGTTTTCACAGAGCGGCTCAAGCCCAGCTCTACAGCTCCTCGGAGTGGAGCGGGGCGGAGTGATTCCAAACAGGGCTCTAGGATCTTCTTTGTTTGTTTTTGAATTAGCAATGATATATGTACACGCTTACGCGTGCACTCATCAGTGTCAGGTGCACTCATCAATGCCAGTCACTCTCACTGACACCGACCGATGCCCTGTCGTCTGTATACGACGGCCAACTTGCCCTACGGTCGTTTTGCATGTCCCCTAGACCGGGTCCCTCTTAGGTTTCTACCACAATCAACACGCACATAGAGTAGCTAACCTATTTACGTATTGCCGCATCTTGCTTTCTATCCTCTCCTTTAATTTCAAGGACTTGGACTGATGACTAGAAATAAAGACGGTCCAAATTGTGTTATTCTTTTTGTCGTAGTCTGCTTCTCTTCTTCTTTTTGGATTTAAATAAGCTGCTTCGAAAGTTAACAGATACACGGTCGGTGTTGAGACAGCAGAACGAAGCCGGCCTGTGACCCAATGTTGATGATTGTCTCAAACTTTATGGTCAGTGGTCGGTTTTGTGCGGATCCATCCGAATCTACTTTGCGTCTGCTACTCTAGTAGGAGTATATATTGCATTGAGTATTGTGTGTTCTGCCTTTCCGTTCCTGCAAACTGACAGGAAGGGCGTAGTATATAATACCTATACCCAATTCAAAGTAAGCTTCTGGAAGATCTCCATGCAGATCGATGACAGAGAAATAATTTGATTCACACAACGTCGCAAACTTTCTCTCATTTCAGTTCAGTTTGGTCAAAAGAATCCTATATATCATGTTAGACAAAACTAGGGTTTGAACAATGTTCGATACCCTAAGCGGGTAAGGCTGTCATGTATATATAGGAGAGAACGTACGGGTACATGTATTGTGTTACAACACGTATATCTACAATATACCTAGTCTAACACCCTCCCTCAATCTTAACTATGTCCTGAAACACTCAGGAGGTTAAGATTGCGTCGACATCCTTCAAAAGAAGGTAAGGGCAAGGGTTTAGTGAAAATGTCAGCAAGCTGATCCTTAGAAGAAACAGACTTGATCTGAAGTAGCTTCTGTGCAACGCGTTCTCTCACAAAATGATAATCGACTTCGATGTGTTTCGTTCGGGCATGAAATACCGGATTGGATGAAAGATATGTAGCACCGATGTTATCACACCAAAGAACAGGCGGCTGGGCTTGAGAGACCTTCAACTCTCGAAGCAATGACTGCACTCATATGATCTCAGCCGTGGCATTAGCAACTGCTTTGTACTTAGCTTCAGTACTACTCCGAGACACGGTAGCTTGCTTGCGAGCTTGCCAGGCGATCAAATTAGGACCAAGGAACACAACATGTCCCCCCGTGGATCGCCTATCATCGGGACTACCAGCCCAATCAGCATCAGAGAAGGCTGAGATCAAACCAGAAGCCGCAGGCTGCAGATGTAGACCATATGAAGCAGTGTGTCGAACATAGCGCAGAATGCGCTTAACAGCAGTCCAATGAGGATCACGTGGTGCATGAAGGTACTGACACACACGGTTAACTGCAAATGATATATCTGGTCGAGTGACGAGTAAGTATTGCAGTCCACCAACGATGCTGCGGTACTCAGTGGCATCCTCAGAGGAGAGCAAGTCCCCATCAAAAGCTGACAATTTGTCTGTGGAGGACATAGGAGTGGTAGCAGTTTTACACTGCATCATACCCGCACGTCGTAACAGATCCTGAGAGTACTTCTGCTGAGTGAGAGTTAAACCACTGTCAGAATGAAGAACCTCCAGGCCCAAAAAATAGTGCAGTCTCCCAAGATCCTTGACAGCAAAAACAGCCCCTAGAGAAACCACAAGCCGATCTGCAGCAGTGACAGATGAACTGACAAGTATGATGTCATCAACATAGACCAGAATGTACATGGTCACCTCAGGTCGCTGAAGAATGAACAGAGACGTGTCTGCTGTAGACGGTACAAACCCATGTGCATGAAGAGCAGCGCCAAGACGTGCATGCCACGCACGAGGAGCTTGCTTCAGACCATAGAGAGCCTTGTCAAGGCGACACACATGATGTGGTTGAGCAGGGTCAACAAAGCCTTGTGGCTGACGCATATATACCTCTTCTTCCAGAACTCCATGAAGAAAAGTATTCTGGACATCGAGCTGACGAAGCGACCAGCCTCGAGTAACAGCCAGCGAAAGAAGAACACGAATAGTCATAGGTTTAATAACAGGACTAAACGTATCTTCATAATCAAGGCCATACCTTTGTTTATATCCTTTGGCCACCAGTCGTGCCTTGTACCTCTCAATGGACCCGTCAGCATGTTTCTTCACCTTGAACACCCATTTAGAATCAATAACATTGACACCAGATGGAGGTGGAACCAGTCGCCAGGTATTATTCTTTTGAAGAGCATGGATCTCCTGTTCCATAGCAGCGCGCCAGTGTGGAATGCCAAGCGGTGCCTGAAAATGTCATGGTTCAACCGTAGGATCAGCCTCAGCACGAGCAACACAGGCCGCAAGCCATGCGACCGTACCATCCGTGCGCTGGAGAGGCTTGACAATGCCACTCTTGCTACGCGTATGAGGGCGCAGTATGACAGGCGGCGGAGGTGTCGGAGAAGCCACCACGACAGAAGAGCCAACGTCTGGGAGCGGCACGGAAGACACACCAGCAGGCGAGTCCACAGACTCTGCCGAGGGAGAGCCCACGGGCTCTGCGGGCTCTGCAGGCCCCGGAATGACTGGCGAAGGCGGGCCAGGCGAAGCTGGACCCGGAGTGGCCTGCGAGGACGGCCCACGCAGGGCAGAGGCCGGGGAGGCCGCCGGCCCGGGCGTGGCAGCCGGCCGGCTAGGCGAGGCCGGGTTAGGCGCGGTGGTCGATCCACGTGCATGGGGCATGCACATACGATCGTCGTCAAGCGCTCTGTCAGGCGACCCATCCGGCGTCACGACTGCAGTTGGTGTCGTAGCAACCACGTCATCGTGAAGAAGCTCAAGGCGAGCGCCCCGTCCAGTTCCTGCACCATGGTTAGGCAACAACAGAGGAGAATATGCAGCATCTACAAATTGATCAGGCAAAACTGAAAAGGAGTGCAGCTAGGTAGCGGTAGTATCAGTGGATGGTGAGAGCGTGGAAAAAGGGAAAACAGTCTCATCAAAGACAACATCACGAGAAATATAAACACGATTCATCGGAATGTGGAGACACTTATAACCTTTGTGAAGAGGACTGTACCCGAGAAACACACACTTCTTAGATCGATACTCAAGTTTATGCTTATTGTACAGTCGAAGATGTGGCCAACATGCACAACCAAATACTTTGAGAAGAGAGTAATCTGGAGTTTCATGAAGTAATACCTCTAGGGGAGATTTCATGTGAAGAAGTCGTGTGGGAAGCCTGTTTATCAAAAAACAAGCAGTAACAAAAGCATCACTCCAGAACCGGAATGGAACAGAGGCATGTGCAAGCAGTGTTAAGCCAGTTTCAACTATGTGACGGTGCTTGCGCTCAGCTGCACCGTTCTGCTCATGTGTATGAGGACAAGACACATGATGTGAGATGCCAAGTTTCTGGAAGAAGGTATTAAGGTTACGATATTCGCCCCCCCCCAATCAGACTGAACATGGACAATTTTGCACTTAAGCAACCTCTCAACATGAGCTTGAAATTGCATAAAAACATGAAACACATCAGATTTGTGCTTAATAAGATAAATCCAAGTAAAGCGACTAAAAGCATCAATGATACTGACATAATAGTTGTGACCACTAACAGAAGTTTGGGCATAGCCCCACACATCCGAAAACACAAGTTCAAGAGGAGCCTTGAGAACACGACTCGATACAGAGAAAGGTAACTGATGACTCTTGCCCTGTTGACAGGCATCACACACTAGAAACTCCTTATTGCTTGACTCAACAGGAAGACTATGGCGATGAAGCAAATGGCGCACAATGGGAGTGGCGGGATGGCCGAGGCGAGAATGCCACTGTGACGACGACACCTGAACACCACTGAAAACTTCAGAAACAGGCGGCACATCAAGAGCATATATGCCATGGCGAGCTCGACCACTAAGAAGAACGTCCCTCGTGTCCCGGTCCTTAACAAAAAAATGGAAAGGGTGCAACTCAACAAACACATTGTTGTCACGAGTTAATTTTAGGAACCGAGAGCAAACTACGTGTGACTGAAGGAACACGAAGAACATCAAGGAGACGTAAGGTTTTAGTGGTACGTGAAAGAAGAGATGCCTGACCAACATGTGAGATGGGCATACCTGATCCATTGGCAGTACGAACCTGGTCATGACCAGTGTAGGGCTGGCGAGTAGCCAGCTTGTCGAGCTGACTCGTCAGATGATCTGTGGCACCGGTATCCATGTACCAGGAAGGATCCACAGAAAAAGAAGGAGTAAACCCAGGCTCCTGTGTAGCGAGAGCAGCCTGTTTCTCATTGCCTTTCCCATTGTTCCCAATGCCAAGGAAGTTGCGTTTGAAGCGGCGATGGCAGCGAGACGCCAAGTGCCCCTAGATGCCGCAGAGTTGACACTCAACTCCACCGCCACATGCCTCGCAGTGTAGCCGCTTGCAGCCAACCGTCGGAGGAGGTGGAGCGGGCGAACGAGGCTGGTTGCCCGCGGACGGCGGCGCCTTCTGCTTGGCACCATGGGCACCACCGCGAAGTGCAGCGTTCGCAGAAGGACCCTCCGTGTAGAAACCGACGGAGTGGCGAGCAGCTAGCCGCTGTTCGGTGTTGAGGAGGCGCGTGTAGAGGTCGCGAGGCGGCATCGGCGTGTCACGTCCATTGATGTTTTCAACAAGAGAATCATAGTCCTCATCAAGCCCATTGAGAATGAACGAAGTAAACTCCTCATCACGGAGAGGCTTCCCAATAGATGACAGTGTATCAGCCAAACTTTTGACCTTGTTGAAGAAGGCCGTGACGGAGAGATCATTTTTCTTGACCTCACCCAGCTGGTTACGAATGGCAGAGGAACGTGCCAGCGACTGCGAGGAGAAGCTGGAGTCGAGCGTGGCCCATGCATCCCTCGACGTCGCGGCAAAGACCACCATGCCGGCCACGGAGGGAGTGAGCGAGGACTGAATGGCACCCAGAATAGCTTGATCCTGAGCAATCCACCGACGATGAGCAGGGTTGGACACCATGACGGAGCCATCAGCGGCAGAGGGAACCGGAACCATGGCCGGGGGACACGGCAGCGTACCGTCGACATACCCCTCAAGGTAGTGACTACGCATCAGCGGCAACACCTGAGCACGCCACAAGAGGTAGTTATCAGCAGAGAGCTTCACCGTCACCAGATGAGCGAAGTGAAACGGTCCTGGTTCAGCCACCGGTGCGGGGAGCTGCGAGTCGTACGTCGGAGGAGCACAGTACGGAATCAGCGCATCGGCCGACGGAGGCGCCCGATAGTGTTGGTGATGACCGTAGGGCGCCGTAGGAGGTACGCCGTAGGGCTGCAGCGACGCGACGTATGGCACAGAGGCAGCATAAGGCGCGCCATACGGGGCCTCGTAGGGCACCGTGGAGGACGAAGCATACGGCGGCAGCGCGACGGACGGGGACGGCGACGGCGCCACGTATGGCGCTGGATACGGCCCGCCGTAGGGCACCTGGACAGGGGCACCATGGGGACCGGAAGACGGTGGCGCAGCATGCGATGGAATCCCGACATAAGGCGGCGGCGCAGCGTGCGATGGTATCCCGCCGTAAGAAGCATCGCGCTGCGCAGGCGCGCCAGCAGCTCCACCATACGGGCGAGTGGAGGATGGATCGCGGGGCAGTTGCATGCGACCATAGTAGTCCGATGGATCACGAGGCAAGCCATGCTGCATGCAATCACGGGGCAACTCATCACGAACAAGCGACGGCTGGGCAGCGGGCGATCGGGGCGCTGGAGGGCGCGATCCTGATGCGGCCGGACGGGCCCAGGCAAGCGGGGTTGACGCCATGAACGGCGACTCCGTCGCCAGCGTTGACGGAGGTGGCACGGCGGCGGCAGAGGAAGCGGAAGCACGGCGCGGATCGAATGCGTCGTCTGATACTATGTTAGACAAAACTAGGGTTTGAACAATGCTCGATACTCTAAACGGGTATGGCTGTCATGTATATATAGGAGAGAACGTACGAGTACATGTATTGTGTTACAACACATATATCTACAATATACCTAGTCTAACACATCAATATATGGTACCTACGTAGGCACCAGACACTATGCATCGTACAATTATACAATTCGTTCATGCATGCTGATGTTGCAAATGTGATAAATATTGTCGTTGTCTGTTAGTGTTTTGAAAAAATAGACAGAAAGGATCCTCCCCTTCTTATAATTTAACTGATCGATGATCCATCTTGACTGGGTAGTATATATATTTGGTAATTGAAAAGCTACAAGTTGTATGTATTTGGTAATTTCACTAACTTCTGCCTACTTAACTGTATTGTTTATGATAAATTTTCTTTTGTCCACCCAACTTATTGTACTGGGTGGGCCCCTTTCCTTGATTTCATCCAATCAAAAGACACCAGTTTATCCATTACGTAGGTCATGTAAGATCCCTTATGTAGGTGTATCATTTCTTTGATCCCTTCTCCAGTATGGGTCGATACTCGAGGCAGAGATTAGCGCCTGCATGGAAGGAATTCAGCTAGCACTGCAGTGGAGCGTGCGGCCGATTGTAGTGGAATCAAACTGCCATGAGCTCGTCAACATGGTGTCGTTCAGCACGCTTGACTGCTCGGCGCTTGCCATCTTGTGAAAGAGGTGAAACAATTGATGCTACCCGAGCAGCTGATCTCCACTGTGAAGCACCCCCCCCCCCTCCCGGTGCCAGAACCAAGCGAGCCATCTCATGGCAATGTATAGCCGAGTGGAAGGACGTACAACGATATGGATAGGATCATGTCTAGATGTGTTGATGAGCCACGTATTAAGGGATTTTAATGCTGAACTCTCTTAGTAATAAGTGAGTTTTGATTGTCGAGGTTTGATTCCAACAGATGGATTGGTGGCATGTTCCTCTATGGTCATCACCGGCTTTGGTGGGTCTCTGCCATCACTAACGATGAGAGCGTTGGTGTCGATTGGATTTTGTCAGTTGTGGTTGGCCAACTCTAACTGACAATCCATCGAGACAATTCTACTATATGAATTTGGCCTTTCTAGACCAATTGCGATAGAAGTGTTGAAATTTAATTAGTGGCTTGGGTTGATTTAACCCAAATCTTGATGTGACATAATGTGTGTCTGTATTGTGAACATCAGTATACTTCGTTTCCTAAGTCTCTATTTGAGCTTGACTTGTTCCATGTATATGGGTTGTCTCATTCCTTGTTTTGACATACTTTCGTGATGCTTTATTTTCGCGACATGGTACTTAATGACAATGTTCATACAATTTTTACTTTCTTTTTAACTATGTACAATTCTTGCAGGTGTGAAAGTGGTCACTGGGAATTCCAATTCTAATATCTTTGGGGATGAGCTGTGTGTGGGCGATTACGTTGATTCCGGTGATATGGGTGATTATACACCCGATATGTATGATTATTTCAACTGGGACCGGTGGAGTCGTGGTCCAGGTGAAAAATGGTCCAGTGATCTTATGTAACGGTCCGTGTGACAGTTCCATGGCTGGACCGATCATGATGGAGATGCAGATGCTTGCCTGAATCTATATATGCACACATAAATGTTTGGGATTCTTCTTTTCTTGTTAATTTCTGGTTCCGCCCATTCTAATCGGTAGCAGGAGCACTTCACGACTTTAATGACAAAAGAGACGTGTAAACAATGCTGATTGAGCAGTGTACGGACTGTAGTTCTAAGATTTTTGCTTGAATTAATACGTACGTACAAGTTGAAGTAGACTGAAAAAAAGACCAAGAAATGCTTCCATCCAAGTGTTGAACGTCCAGCCCAGACGTGACATTCGCAGCCTAGCGCCGGATGGATGGAGGTATGGGAGGCGGACACGTACGTGGCTTCTGTTTCTTAATCGACCGGCAGTTGGGCAGCGCAGATAGGGGTGGTGCTCCGAGTGATAAATCGATTGAATGGTGCAGTGATCTTGTGTATCATCACGACAGTTGCAGGTGGATCTCGACTGGCGACTATATCTGTGGAGCTATACATGTCTGACTGAATCCATCCATCGTCAACCACAAGGATCGATGTCTGAATTTATTTTCCGTTTTGTGTTGTGCTCCTTACTCGACAGATAAGTTTATGGCGACTGAAAAATCAACACGCAAACATGGAGGGTCGTTTTTTAGTTTTGATGAATTGAAGATGTTGAGTAACGTGATTGTATTGGAAACATAGGATAGACTAGGATATTGTTTTGTACTCCAAGTAGATCATGTACTCATATATGCCCACGAGGCTCAAGCAATACAACAACAATTCCACCAAATCCCTCTCTTCCTCCTAACATGGTATCAGCCTAATCGATCCTCAACCCTAGTCACCGCCGCTTCCGCACCTGCGCGCCACCCCCGGGGCGGTCGGCCTCCATGACTCGCACGGCTACCGCGACCATGGCTACACCACCCATGCTCTCGGCTACATCGACAAACGGCACAAAGGGCTACCGCCTGCTTGAGCAATCTCGTCAGTTTTCACTCCAGCCACGACTCCGCGATGCATAGATCGTTACGACTGG
>NC_041383.1:818918741-818921412 GCF_002162155.2 Triticum dicoccoides | reverse complement strand
AATACAACAACAATTCCACCAAATCCCTCTCTCCCTTCTAACAGAAGAGATGTACATTCAACACCGAACGCGTATGTGGCGACGGTCGGTCTCTCCATCGATCACTATCCTTGTCAAGTGGATGGATACTTTCATGGAACAAGACACATGGGGGCGTTCAGGTTAATTGATGAAAAATGCTAGAAATATGACGTTAGATATTTTTTTTTGAGAATCACCGGGGGAGGAGTCCTCCACCTGAATATATTACTCAAAGTGGCCATAATACCAGGAGAGTGATCCAGTTTATAAGGAAAACCGGATCGAAAATCTTAACAAATTGACCCGTTTATGAGGAAAACAGGCCGAAAACCATACAAGTAGGATGAAAGAAGAAGAGAGAAAAACGTCTAAGACAAGGCTCAACCTAGGTAGCTGACCAAAGACCAACACATAAGAGACACAAGAAGATGTGGGATGTCCTCAAGGATCACACTACCAAGACTTCACAATCGGCCTAACGCACCACACCGGCGTGCGTATCAAACCCCACGGCGCAGCAGAGGAGCATCCATAGTCAATGAGTGCCTAAACCAAACACGAACCTCGACAGGGAGCTCCGCCGCGGAAATTCGAAACGATTAACAAGTTGGGGAGGCATCCTGCATCATCATTGAGCAAAGATGAACCGAGACGACACCAAGAGCACGAAGCTCGCCGCAACACAACGGTAGCCATGGGGGGTCTTTAGCATGCACACCAAAGGAAATTGCTTGGTCCAAGACTCGTCGAGCATGCCACACTCAGGGAACCAATGCTGCAGGGGAAGGGGAAAAATGGCAACGCTTCCAGGGAAGAGCACGACGCCCACAAGAGCCGTCATTACCAGCCCTGACCAAGTCAGAGCGGAGCTTTCGCTCGATCTCTACCTATCCCCGGCAGCCCACCACGAGCAAGAGAGGGAGTCCAATGCGACGCCTGCAAGCAGGTCAACGACGCCCATAGGCGACGCCGTCGCTGAGCTTTCACCCGGATCCCCACCTCAACCTGAGAAGCCCGGATACACCAACGTTCCAACAACCAACGGACATTAGGAAGTCCGAGACGAGGCTCAACCTCAAGACACCAACTCTGGCGGAATGGAGTATACCAGCGATGGACGGGGTGAGACGGCGCGAGGACGAAGTTGGATCTGCTGGGAGAGACAGGGAGGACGACATCCACAGGAAATCCCCACGGGAACCGTCGTTGCAGAAGCAGGGCAACGTGGAGATGGCCAGAGGGGCGTGGCTTCGATGGTGGCTGATGACCGAGATCTCGCGGCGCCAAACGCACGGAGAAGCAGAGCGTCCCGTCGGAGGCCACCACCCGCATCTGGGAGCAAGGGCAGCCCAGATCCACACCCACTGCGGCCACGGGCAGCACCAGGCGCAGCCATGCCGGCGAAAAAAGCCACCCAGCCGCGCCGCCACACCCGTCGCCGCCGCTGCAGCACTCGTGAATCCACCGCCAACCACCGCGAGCCGAGCAGGAGGTACCCCGCCGCCGCCGTCCGCCCCTGGGGCTTCGCCCGGGGGCCTCCTCCAGCAGCGGCGAGGGGAGGGGATGGCTGGGGGCGGCCGGCGGCTAGGGTTTGACGGGCCACCCGTGTCCCATGTTAGATATTTAGTGACTAGAAGCGAACGCATCCGTCGCCATTGGATGGAACACGCTAATATTAGCGCACGATGAATAGCCACGTCATCACCAAGAGTAGTTCGATCCATAGACCGGACGAGCGAACACCGCAACCCACCACTTCCGCTCTCCCTCAACCACGAAGTGGTTGCAGGTCTCATTTCACTCGCTCACTTTCTTTCTACTAGAGATCCCCAAATCAGCTGGATCCCGACAACTCTCTGGCAAAATGTGGTGGCCAGCACATGGATCCCGACCAGATCCCTGGTTGGTCCATGAGCATTGTACAATGGGAGCTTCCAGTGGTTGCGGCAGCGGCTCTAGGGGTGCCCTGGTTCCTGCGGAGCCGAGACAGCGAGCCGATGGCCTAGCCCATGGCTGTGTGGAACAACTCCTCCATGGGCAGTGAATTCAAGGGATCATATGGCAGCCTGCCCCTTTCCACCACCTCCTTGTTCCTCCTCCTCTACCGTCACCTCTTCACCAAAGGGAGCCACCGGTCACTACTAGGAAAAACCTTATACACGGCATCTTAGCAGTAGCGCTGGACAATGCGCTACTGGTACTTAGTAGCAACAGTATAAATAAACCGCGCTACTGCTATAACGGGTACTAGCAAATAGCGCTGCTGCTATGTTTGAACTGGACGCACATGGCTAGCCCAACTTAGCAGTAGCGCGTATCGGTGCGGGCAGGCTGTTGCTATGTTTGAACTGGCGGCGGCTCTAGGATACGCGCTACTGCTATTCTCCTTAGCTGTAGCGCTTTTCTCAAACCCGCGCTACTACTAACCCTACCTTATCCTTCCCACGAGGCCAACCCTCCCTCACTCACTCTCCCTCTCAGTCACTCTCGCCCGCGCCGATACCCGTCGTCCGCCGCCGCCGCCGCCGTCGTCCGACCTCCACCGAGGTACTCCCTCCTTCCCTACCTCCTCCTCCCATCGCGCCCTCCTCCCTCCTCCTCCCAGCGCGCCCTCCTCCCTCCGCCTCCGGCCGCCCCCTCCTCCCTCCTC
>NC_041383.1:818911036-818918178 GCF_002162155.2 Triticum dicoccoides | reverse complement strand
AGACATTGTAGAATGTAGGTTTTTTAATAGAATGTTTTTTTGACTATTTTAGGTGTTTTGAATAAAATAGAAGTAAGAAAATTTAGGGTAGAACTAGGGTAGTAGAATTTTTAGCAAGTGTTTAATAGAAATAGTTTATTTAGTAAGTGATTAATATAACTAGTTTATTTATATTAAGTGGTTAATAGAACTAGTTTATTTAGTAAGTGCTTAATAGAACTAGTTTATTTATAGTAAGTGCTTAATAGAACTAGTTTATTTAGTAAGTAGTTAGTAAAACTAGTTTATTTAGTAAGTAGTTATTAAAACTAGTTTATTTAGTGTTAGGATTATATATAAGATATTTTGAAATGTTTTTGCTCATATTTTACACCATTGAAATGCAATGACCATTGATTAATGGCCTATGTTTTGCCGGAGTGTTGATTAATTTCCGTTCCGGCAAAATTTCAGGCGCTCGATATGTCCTTTCTTAGCAAAGGTCATGCCAGATTTTTTGGGTTTTGCCATCAGACGACAATGGGATCCCGGAGTGCGGGTACTGCTACGATGACCAAGGTTTGTGCAATAGGTTTCATCACCTGCAAAATGATAGGTTTTTCACCGTGAAGCTGGAAGAGACCTTCGATGTTCGTACGGTACACAACGACAAGCATTTCATCGTAATTAATATCATCACTTGTGCTTCTTTTGTTCAACGTGTAATTTATGGATTTTTTAAATTTGATTAGTACATCCCGTGCCATGCTAGACCATATGTATTGGAGAAGCTTGGTTTTGGTTTAGATGACTTTGAGAATGTGGAGACAAGGAGGGCTCACTTAAGAACTAAACATGGTTATGAGTTTTTGGTTAAGCTGTACAATGCGGTCGATCGCTCCAATTTCGGTTGCTCTAATTGGGAAGCTCTCTGCAAGGCATATGGATTTGAGGAGGGAATGCGAATAAGATTTGATATTCGTCACGAAGATTATGATGATGATGATAATATCGACATCTGGGTGGATGTGGATATGCCTCCAGTTTTGCCTAGATGTGAGTTTGTCAAACTAATTTGTTAAGTTCAGTAATTTATGGTGTTAATTTAAAAATATTTGATGTTCGTCGGTACTAAACTTATTTATTTATAATTGTCAGCTTATTTCTTATCTTCAAGAAATATTCGGAAGGTAATAGAAAGCACATACTACAGCTATGACTCCAAGCTTAATTGTGAGGAGAAAGGTTATCTTGTCTCATCCATAGAAGATGTTGAGGCCTCCATAGCCAGTCACTCTATCAGTCCAAATTATACTAGATATGTGCCACTAATCCATAAATTGCTTGATGGTAACTTCATTGCAAAAAACTTGGTAAGATTTTGTTAATGATGGTAACTTCATTGCATACATTATTCTTAATTAAACTACATTGCTAACTATATATGTTACTATAACGTTTTTGAACAGAGGCTCCCGAAGCAGGTTGTGCCTGACATGCTATTTACCGAAGGTGATATGCATATGGTTAGCTTACGACCAACTCCTTCGAAGGCTTACCATACTGCATACTCGATTTCTTCAAATGATGGAAGGCTCAAAATCAAAGAATGGAGCAAAGTGATGAATGCGCACACGCAAATAATTGGAGACAAAATGAATGTGCGCCAGCTACAAGTAGGATACTGGTTTATGTCCATTCTCCATTATGGAGAAGGGCCGGTTTATCTGTTTTATGGTATTTTAGCTAGGAGAGAGGAGTAGATCCTAAGTATTACGAACAATTAGTTAGTGTTGATTATATATGACTATGATGATGATGAGAAACTTTTATCATGTGCTACAATGTCTTAGACTTGATGGTGATGCTGAGTAGGTGTAGTGATTATGAGTACTATGATGATGATGAGGAGTTGTTATTATAACTAGTGACCAAGTTGTTAGATGATGTCATGGACGAAAATGATGATGATGAGGAGTTATATGACAATGATATATTATGATGATAAGTTGCTAATGATATTATGATGATGATGATGATGATGATGATGATGATGATGATGATGATGATGATGATGATGATGATGATGATAAGTTATTATGTCATTGGGTGAAAGAACCACGGATTAGTTTCAATGGATGGATCCAAAGTGACCATTGGTTACTTTGGATCCATGCACTTGAAACTAATCCAAGGTTCTTTCACCTAGTGATTTAATAACTCATTATAATAGAAAAACAATCTCTAAATTGCTACTATATGAAAAATTATGTAAAGGTGTATGAATACGACCTAAAATTTAAAAGAAATACAATACGAAATAATAGTAGTAGCGGTTGTTTTGGAAACGCTACTAGTAATTACCAGTAGCGGTTGTTTTGGAAAGCGCTACTACTAAGTAGATATAGAAGTACTGAGTGCTAGTAGGCGCTACTGCTAAGCTTTAGCTGTAGCGCCATATCAGTAGCGCGCTTACCCGCGCTACTGATAGGCCAAAAACCAGCGCTACTGCTAGGCTTTTCCAAAACTGTGTGCCTAATTAACACATGTCAGATCGGGATCGGGATAATAAAGAAGGTGAGGAAAATAGTATGTGATGCCTCGTCGAGTGGCTAGGTCACTAATAGGAAAAGGGCTATAGATAGGATGGACACTAATGGCGCACTATACATGTGGTGCGCCATTACTAAATACTAATGGCGCACCATGTGTTGGTGCACCATTAGTGTGCAAATACTAATGGCGCACCACACCCCACGGTGCGCTATTAGTAAAAAAAATTAATTTTTTTTCAAAACTACTAATGGCGCACCACACCCACGGTGCGCCATTAGTAGTTTTGAAAAAAAGTAAAAAAAATAAAAAAATTGTTAGTAATGGTGCACCTTTGGACAGTGCGCCATTACTAGTTAAAACTAGTAATGGCGCACTGTCCACAGGTGCGCCATTACTAAGTTTTTTTCAAAAAAAATTAAAAAAAAATCATTTTTTCTATTATTTTTTCAAAACTAGTAATGGCGCACCGTGGGTGTGGTGCGCCATTACTAGTTAAACTAGTAATGGCGCACCACCCCACGGTGTGCCATTACTAACTTGGCCAAACACCGAATGCAACCCCCAGTGAATGCACCCCCCACATATTACATGGGAAACTTATGGCGCACCAAATAAAGAAAATGATGGAAATGTCAAAACATAAATAAGTTTCCCATGTAATATGTGGTCTAGTTGTTGGGAAAATTTACAAATATGAATTTCGACTTTATTTGCAAAATCTCTCTAGAAATTTGTAAAATGGACATAACTTTTGCATACGAACTCGGATTAAAAAGTTTTTTATATGAAAAAGCATCTACTCGAAAAGTTAAACATTTTCAAAATCCCCAAAAACCTAACAGAAAAAATTTACGGGGCTTTCAAGATCTAGAGGCAAAAAAATTCAAAATATTTCAAAAAAATTGGTTTTGAATTTTTTTTAATTGTTTTTCAAAATTTCATTATAGTCATGAACATGAACAAAGTCCTAGACATCGACAAGGTATAATAGGATTGATATGCTAGATATATATCAACAAGTGCCTGTGAAGTGAGTTGTTGCTGGGGTTAGATAGAACTCTGAAGTTAAACGTGCTTGGGCTGGAGTAGTGTGAGGATGGGTGACCTTTCGGGAAGTTTGACCATGGAGTGCGATTTAACCTAAGATTAAGCATGTAGACTCGAGACTAAGCCATATTGACCTAAGATTAAGAAAAGAATTGAAATTTTTTTTTGAAAAAAAATTTAAAAAAAATTCTGAAAAAATGTTACTAATGGCGCACTTCTATGTGGTGCACCATTAGTGTACCAGATACTAATGGCGCGCCGTGGGCTATACTAATGGCGCACCGCGTGGTGCGCCATTAGTATTCCAGATACTAATGGCGCACCAGTGGTGCGCCATTAGTAAAAAATACTAGTGGCATGCTACTAATGGCGCACCAGTAGTGCGCCATTAGTAGGCAAAACTGGTGTGCCATTAGTAGGCCTTTTTCTAGTAGTGGGTGTAGCTCCAAAACATCACAAGGTAACCAACATAAACACCTTTGACATAGGCGACCTTCATCGCAATCTTTTTTCCTTTGTATAGTGCCTTGTTTTTCCCTAAATCTCTATAATCCTCTACCATTTCATGGTGCTTGTTGCAACAAATTATTTCTCGATGATCCATTGCATTATTTTACACCATTCTGTAGTAATTTCTTTGTCCGCTTGGAGTTCGAGACCAAATATGATTGTTTTTATTGTTTTGTAATGGTGGTGTGACTTTTGATAGTATGAGTATAAACGTACATTAGCTCCCACTTGAGGTTTAGTAATATGTAATGATAAATTAATGATAGGAGGCTGGAGTGATCGAATACCAAATAATACTTACATAAAGGATCCTGGAGAACCCACCTCCTTGGGGCATCAGCATATGAGAGTGCCCTCCGTGCCGCCCGTTTCCCGCTCGCCTCACGCCGATGCCTCAGTCGTTATATCTCACATTTCTAGAATGTGATGTTTTTCCTAGTATTTTGCTAAATGTGATAAATATTCATGTGTAGTGAGTTGTCATCTTTGAACCTAATTTTGGAAAAAAAGTGAAGAATATAGGGAAGAGGCTCAACTTCTGCTAGTGCTCAACGTCACTTCATCATACAGCACAAGCTTATTACTTTTTACATCACACATCATGCGAGAGTTGCGTCATGTTTTTTTCAGCACTGTTTTTCGCACACACACAAAATTATAAATGTGCATAGTACCTAATATGTAACACCACCCTTGGGGAAACCCCTCCTTGTGGCATGCCTCAACACATTGACGTGGCTTGCATAAAGGGGTGGTATAGCTCACGCTATATACTCTGCATATCTTGGTATGTGAGCCTACAAAACAACAACAAAAATATGGTATTTAAAAAATTAGATCCAACGAAGTTCTATCGAGAAACAACATAAAAATATGGGCATGGAGTATGAATTTCACTTATTTCTTTCAAACATAAAAAAATGCATTAAGGAAGTGCCTTTTTCTTCATATAATTTTTGAGGAAACACTTACTAGGAACTAAAAGAAGTGGAATGTGTAGTAGAAGGAGTATCAGAGTTGGCATCTTGACACGTCCCATGTCTTCAAGAATAAACAGTCACAAAGGCAAGTTAGCAAAAGAAGATAGAGGTACAACAAAATAGGCTACACCATAATATATAGCATGGGAAGATGAGATCTAAAAATGTTATTGGTAGGGCAGTGTAATCCTATCAAAAATATATGCATGATGCTAGTATGATATACTATCTGAAAGATATGTCTATGTCTGCATGAAAGCTATTCTAAATGAAGATATGAACAAAACATTTATGGACTATATTTATGTAGACATTTAAGTTCTACTTACGTGCTGCAATTCTGATACTCTATCTGTAAGATGTTGCGTGGAAGCCATTATGAAAGAAGATATGAACCACCAAATTTATGGAGTATAATAATGTGGCCCCCCCATCAAGCCGAAACTCGGGATAGCACTATCTTGAACACTCTTTATATGTGTGTAATCTTTCTTCTGTATGTTCTTGGACATGTCGTAATATATGGCGTGTGAGACTTGCGGGAAAAGAATGATGAGGACAGCGCGTCCCTCGTTGCGCAAAATAAGTACACTTCAAATTAGTCTCCATATGAAAGGATGTATGTGTTATATTGGCAATGCGTGAATGACTTATATGGGATGATAAGGCAAGAGAGTCATTTCCTTGTCCTTAATGGCAACCATAAAGTCTCGCACACGCACTCCGGGATCGGAGGCGCGTGCCACCCGCCGCAAGAGGCAGCGGGCAAGGGAGATGGATGAGGCATATAGCTCCACCTCCTCCGACGACACCCAAGATCCACACCAGCCACAGACGCCTACAGCTACGCCGGCGACCAGAAGGGCAAAGGCCTGGCGCGGAAGTGGTGATACCACTCCTCCTCCTCCTATGTTTATATCGTTTGTATTTGTTGATGTTTAAGAACTTGTCCGGCAATGAACTCAGATGAACTTTTGGATGATGTTGAGCTCGTTGAATTTCCATTTCAGCCGATTTTGTTGCCCGTTTGCAGTCGATTTTGCTGGACGTTGTTTGCTCACATAGAGTAGCTCACGTTGCATGTCTAGTATGGATATATATGGTGCCGGGTATGACATACGCGGATGTGGAGAGCAAAATATGAGAAAGATTGTGTAGATGCGCCAGATTGTTGGCAAAATATGACAGGCTATTGAAGGAAAATGAACGCGGTGAAAATTGGCACGAACCTCATGCTTTTGAGACATCTTCAATGCAAAAAAATGATTTTTTTTAAATTGTATTTTTTGAGTTAACTGTTCACCCCGGGAAAATTTCGAAACTGAAAAAAATCAAGTATTTTTCTGAATCTACTATTCACCCAAAAAATCGATTTTTTTTTATTTTGAATTTTTTTACTTATTTTTAATTCACTTTTCACAAGTGAACTGGTCAAAACCGGTCAATATGGGAGAGAAGGGTTGAATCATGACCGGTTTTGAGAGTTGGGGGTTGTAATTTCGAAGGTATTGGAGTTCGGATTGTAAATTAGACTAGGGCAATAGTACGGGATTGAATTATGCACTTCTCTCTTTTTGCATACGTTCGTTGAAATTTCACCACTACATTGAAAAAATCCAGTCCTTTTAGTAAGATAGTAATATAGAAAAATATTTGAATTCTTGTCAAAATATTTCTCTACCACATGACTTAGCTGCATAAAGGATACCAAACTTACGCGAAGTTTGCTAGAATTCTGGTTGGATTTTAGTCCAACAATTTTCTTACCCTAGTGCAGAACCGGGCAATAACACCGGTTCGTAAGGCCCTTTAGTGCTGGTTCCGTAACCGGCACTAAAGTGTGGGCACTAAAGGCCCCCCCCCCTTTAGTACCGGTTCAGCACGAACCGGTGCTAAAGGGCAACCACGTGGCACGAGCCAGCTCCGGAGGCCTGGAGCCCTTTAGTACCGGTTGGTAAGACCAACCGGTACTATAAGGTTTGGGGGGGTTTTAGTTTTATGATTTCTTTTTCATTTAATTTTGTGTTTCCATTTTAATTCTTTTTCGTTTGCTGGTATTTTACGATACTA
>NC_041383.1:818904289-818910433 GCF_002162155.2 Triticum dicoccoides | reverse complement strand
TAGTGGAACCAATCATGCATATATATATCATCAATGTCTCAAAAACCACCATATTAATTAATTCACACATACACACATGTATAGCTATATACAATTTCTCCTACATATGCATGTTGCCTTCGGAGCCAGTGGCATTAGCCTAATTGGTGCCTTCGGAGCACGATGACAATTGAAAGTGGTTTTCATGGGGGCGGTAGGGGGTAATAGTATTCTCCCTTCGGATTTATGACCTGGTCGAGCAAAAATCCCGCTATTTCCTCTTGAAGTGCTTCTACGCGCTCCGTTTCTAGGAGCTTCTCCCGCACCTCTTTGAACTGTGAAGAAGGAGATCAATATGCTTGTGTATTAGTTGTGTGACTAGATATCGATAATGGTGTAAAAATTGTGAATAGTGTTCTGACAAGCGTACCCATTCCTCTCTTTGAGATCTGCTCCTTTCGGACGCCATCATGCGAATGTTCTCGCAATCGCAGAATGCACACAGATCAGTCCCCTGCGTCTGCTTCAGGGCCTTTACGAGAATGGAATTTGATCAGATAATAATTAATCACGCATGATAATTAAAGAGATGGCAGCTAGCTAGCTAGCTAGTACTACTTAATTACTTACCTTGGGTCGAAACCATTTAAGCTTTTGTTTCCATTCACCTTCCGTGACGCTGATGAACCTTGCCCAAGCCCTGCCCGCCGACAAAGAAAATGAATGAAGGGGTTATTAAATAGTTCGTATCATGAAATGACGAACTAAATAGGCCGAGATATATAGTTAATGATGATTGAAATTACCTGTTGACTATCCTAAACAAGATGTTATAGTCAGCTTTTGCTGTGAGTAGTGAGTCCAATATTTCAACTGTTCCGGCGTTAACTTTAATGATACACAAGATCTAGTGAAATCCGAAGTTGTAAGGAAGTAGTATATCTTCATTATATTTAAGGCGCTTCAAGAACTCTAGCATGTTGTCCTCTACGTTCTTTTGATGATGTGGATTTATTAGCCATGTGTATTCATTAACGGTGTTTGGGTCAATGAACCCAATGCCAAAGCATCCACCTTTTCTCATTTCATACATCTTCATCCTGCATAATACCACAGAAAAGAATATAGTGAGGATAATTACAGGTAATGATTGATCAAAAGGATCACTACAGCTAGCTTGAGACTTAAATTACAGAAAGAAATCACTTACAGACAATAGCAACTGACGATAGATTTGTCGAGTGCGTCTTGATTGTATAACTGAAACAGTTCAGAATACTCAACAGACAGAGCTTTCTCATGGAAGTAATGCTCCTCCTTGACATTCACCATGAGGGACAATCAATCTGAAATCTTGGTAATGTTCATGTACCATTGATGCAATTCATACATTCTCGTTGGGAGGTTCTTGACCTTGTCTGGCTCGACCAAAGGTTGGCCCCAGACATATTTCCATTTTATTTCATCCTTTCGAAGCACAGGCATGGGCTCGATCTCGAGGAGTTGTCCAACAGTGATGTTGAGAACTTCAGCCTGCATTATATGCTCCTCCGTTATTACCACATTGCCCACCTCGGGAAAATGCACTGTTTGCCCACAATAATATTGGGCGCGCGTACTGTCACGTGTTGTTGGCACAACAAGCGAGGGGATCGATTGCGCCGCCTGTTCTCCCAGCTGGGGAATGGTTTTCCCGCATTTTTTGACAGCTGCTTCTTGTTTGCTCGATCCCGAGCTCGCCTCCTTTTGTAGACGTGCTCGATTTAACTTCCAGATGTGGCGCTCATAGTCTGTGTCAATAGGCTTGGGAGCTGGTGGTTGAGCCATACGAATGAAGTGGTCAATCGTTTCCTCAGGCACTTTCTCCCTTGGCGGCGGTGGCGATTTCGGTGCAAAATGGGCTTCCACCTCGGCCTTCGATATGGCTGCGATTTCCTCCTCGGACCTGTCATAAGACCTCTGCGGAAGAGGCGTGAGGCTTGGACCATATTTATATCGCTTGCCTCCGCCTGTACTTCCTGTACTACCTCGACTCGTACCGCTACGCACCATAGCTGCGAGGTGTCTCTTCTGCGATTGCTGAGGCGGCGGAGATGGCTGACGGGGCTGAGTTGGACGAGGAGGAGTGGCCTGAAGCTGTGCCGGACGTGGAGGAGGAGTGGCCTGAGGTTGTTCCTGGACTTGGAGGAGGAGTGGACGTCTGATGCTGTGGCGGACTTGGAGGAGGAGGAGTGGCCTGACACTTTGCCGGACTTGGAGGAGGAGTGGCCTGACACTTTGCCGGACTTGGTGGACTTGCAGGAGCGGGAGTCTGCTGACTCGGTGGTGGACTTCGACGAGGAGTCGGCTGACGCGGTGTCGGTGGCCTTCGAAAGATGATGCAATCCTTTTTCCATAGGATGATACGATGTTTGGCCTCTCCGAGAAAGCGTTCATCGTCACCTCCAGGAATGTCAAGCTGTAGCTCCGAATATGGTGGGTCCACCACCTCATCAACCAAGACACGAGCATAGCCCGCTGGAATCGGGTTGCAATGGAAGGTTGCCTCGGGGGGATTTGTAAAAGCAACACCGTCCGCCACCTTCATGGATATGTTCTTCATTTTGACGTGTAGCTCGCAGTTAGTGTTCTCCGTGATGTCATCCACGGGGTATCTACCCAGCATTGCGTCGTCCGGGGCGGAACCCACGCTGCTTCTCGGCATGGATGGGGCGGTGCTATCCAATGCTGGATCATCCGCTAGCTGCTGCAGCTGCTGAGACCCCCTTTGCTGGGTAAGTGAGTCGATCTGCTCCTGCTGCCGCTGGAATTTGACTGCCAATTCCGCTTGACTTGCTTCTAGGCCTTGAAGGCGTTCATAGTCCCTCTTCCTCTGCTCCTCCTCCATCTTCCTCTTCTTCTCCTCCGCAATCTTCTTTCTCGCATGGGTTCTGTAGTCGGTGTTCCATTCTGAAAACCCCTCATACCACGGAATAGCGCCCTTGCCTCGTGTTCTTCCCGGGTGTTCAGGATTTCCCAGGGCACGCGTAAGCTCGTCGTTCTCTCTGTTGGGCTGGAACACCCCGATCGTGCCTCTTCTATTGCAACAAGTATCACATCGTCGGCTCCCTTCAGACTTGCCCTCGTCGAAACATTGCCTGTCTCCGGGTCCAACTCCCCCCATGCGCATAGAACCAAATCCTGACCCTGGGGGGCCAGCTCTTAGTAACCGGAGTGACACCTGCATCCTCCATCTCTTTGTCAGACTTATCCCACTTAGGCATTGCCACCGCATAGCCACCTGGCCCCAGCTTATGGAACTTATCCTTTTTTTCGGCATTCTTCTTGCTTATTCTCGACCGTTCCTTAGCTAATTCCGAATACTTGAATTTCACGAAATCGTCCCAATGAGCACGTTGGTTCTCTAGTGTTCCCTTGAATACTGGAGTCTTCCTTCCTCCCTTGACGTACTTGTTCCATTCACGATTCTTGTGGTTCTTGAATGCAACCGCCATCTTCCTAAGAGCAGCGTCCTTGACTTTCTGCACATCTGCTTCTGTGAAATGATCTGGTAGGGTGAAATATTCCATGAGAGTATCCCAAAAGCAGATCTTTTTGATTCTTGTCAACAAAAGTAACATCTGGACGTGGCTTTGCTGGCTCTCTCCATTCTTGAAGTTTGATCGGGAGTTGGTCCTTCACAAGAACTCCGCACTGACGAACGAACTTGTCCGCAATCTTCTTAGGCGCTAATGGTTCGCCATTAGGTCTGCATGCCTCGATATTGTACTTTACACCCTGCTTCAACTTTTTGTTCGGGCCTCGTTTCGTCCTTTTGCCTGAAGATTTGCTCGATCTGGATGGCTGAAAGAACAAAGATCGATTCGTTAATATATCTTCAAGTCATTTAAAACATGTGATGATCACCAGATGCCTGCTTATATAAATATATATACCTCGCCGGTCTGTGTTGTTTCAGGATCACCATGTTCTTCGTCATCGTCATAATCGTAGTTCATGACTTCATCAATTCGGTCGTCGCGATCGAATATTATATCACCCTCTCCGGTGTTGTTTAGAAATTCGGAGCCGTCATAATCTTCTTCATTCTGATCATCATCTGGCCCGCGTATCATATCGAACATGGTCTGTTCTCCCTCTCTGTCGGTATTGTCTGCCATAGCTTTTATTTAAGGGATAATTAGATTTATGCCCCTAGTTGTGTCCCACTCGTCTGTTTTACCCCTAATTCCCAAAAGTCACCGGTTCTGTCCAAGTCACTTTGTTCCTCTTATGCTTTTGCCCTTTGACCGTTTGACCGTCAGTTTGAAAACTTCATAACTAATTCATACTAAATCAGAAAAATGCAAATAACATGCCAAAATGTTCAGAAAAGCATCACCTATATGTCAGTGTCATTTGCATTCATGAAAAAGTGTTGGAAAACGCACATCCAAGTTTTAGCTCTTTTGATACCACTATGAATAGTAAACTCTAAAAAAGTTCAAAAAAATTCAAAAAAAATATGGTGGCAAAGAACGACAAATGTTCTAAGTGCTTGCCAAGTTTCATTAGGGAACGACATTCATGGAAGTCGTGGCAAAAAAATAATCTATTTTGGAGTGCTGATTGTTTTTTTTTGCCGCAGCACCCACGAATGTTATTCCCTTATGAAACTTGGCACGCACTTAAAACATTTGTTATTCTTTGCCACCAATTTTTTTTGAATTTTTTTGAACTTTTTTAGATTTTACTATTCATGGTGGTACCATAAGAGCTAAAACTCAGATGTGCATTTTCCAACACTTTTTTCATGAATGCAAATGACACTGACATATAGGTGATGCTTTTCTGAACATTTTGGTATCTTATTTGCATTTTTCTGATTTAGTATGAATTAGTTATGAAGTTTTCAAACTGACGGTCAAACGGTCAAAGGGCAAAAGCACAAGAGGAGCAAAGTGACTTGGACAGAATGGTGACTTTTGAAAATTAGGGGTAAAACAGACGAGTGGGACACAACTAGGGGCATAAATCTAATTATCCCTTTATTTAACTAATCCAAAAGAAATATAAAACAATTTAGTATTCAAATTACATCGTCTCGAATAATAGATATAATCTCGAATACATCGTCTAGAATAATAGATATAATCTCGAATACATCGTCTCGAATAATATATAATATTGAATAGTACATCACTGGCTAGGTAGCTAATAAAGATCGAATACTACAGAAGAATCAAGGACACTCGCGGTTCCTGCGGCGCGGGCGGTGGACACCCAAAGAGAAGGAACCCTCACAGGATCATAGCTGAAGTGAGATTCCCGAAGAAACTGCCAGGTATTGGAGAACCTGCCGCCCTCTAACGCAACCATGTAGCGATGGACGTGCTCGTCCTCCTCCCTGACACGTCGACGTACCACCTTCGGTGGGGCCGAGTCCCTCCACACCGAAACTGGCCCACGCGAACGCCACCAAACGAGATCAGGGTCGACGACGGGACCCGGGGCCGGGTTCCTCATCAAGCGGCGCGCCCCTCCAGGCAGCACCTCCCAGTGCCAGCCCGGAGGAGCCCAGTCCCCGACATGGGTCGGCTGGACGTCGTCGCGGCCGGGTCGACGGCGAGGATGCGGGCCGGGCATCGTCGAGAACAAATACTAGCTATATGCCCGCAAAAAGTAACATTTTTTTAATGATTCGGTTTTGATAACTAAAATTTCTAACATTTCTATATAACACTAATTATGCTATCATTGCATATGTCAAAAATCTATATACTATTTCATACTAATTAAGCATCTAACACTAAAAACAGAAAACACAACTTCTATACATCCATTAAAAAACTGAAAAAACAAAATTATATAAAAAATTTCCATACTAATTAAACACTAATTATATCCATCTAACATGCATTCATACATATATAATAGTGAAAAAATAATAATCTAAATAATCTAAACTAATTAAACATACAAATACGTATATACTAATATATACATGCATTAATTCATACATATGTATGTGTGTGTGTGTGTTCATCATGCATGCTTGTGTGTGTGTGTGTATGGGCTCGGGGAGGGGCGGCGCCCATGGTGGCCTCCAAGGGCGAGGGAGAGGGGTTAGAGGGGGAGAGCTCACGGCCGGGCGACGGCGACGGCGAGGCGACGGCGACGGCGAGG
>NC_041383.1:818888980-818903832 GCF_002162155.2 Triticum dicoccoides | reverse complement strand
CCCGGGGGCGGCGACGGCGACGGAGACCAGGGCGGCGACGGGGACGGGGGCGGCGACGGGGACGAGGGCGGCGACGGGGACGGGGGCGGCGACGGCGACGAGGGCGGCGACGGGGATGGGGGCGGCGACGGCGATGGAGACGACGGAAACAGAGTAACAAACAGAGGGAAAATGAAATTTTCGTACCTGTTGTATATATAGAAGGCACCTTTAGTACCGGTTGGAGCCACCAACCGGTACTAAAGGCCTGTTTTGGCCAGGCCAAGCGGCGGGAAGCGACCCCCTTTAGTACCAGGTAGTGGCACAAACCGGTAATAAAGGCCCCCCCTTTAGTACCGGTTTGTGCCATGACCCGGTACTAAAGGGGGTGCGCTGGCGCAGGTGCGGTGCGGCAAGTTTAGTCCCACCTCGCTAGTCGAGGGGCTACCGCACTGGTTTATAAGCCCCAGTGCGGTAGCTCTCTCGAGCTCCTCTCCTAACCAGGCCTACTAGGCCTACCTGTCCTCTTCGCCTAGTGGGCCTACTGGGCCTTTGCGGGCCTGCATCCTGGCCCAACAAAAGGTTGTGTCGCTAGTCGTATGCAGGCCGCTTTGGACCAGTAGGCGGGCTTTTTTTTCTTAATTTTTTTTCGCTTTATTTATTTTTGTTTTATTTATTTTTGAGTTTTTTTCTGCTGTATTTAGAGTTTCTTTGTGAATATTTTTTCTTTAGGTACAAAAAATTACAAACTTTCTGTTAGTGCCGGTAGATTTCAAATTTGAATAGTTTAAATTTTGAATTATTTGAAATTTGTGTGAATCACTAGTTTGTGAATAACTTAACTTTGAAAAAAGTTTTTTCAGTGATTCTTTTTTCTTATGTTTAATATTAGTGTGTTTTATCATTATATTCAATTTAGTAATGCTTAGGTTATTAAAAAAATGAAATGCCTTTGTAACAGTTCAGTTTTCGTCGGAAACCCTGATACTTCGAAAGAGATTGTCCATTTTGTACATGAATGCATCCAGTTTTTGCCGTAACCCTCTCTACTTTCTTGCACATGCTATTTGTATGAAATTATGATACCATGCCAACTTTCAACCTTTTCTGAGTTCATTTTGAAATGCTTTTCAATTTCAGGATCATTTAGCTGGAAAAAAAATCAGTAAATGCATGAAAAGAATTTGTTTGCACATAAAATTTCTTCACGTTTCAAATGCCAAAACACAGAACTACCCTAACTATTACATACATTCCCTCCTGGGTGTGAAACACAGAAGAAAGTGATGATAGTGAAGCCGATCACATCCCAGATCTTTGGGTGTGAAACTTTTTCTTCGCGTGTGTCCCTTTGCGCCGTAACCATGGAAAATCTTCATCATTTAACGGGATGCTCGGGTCAATATTCACTGTGAATGGAGCAATTTCATCAAAATTTTCATAATCTTCTGACTTGTCTGTCTTGTCATCCACTCCCACGATGTTTCTCTTCCCAGAAAGAACTATGTGCCGCTTTGGCTCATCGTACGATGCATTCGCTTCCTTATCTTTTCTTTTTCTTGGCTTGGTAGACATGTCCTTCACATAGAAAACCTGTGCTACATCATTGGCTAGGACGAATGGTTCGTCTGCATACGCAAGATTGTTGAGATCCAGTGTTGTCATTCCGTACTGCGGGTCTTCTGTTACCCCGCCTCGTGTCATATTGACCCATTTGCACCGAAACAAAGGGACCTTTAAACCACGTCGATAGTCAACTTCTCATATGTCCTGTATATAACCATAATATGTTTCCTTTCCCGTCTTGGTTTCTGCATCAAAGCGGACACCACTGTTTTGGTTGGTGCTCTTCTTATCTTGGGCGATCGTGTAAAATGTATTACCATTTATCTCGTACCCTTTGAAAGTCATTATATTCGAAGATGGTAACTGGGACAGCAAGTACAGGTCATCTTCAATAGAGGTTTCATGCATGGTACGTGTCTGCAACCAGCTGGCAAAACTCCTGGTTTGTTCACGTGTAATCCAGTCATCAGACCGCTCCGGGTGTTTGGAGCGTAGCAAATTCTTGTGTTCATCCATATAAGGAGCCACCAAGGTGGAATTCTGTAGAACTGTGTAGTGTGCTTCAGTGAGAGAATGTCCGTCCATACATATTATTTGTTCCCTCCTAGCGTGCCTTTTCCATCCAGTCTGCCCTTATGCCGCGATTCAGGAACACCAATCGGCTTAAGGTCAGGAATAAAGTCAATACAAAACTCAATGACCTCCTCATTTTGATGGCCCTTGGAGATGCTTCCTTCTGGCCTAGCACGGTTATGAACATATTTCTTTAAGACTCCCATGAACCTCTCAAAGGGGAACATATTGTGTAGAAATACAGGACCCAAAACGTTAATCTCTTCGCATAGGTGAACTAGGACGTGCGTCATGATGTTGAAGAAGGATGGTGGGAACACCAACTCGAAACTGACAAGACACTGCACCAAATCATTCTGTAACCTTGGTATTATTTCTAGATCGATTGCCTTCTGAGAGATTGCATTGAGAAATGCACATAGCTTCACAATGGCCAATCGAACGTTTTCCGGTAGAAGCCCCCTCAATGCAACCGGAAGCAGTTGCGTCATAATCACGTGGCAGTCATGAGACTTTAGGTTCTGGAACTTTTTCTCTGCCATGTTTATTATTCTTTTTATATTCGACGAGAAGCCAGACGGTACCTTAATACTGAGCAGGCATTCAAAGAAGATTTCCTTCTCTTCTTTGGTAAGAGCGTAGCTTGCATGACCCTGATGTATACCGTCTTCTCCGTGCATACGTTGCTGGTCCTCCCATGCCTCAGGTGTATCTTTTGTCTTCCCATACTCGCCCAAGAAGCCAAGCAGGGTCACGCAAAGATTCTTCGTCACGTGCATCACGTCGATTGCGGAGCGGACCTCTAGGTCTTTCCAATATGGCAGGTCCCAAAATATAGATTTCTTCTTCCACATGGGTGCGCGTCCGTCAGCGTCCTTCGGAACAGGTTGTCCGCCAGGACCCTTTCCAAATATCACCTTCAAATCCTTGACCATATCATGTACATCAGCACCAGTACGGTGGCGAGGCTTCGTCCGGTGATCCGCCTCACCTTTGAAATGCTTGCCTTTCTTTCTTATGGGATGCCTGCTCGGAAGAAATCGACGATGTCCCAGGTACACATTCTTCTTACAACTATTCAAATATATACTGTCGGTATCATCCAAACAGTGCGTGCATCCGCGGTATCCCTTGTTTGTCTGTCCTGAAAGGTTACTGAGAGCAGGCCAATCATTGATGGTCACGAACAGCAACGCCTTTAGGTCAAATTCTTCGCCCATGTGCTCATCCCACGCACGTACACCTGTTCCATTCCACAGTTGTAAGAGTTCTTCAACTAATGGCCTTAGGTACACATCAATGTCGTTGCCGGGTTCCTTAGGGCCTTGGATGAGCACTGGCAACATAGTGAACTTCCGCTTCATGCACAACCAAGGAGGAAGGTTATACAAACATAGAGTCACAGGCCAGGTGCTATGGTTGCTGCTCTGCTCCCCAAAAGGATTAATGCCATCTGCGCTTAGACCAAACCATACGCTCCTTGCGTCATCTGCAAACTCCTTCCCGTACTTTCTTTCGATTTTTCTCCACTGCGACCCGTCAGCGGGTACTCTCAACTTTCCGTCTTTCTTACGGTCTTCTCTGTGCCATCGCATCGCCTTGGCATGCTCTTTGTTTTGGAACAAACATTTCAACCGTGGTATTATAGGAGAATACCACATCACCTTGGCAGGAATCTTCTTCCTGGGGCGCTCGCCCTCGACATCAGGCTCATCGCGGTTGATCCTATAGCGCAATGCACCACATACCGGGCAAGCGTTCAAATCCTCGTACTCACCGCGGTAGAGGATGCAATCATTAGGGATGCATGTATCTTCTGCACCTCTAACCCTAGAGGGCAGACAACCTTCTTTGCTTCGTATGTACTCTCGGGCAATTCGTTGTCCTTTAGAAGCATATCCTTTATCATTACCAGCAACTTTCCAAATCCCTTGTCAGATACACCATTCTCTGCCTTCCATTGCAGCAATTCCAGTGTGGTCCCCAGCTTTTTCTTGTCACCTACGCAATTCGGGTACAACAATTTTTTGTGATCCTCTAACATGCGCTGCAACTTCTTCTTCTCAAATCACTTGCGCAGTTTCTCTTTGCATCGGCAATGACCCGACCTAGATCATCAACGGGCTCATCTGATGCCTCTTCTTCAGCTTCTTCCCGCGTTGCCGGCTCAGCTTCTTCCCGCATTACCGGCTCAGCTTCTTCCCCCATTGTTGCATCATCGTATTCAGGGAACCCATGGCCAGAATAGTTGTCGTCGTCCTCTTCTTCTTCATTGTCTTCCATCATAACCCCTCTTTCTCCGTGCTTGGTCCAAACATTATAGTGGGGCATGAAACCGGGCTCAAACAGGTGGACGTGAATGGTTCTTGACGTAGAGTAATTGCGACCATTCTTACAGCCAGAACATGGACAAGGCATAAAACCATCCGCCCGCTTGTTTGCCTCAGCCGCAAGCAGAAAAGTATGCACGCCCTCAACGAACTGGGGAGAGCATCGGTCATCGTACATCCATTGCCGGCTCATCTTCATTACACAACACCGAACAGACCAAATTAATACAAGTTCATACATAAAGTTCATACAACACTTAAATGCAACAAACAAATAACTCTCTAGCTAAAGCATTTAAATGCAACAACAAATGCGATCAAGATCGCAACTAAGGTAACAATTGATCCAACAGCATAATGATACCAAGCCTCACTATCAATGGCATATTTTCTAACCTTTCTAATCTTCAAGCGCATTTTCCCCATCTTGATCTTGTGATCATCGACGACATCGGCGACATGCAACTCCAATTCCATCTTCTCCCCCTCAATTCTTTTCAATTTTTCTTTCAAGTACTCGTTTTCTCTTTCAACTAAATTTAACCTCTCGACAATAGGGTCGGTTGGAATTTCCGGTTCACATACCTCCTAGATAAAAATATCTATGTCAACTTGATGGGCATAATTTGTCATAAACACAAAATGCAACAAATAGTTTTAAAAGAGAATATACCACATCCGAATCATAACAAGGACGAGGGCCGACGGGGACGGATATCAAAACCATGGCACTATGTATAACAAACAACGTACGGGTAAGATAATTATTATACGAGTAACTATATATCCAAATCACACAAACATCAATTTTTTATATAAAATTTCATCAACAAGAGGCTCACCACAAGGTGGTGCGGCGACGGGACGGTGCGGGCCATCGACGGTGGTTACGACGGAGATTTAGAAGGCACTAAGTAAACCACACCTACATATGCAAACTAAGTATTATTTTTGACCTCAAATTGCATATAAATCAAATACTAGCACATATATAAACCACACCTACATATATATTTCCTCCCAAATTACTAAACTCACAAATTAATAACTATATAAAGCATTGCAAGAGCTAATCTAGCAATGAGAGATGAAAAGACAAAGTTGCTAACCTTTGTGATCATTTGAATGGATGGGGGCCTTTAAATCTTGACAAATTTTGGGCAAAATGTGTGATGAGCTCGAGAGGAAGAGGGGAAGAACAGAGAGGAGAGGGGAAAGGGGAAGAACAGAGCGAGCTCGGGTGGACGAAGGGTTTATGTAGGACGACGTTTAGTATCGGTTCGTGCCAAGAACCGGTACTAAAGGTGCTGGAGGGGGCCCAAACTGACAACATCCTGCCACCACTCTCATTAGTACCGGTTCGTGGCACGAACCGGTGCTAAAGGTTAGCCACAAACCGGTACTAATGAGAGCGGCCCGGCCAGCCATTGGAACCGGCACTAATGTATACATTTGTGCCGGCTCTAATACAAACCGGCACTAATGTGCTTCACGTTTGACCCTTTTTCTACTAGTGTTAATGTTTTTCGTCATTAGGAAAGTTGTGATTTTTACTAACATACCACTACACCTTCAATCTTGAGCGTCCATTTGTGCATCAAAGTTTGTGCGGCCAAACTTCTCCTTTTTGTTTCTCACAAAAAAATAGAGAATTTTAATTGATACTTTGCAGAACAACATCGCACAGGTACTATCATGTGCAGAAATGTTTTTTTTCGTTGCAATAGAAATTTTTAAAACGATACAACTCGTTAGAAAATTGAAAAGAAATTATGTCATAAAAATTCGGAAACATTTATACAAAGAGTGGCACTTGTGTATACTTGACATAATAAGCTTCTAGGTCAGATGCTCTCTTGTGTGGAAGAAATAAAAAAGAGAAATTCCTATATAAGGATAGCAATGAATCTTGACGCAAACTGAATGGTTCGTATAGACCGTGAAGCTTCATGAGGGCTTCTCTCACAAGCGCTATTGCTAAGCCTCTACCTATAAGCTTTTTCCTAGTAGTGTCTCATCAAGAAAAAAAGGAGATATGGTCTATGCCGACATGCGCTCCTACCCACCATAAACAGTACATGACCTAAGCCCACCTACAATCACATGCCAAGAACACAACTATAGTCGGGCAAGGTGGAGCGCGCCGATCCATCTAGTATGAGACACGTCTGGTGCTCTTGGGCACAGGATATTGGCACGCTTGTATCTGGTTCACACGTTGTACCTCGAGTAGTGCTTTTATGTTTAGTTTTCTTTCCATTTTGCCTGCTCTAAACGTTCATCAAAGCTCCAGTGTGTTGTTCTGTACTTTTATGTTCTGTAATCTCATGGTTTGAATTTTGTCAATAATCATTGGTGGTAGATATTGCTCCTTGCAGCTGTTATGTAAAAAAACAAAGGGTGCATGGGTTACTTAGTGATTACCCCAGGCGGTCGATTTTGACCCTTTTTCGGTTTCAAAAATTTCTAATTCGGGACTTTCCTTTTTTGGCAGCATTTGGAATTCTAGTAGCGACTTTCAAAAATTGCCCAACATTCATGCTTTTGGATGTTTGTCAGCGATAGGTTGGTCCCAGAATAAATCTTCCAATAAAAAGAGGTAGATTGGTCTCAGATTGTTCTGGTGATCTCAAATGGTAAGATAGACGTTATGCATAAATATCAATTGAGCAGAGCAACACTTTGTATTCGGGAAGTACGTCATGAAATTTCAACAGCAATCGTGCATTATGTACTTTGCGTCCCTAGGTGCCTAGTGAGTATCTTTTTTTGTGATCCCTGTCTCTTCATTGTTTACTTGTTTACTTCCTGGCTTCAGCCCTGTTAGAATATGGTAGTACTTCACTATTGTAGTGACAAAAAAGAAGTGTAAATGTCCACTGAGTAGAGTGTCTAGACAAGTGTAGCTCTAAGAGCATCTCTAGCAGACCCCGTAAAAGGCTCCGACCCGCAAAATGGCCACCAAAATACGGGTCAGCACGTAAAATGCTGCCGCACCAGACCCCGCAAACGTGTCAGACCCGTAAAAAATTTGAGGGCCGGCGTGGACGCCGGTAGAGCATATGAAGCATATCTGTCAAATTCAGATAAAAACGCACCTGATATGCGGGCCGGCGTGGGCGTCGGCAGAGCAAGGCAGAGCAGACAACACATAGCGGAATTGTAAAACGGAATGTCCGTGAATATTTCGTTTTACAGTTTCGCTATGCGGGGTCTGCTCGACGGGCCGGCCCGCGAAACCGTTTTTTCACGAACTGTAAACGAATTTTACGGGTCGACGATGGGGTCTGCTAGAGATGCTCTAACAATTTTAAACTCGCATCTATACCAATGGAAGTAGACTGCAAACAAGACTGAGAAATGTGTCGATCGAGTCGAGCTTACTAGTGAAACGCTCACCCAGCCCAGACGTGACATGCCCAATTGGGCAGTGCAACTAGGAGTCGTGCTCCGACTGATAAATCAAAGAATGATTCAGTAACAGTTGCAACATTAGTAGAAAACGGAGATTTAGCGCCGGTTCGTAAGGGCCTTTAGTGCCGGTTTCATAACCGGCACTAAAGGGTGGTCACTAAAGCCCCCCCCCCCCCTTTTAGTACCGGTTTGGCACGAGCCGGCGCTAAAGTGCCACCACGTGGCGTGAGCTCGCGCCCCGGTATGGGGGACCTTTAGTACCGGTTGGTGTTACCAACCGGTACTAAAGGTTTTTTTTAAAAAAAAATTCTTTGAAAATTTTGGAAAAAAAATTGATTTTTTTTTCGATTTTTAATTTTTTTGAATTATTTGATGATTTAGTCTCTAATCCCCTCTCTTAACTGCTCAAGTGTGGATCACCCATTCCAAATCATCTAACTTCCCGACCGGTCACCCATCACTCTCACTACTCTAGCCCGAGCAAGCTTAACTTTCGGGTTCTATTCTCCTTCGTTTCCGAGTCTGCACTTATTGTTTTCTTGACAATAGTAAGATGTTAATCCTATTAACCCTCAGGAGTTTAGCTTGAGCATGAAGTCACACATTTTACCGTTTGAGTTTGAAACTATTATTCTAAAAAACAGTAATTATTTAGTAACGACAATATTTCTTGAATAAGTTTGACCATAGTTTGACCACAGTTTGACCATAGTTTGACCAGATTTGACCAAAATTCAAAAAATTGAAATAATTATTTAGTAACACTAATATTCTTGAATAATTATGTAGTAACATTAATGCTTCTTGAATAAGTAGGTTGACCAGATTTAACCAATTTTTTTTTAAAAAAAACTGAAATTATTTGACCATATCTTTTTTCCTTTTGGAATTTGAGGATTCTAAATAATTCCAAATAGGCTGTAGGCTGTCTCCATCGGATGCGGATTTTCGTACTGAATTTTTTGATATATTATATGTTTTTTCCGACATCGTATGCAAAAGTTATAGCCGTTTTACATTTTCCCTACACTTTGAGTGCCGGTTTGTGTCACAAACCGGTACTATAGGTCAGACCCCTTTAGTACCGGTTCGTGCCACGAACCGGTACTAAAGGGTGGACCTTAAGTACCGGTTCGTGCCACGAACCGGTACTAAAGGTGATCGTGGGGCCCCGGCCTGACGCCAGCCTGCCACCACCCCTTTAGTACCGGTTCGTGCCACGAACCAGTACTAAAGGTTCAACACGAACCGGCACTAATGCAAATCCGTTCGAACCGGCACTAATGGTACCATTAGTACCGGGCCAAAATCAAACCGGCACTAATGTGCTTCACGTTTGACCCTTTTTCTACTAGTGCAAGTTGATCTGGACTTAGTGGCTATAGGCCAGTGGCTGGGGTGCGCCCCGGGGGCACCTCTTGGGGCGTTTCACGACGCACTTGTCTTGTTTGAGTGCCTCGGCTCGTCTTAGTCCGACAGACTTCATTACTCCTTTAACATGGCTTTCACTCCTCCTGACATTTTTTTAAAAGGAAGAAGACCCCCGGCCTCTGCATCTACACGATGCATGCAGCCACTTTATTATTGTTCACATAAGACCTTACAAAGTAATACAACAGTAAGACTAAAGCCACCGTCTAGGCAACATCTGTCGCTACTCCAATCCAATTGATGAAGGGATGCTGATAGTCTGGGCCTAATACCAAACAGACCTCGCAACCAAACCTAACATCTACGATCTGAGGTCCCATCCAGGACGCCTGCCGGGTATGGGTCACCCACCGGTCCGGCGCACGCCTCAACCAGGACGCTTGCCGGGTATGAGGCCGCCACAGCCACCTACCACCAATCCATCTTCAGATCTGTACTGCTGCATCTACCTTGCCCGGTCTAGCTGTCGTCGACGCCACCACAACGCCAGACCGCGTCACCCTTCTGTGCGAGTCCATCTCCGCGCATCGAACGTTGAGTCACCACAGCGCCATGCCGTCGAGACCCGCCGCCATCAATGAGTGAGATGACGCACCGCTCCACCAAAGCATCCGTCCTCTGGTCACTTGATCACGTGTGTACCTCCAAGAATGACACCCCAAGGGGGAACGACACCAGAGCGCCGCTGTCATCCGATTATCCGATTTAGGGTTTCTCCCGGAGGTAGCAGAGAGTGGCCTTGAACTTCTTCACGGGGGAACGATGGAGATAGCGCCGCCACCGCTGGCCTGGGCATTAGCCGGAAGCAAGTTTTCACCCAGATCTGTACGAAGGAATCCAACTCCCATGCACGGCCGCCGCCACCACCAGGCTGAGCACACGCTGCCGCCGACAAATCCACGATGCCCAAAGGCCGCGAGACTCGCCGCCACCACGCCTAACAGGCCACTACTAGGGAAAAGCCTAGCAGTAGCGCGGGTTTTTAGCCTATCAGTAGCGCAGGTAACTGCGCTACAGCTAAAGGTTAGCAGTAGCGTGTGTTGACACGCGCTACTGCTATATCTACTTACTAGTAGCACATGGTGGAACGGGCGCTACTGGTAATTAGTACTAGCGTGTCTCAAAGCCCGCGCTACTACTATTCGGTATTCTATTTTTTTTATGTCGTCATTCATACACCTTTATACAAGTTTTCATACAGTAGCAATTTAGATATTGTTTTTACATCATAATGAGTTATTAAATCACTAGGTAAAAGAACCGCGGAGTAATTTCAAGTGGATGGATCCTAAGTGATCAAGTCATGGATTATCGTGATAATCCATGACTTGATCACTTAGGATCCATCCACTTGAAACTAATTCCACGGTTCTTTCACCCAATGATATAATAAATCATCATCATCACCATCATCATCATCATCATCATCAACATCATCATCATATTAATATAAAAACTCTTACATCATATCATCACCAACAACACTAGCTAATAATCATCATAGTCATTACCACTATTTAATCATCATAGTCATAGTGTAGCTATCTATCTAATCACCACCAACACTAGCTAATAATAATCATCATAGTCATTACCACCAACACTAGCTATTTAATCGGCATAGTCATAGTGTAGCACATCATCATCTTCAAACTTATTCTAGCTAGCTAATCACTCCTGCTGCTCTCTCTCAAGTAAAATAGCATAGATCATGTGTAGCACTCCTGCTTCATCATAGTGGAGCATGCAGATGAACATATCTCCTAATCGTGGGCTGCTCTTCTGATTGCTGCCCCCTAGTACTGTTGGGGAACATAGCAGAAATTCAAAATTTTCCTACTTGTCACCAAGATCTATCTATGGAGAAACCAGCAACGAGGGGATGGAGAGTGCATCTACATACCCTTGTAGATCGCTAAGCGGAAGCGTTCAAGAGAACGGGGTTGAAGGAGTCGTATTCGTCGTGATCCAAATCACCGGAGATCCTAGTGCCGAACGGACGGCACCTCCGCGTTCAACACACGTACAGCCCGGTGACATCTCCCATGCCTTGATCCAGCAAGGGAGAGGGAGAGGTTGAGGAAGACTCCGTCCAGCAGCAGCACAACGGCGTGGTGGTGGTGGAGGAGCGTGGCAATCCTGCAGGGCTTCGCCAAGCACCGCAAGAGAGGAGAAGGGAGAGAGGTAGGGCTGCGCTAGGGAGAGGTCAAAACTAATGTGCTGGCAGCCCTCAAGACCTCAACTATATATAGGGGGAGAGGGAGGGGGGTGCGCCCCCTTTAGGGTTTCCACCCCAAGGGGTGCGGCAGCCCCAATCCCATATAAGGGTGGCGGCCAAGGGGGGGGAAGAGGGGAAACTTGCCCCCCAAGTTAGGTGGAAGCACCCCCTCCCCAAACCCTAGGCGCCTTGGGCCCTTGTGGGGGGGGGGGGCGCACCAGCCCACCTGGGGCTGGTCCCCTCCCACACTTGGCCCATGTAGTCCTCCGGGGTTGGTTGCCCCACTTGGTGGACCCCCGGGACCCTCCCGGTGGTCCCGGTACGTTACCGATAAAACCCGAAACTTTTCCGGTGACCAAAATAGGACTTCCCATATATAAATCTTTACCTTCGGACCATTCCGGAACTCCTCGTGACGTCCAGGATCTCATCCGGGACTCCGAACAACATTCGGTAACCACATACAAACTTCCTTTATAACCCTAGCGTCATCGAACCTTAAGTGTGTAGACCCTACGGGTTCGGGAGACATGTAGACATGACCGAGACGTTCTCCGGTCAATAACCAACAGCGAGATTTGGATACCCATGTTGGCTCCCACATGTTCCACGATGATCTCATCGGATGAACCACGATGTCAAGGACTCAATCGATCCCGTATACAATTCCTTTTGTCTAACGGTATTGTACTTGCCCAAGATTCGATCGTCGGTATACCGATACCTTGTTCAATCTCGTTACCGGCAAGTCTCTTTACTCGTTCCGTAACACATCATCCCGTGATCAACCCCTTGGTCACATTGTGCACATTATGATGATGTCCTACCGAGTGGGCCAAGAGATACCTCTCCATTTACACGGAGTGACAAATCCCAGTCTCGATTCGTGCCAACCCAACAGACACTTTCGGAGATACCTGTAGTGCACCTTTATAGCCACCCAGTTACGTTGTGACGTTTGGTACACCCAAAGCATTCCTACGGTATCCGGGAGTTGCACAATCTCATGGTCTAAGGAAATGATACTTGACATTAGAAAAGCTTTAGCATACGAACTACGATATTTGTGCTAGGCTTAGGATTGGGTCTTGTCCATCACATCATTCTGCTAATGATGTGATCCCGTTATCAACGACATCTAATGTCCATGGTCAGGAAACCGTAACCATCTGTTGATCAACGAGCTAGTTAACTAGAGGCCTACTAGGGACATGGTGTTGTCTATGTACCCACACATGTATCTGAGTTTCCTATCAATACAATTATAGCATGGGTAATAAACGATTATCATGAACAAGGAAATATAATAATAACTAATTTATTATTGCCTCTAGGGCATATTTCCAACAAGTACTTCTCTGCGATCATTCACAATTCTGCTCCAGTCTTTCACTATTAAGCATTCCTCGATTTTAGAAATCCTGAACGCACTCATGTCCAATGTAGGATGTCTTGGCCGTAAGCTAACCATTGACATGCGACCTTTAGTCTCGATCCACTGAGGCAGAACTATCATCGCGAGTCCCTATTGAAGAACATCGTATAACAACATACTTAGCAAAAATAATGTATGCAAAAGATGCACTGAGGACAAATAGTAAAAATCTTAACATCTTTCCAAAATAGATGTGACCGTAGTTCAATATGAACACTATTGGTCGCACGTTTTGAGCACTAAGATTTTTAAGTCCAGGAAAATAATTTGTCTTGACAGCATCGAGATCCTGAAGCCATGAAACATAATGACTTATCTCGTCGCAGTTTAGTTCAGCCCCGGGACAGTGGACGGTCATGTCTACCAAGCACCGGACATGTTTGCTTGAATGGAAATAAGCTGTCAATAGAAATTACTTGTCAACTATTTTTGAATAAACAATATCGAAGACCTAAATATGGTTGAGAAACTCACATAATGGTAGAACTAGAGGCGTTTGCACATCAACCAAGATGTCTCTATTACCTTCAATATCATCTTTCGGACGAATATCAAAGGTGATAACCATATCAGGCTCAAATGCATAAGCCTTGCATAGTGCTTGCCAAGTTTTGCATTCAAAATAGGTGTAGGTGTCTGCACTGTATAATTTTGCGTCGAAAGTATAACCATATTTGGTCTTCAAGTAAACTCTCTTTACCTCCATAGTTTTTATAGGACTGAAACCTATCTTATTCAAGACAAAAAAACTCTTGCATGGCAGGGGATACGCTAGTAGAGTAGAAAAATATTTAAATTATAAGTTGAAGCAAATGAAGCAGAAATCATGCTTAATTACGAAAAAAGACTTATCGTTGTGACTTACTGTATCCACTTCGAAGTTCTCGTCCAGCTTGATGCTGAAGCGCCTACCGTTAATTCTGTCGCACAGGCCGCGCTTGTCTTCGCAGTATTTGCAACCGAAATCCTTTTCGTCGTCACACATTTCCTATGTTCATAGTTGAAACATTAATTGAAAATCGATCAAAGGCAACTACCAGGAAACTCAACACACAAATCCGGGGCACTCGATATTTCCTACATATTCTAGCACAAGTCATGCTTAAATTCATGAAAAAATCCAGCATGACCTTTGCTAAAATAGGACATATCGAGCGCCTGAAATTTGTCGGAACAGAAATGAATCAACACTCTAGCAAATCATAGGCCACTTGGATTTCCCCAGCAATACAAAGATGTTCATACACATACAATGATGCATGCTTAAACTAGCAATTCCATCTGGATCAATTATCATAAGCATTCGCACATGAGCTCACTGACTAAATACCCTAGTTCTACTCTATTCAACATACCGAGGAGTGGATAAAGAGGAGATGGACTTTTAGCTCACCGACTCGGGTGTAGAGGAAGTAGAGGTAGCTCGGATGACGATCACTCCAAGGAGACACGACTGTACAAAGCCTGCATATTCCACCGAGTAAAGTTTTAATTAGATCATCAAATCTCATATAGCATTCTTTGATGACAAAGTGATAATGACATAAATTCAACTTGTTCTATTAATTCAACTAGTGTAACTAAGCACTTACTAAAAATAAACTAGTTCTATTAATTTTCTTACTAAAAATAAACTAGTTCTATAGTAAAATTTTGATTAGATCATCAAATCTCATATACCTAAATTTTCTTACTAAAAATAGAATAGTTCTATTAATTCAACTAGTTCAACTAAGCACTTACTATAAAAAATAATTAATTTTCTTACTAAAAAACAGTAAAAAAAAACTACATTATACAAGAACAGTACAAAAAAGTTTAGGGTTTAGGAGAATTGGAGGGAGGAGGGGGTAGGATGAGGGAGGAGGGAGGAGGAGGAGGGAGGAGGAGGGAGTAGAGAGGAGGA
>NC_041383.1:818873512-818888820 GCF_002162155.2 Triticum dicoccoides | reverse complement strand
GAGGAGGAGGGAGGAGGGAGGGGCGCAGTAGGGAGGAGGGATTACCTCAGTGGAGGAGGAGCAGGAGCATCGGCGGCGGCGGGCGACGACGGTGGTCGGGGAACGGCGACGGCGGCGGATGGCGGGGGGTGCGGGGGAGTGAGAGTGGAGAGGGAGAGTGGGGGCGGCCGGTTGGGGAAGGTAAAATTGAACTTAGAAGTAGCGCTGGATAGGATAAAGCGCTAATGCTAAACTCCATAGCAGTAGATCTTTTAGCAGAAGACGCACTACTGCTATGCCTGTAGCAGTAGCGCCATCTGCGAAATGCGCTACTGCTAAGGATAAGCATGTAAAAAGAAATCAAAAATACATTAGTCATCAATGATCTTTTTGTGTAGAATCTAAATTGTCAATAGGAATAAAAACCGGGGAAGATTCCTATTGCGGCCATAGATCCTACACATAGAGTTCAATGAAGACCAAGTGCTTGTGATGATTTGAGAAGTAACGTATTTAAGGTGGTAAACACCTTATTCACTTAGCAGTATGGGACTAAACTTAGGCACGAGAGGGGATGAGACTTTACCAGTAGCGAGTGTTGGCGTAACGCGCTACTGCTAAGTACGTTAGCAGTAGCACATCTATGTAAAGGGCGGTACTACAATACATAGTTTGGAGGCAACGCTCTGGCAATTGTACTAGTAGTGCTCTTTCCCACTAGCATGCTACTGCTAACTCGGTATTAGTAGCGTGCTCTTTTGAAGCGCGCTACTGCTCAGTAGCAGTAGCGTTTGTTTTTAAACTGCGCTGCTGGTAAGATTCTGTGTATAATGATTTCCCTAGTAGTGTGCAGCTACGGCCAGCACGAGCACCACCCTTTTCCAATCTGGGGTCAAGAGCCCTAGGCCACAGCCGCTGTCTAGGCGGCACCACCAGACGGGGACAGGCCATCCAACCTGCCGCAAAGCAACCCGCCCCCGGAGCTTCGAAGCGCCGCGCCACCAAGCCCACCGGAGAAACTAAGCCACCGCGAGGAAGAAAGGAAGCCGCGCCAGGGGAGAAGCCCCGCCGCTGCCGGCACTGCCTGGGCTTTGCCAAGCGGTGGCTCTCGGCGGCGGCGAGGGGGAGGGGAGGGTGGAGGAAGGCCGGCGGCGGGGGCTGCTAGGGTTTCCCTGTGTCGCCTCGGAGAGGGACGCGAGGGACGGGAAGCCGGCGAGATGAAGAATTGGCGAAGGAGGTCACTCCTCCTAACGTAGCCCTCTGCGCTACTATGCCTGTTACTTGTGTACATGAACATTGCCTTGAGTTAGAGGCAAGATCAATGTCAGAAAATCCATGCCAGTAAATATGTTTTAGTAAAGCAAACACCACAAAAAAAGAGTTTTCAAATTTATTTTAACTATAATTTATATGCATGCTTTTACTCGTCCTCTATATATACGATGTTAGAATTGATCCGAGGCCACCACTCTGTCGATTTATCAAGGACCAAGCAATCACACGAGCACGACACCGAGATTTGTTAACGAGGTTCACCGATACCGCTACATCCCCGGGGCTTGACTATGGGCGCTCCTCCCCATGACACCGCTACAATACCGCATCCCGGCCGCCCGGGCGCCGCGACACGCCGCCGGCTCCCCCGTGTGCCTGTGCCATTATGTTGGCACAGGTTACATCGTGTGTCTACCCCGCTATATATGAGAGGCTAGGATACAAGTGTCCTACTTGGACATGACTCCGTATCCTGTCTACACATGTACGACTCCAAGTCCAACTTTAACCTAACTTTTACAATAGTATTCGACACAACTCTAACAAACTCCACCTTGACGAATATTCTCCACCAGCTTGAATTCGTCCGTGCGTCAAACCAACATGTACATTGGACTTGAGATACGTCATGAGCACCGCTTCTACTCCCAGACTTCATGTGACTCCACGTGCAACTGTAGTCCCTTCTCATCTTCTTCATAGTCAACAATAGAGCAAAATTAAGTTCCTCATTACTCTACTTCGTGCTTCCAACTTTCGAAGAATCCGTTCAACGCCATCACATACCGACCACTGTCTGCATGGATGTGAACAACTTACATATTGGACACCACATATAAGAGTTACCTAAACTCAACATCACTACTCTTTCTTAATTGTTTGTCTAAAACTTGAAGGAATTTCACCGTCGCCCTGTGTCACCCTGAGTCAAATTCGCAGTTGTCTCACCCTTCTTTCGGATAGTCTCTGGCATGTCCCACAGCTATAGCACTCCGCCTCCTTCTGTATTTGTCATCCACACTTTGCCATGTGCACCGAACACCACAGAATGTACGGTCATGTATTCTCTCAACTTTTAACAATTTAAGACTTTCCGTCACTTTCACAGATTCTTTATGGTCAACTCCTGTGCATCAACCGGCACCAATAGACCCAGTCACCAACTTGAATCTGGTACTCGTCAACACTGCTTCAGCACCCCTGCACAATTTTTCTGGCCACATGTCTGACCACCAGTGCCTTTGCCTGTCGCTGTGTCCCGTGCTTACCGCACGCCTCGCCGCTATCACCGCGGCGAGCCTCTGCTGTACTGGTCGAGTCTCCCGGGTAGCTAGCCCCCACTGCCTCAAACCCCACTGCAGAGAACCACCGATCATCATCGACCGATGCCGAGTATCACGTCTCCATCAGACCATTGGTACCCAGTCTGAACCACATGTCTCTCGCCTTCCCGCAGAAATAGGCTTCGACTCTCCGTTAACTTACGTTGTAGCCCCTCCATTAGCTCAGAGTGAAGTCACTCTTCAGACTCCAACTCCACTTTCAACATGACTCCATGGTGGTTGTACACGCCACCCCGCGCCCTGTTGACTTCAAGCTCTCATGTGTACACTGCCTTGAATCAACCCTGCGTCATAGTCCGTCGAAGCTGCACAAGCCCTCAGACCTGCACCACGTGTTTCCACGCCTAGAAGTAGGCCACCATCAACATCACGCTCCTACGTCATGGTCGCTGAAATCACCGCCCTCTTCTACTTTGACCAACATCCACATTGGTCCATCAGACAGTCCAGTCCGACCCAGCCGAAATTATTCGACTGCAACCATGCTCCACCCTGCATCGTGTCCGCCCCACACTTCTCCGTGCATTGCTTGACGCCCTGTGTTTGCATGATCCTACCACGACGCGCTCTAGACTCGTCCAAGCCTTGTATGCACGCCGCCCATCCTTCTTTCCGCAAACTTACTAACAGGAAAAATCCTTGCAGACTTGACCCCAATATGGACACCTTTTGCGAATTCTCCTGTCTCTTTTGCCAGTACTTTCGTGTATGCTGCAGACCCTTTTTTTAGAACAAGTCCCACCTGGGCACTGCGCCCAGCCATGTTGGATACTACAATCCTCACAGTACAGTCCCAAGGTGCCATCAGCAAACCGAACACAAAGATTTCCATGCAAACCCCATGCACTACCGTTCTTCTATTCAAGATTGCCCAAACCTTTAACCACTGCGTCTGCATGCTTTTCCATCGGACTTGCTCCAATTTTCTATTAGTAACAAATCTCACGCAAAACATGCACGCCTTGCCAGCTCATTATCCAGCTTGAGCAATCCAGCGCCTGGGCACCACGCGCTAGCAGCCGGTCTCGTTCAGGTCATCAGCCTTGGGCCATCACAGCCTGACCTTGGCAGCCACTGGCGCCCTACCTGGGCCTCAAGCCTATGCAGCCGCTCGCCTCTGCCAGCGCCACCACTCGACCAAGATCCGATCTCGCCGAGTCGCCGAAAACTGCTGCCAGCCTGTCAACAGGTTAACCTAGGCCGTAGCTCCCGCTTGGACCATGAGACGCAGCCTGCTCGTACCCACCATCATCCGCCTTGCGCGCTGTACGCCGAGCGCCTCACGGAATCGATCCGACTCGCCGCTGCCTGTTCCACCGCATGCATCCGATCTTGCCGACATGTCGCTTTCAAGTGTTTGACAAAAAACTACCACAATTGGGGCTTCCGTCCCATAGAATTACCACCCTTTTAAAAGTGGCTGATAACTACCAAAAAATTGGAAGCGCGTGATTAAAAACTACCAAGTTGATGATTCGACCGTTTTAGAGCATTTAAACCCATTTCTGACAGTAGTGGCCCACATGTCAGGTGGACGACAGCGGTAACGGCTAACGGCGCTCCGTCCCAGCCATTAGAGCCGCTCGCTCCGTCGGTCGCACCTGGCCGACCGGGCCGACCGGGCCGCATCGGACCAGGTATAAGCTGGCCGACCGGGCTCATCCCCACCTGCTCCCTCACTCTCCTCCGAGCTCACTCCCCACTCTAAAAATGTTTCATGTCACTCTCATGTATTCTAGCTAATAATTCCTGAAGTAAGTGGCCTATCATCGCGCAATGGATTTTGTTCTTTTTTGTCTCTTCGTAGATCCTCTTGAAACAATAGGATTGTAGTATTACTAGTAGACGGCACATGCTATGCACGTGGTGTATTGATCAAACTGCAAATAAAATCTTTTTCTTGCACGGATGGTACTTCAGAAACCAGCCATAGAATATCTTGATTCTTGAGTGAGAACTTTTCTCATCACATCATGTGACGATGTGATACGTCTTCAACCTATCTTTAATTTTAGATTGTTCCATGCTATTATATTATCTGTTTTGGATGTTTTCTATGAATTAATATGCTATTTTATATTATTTTTGGGACTAACTTATTAACCTAGAGCCCAGTGCCAATTTCTGTTTTTTCCTTGTTTCTGAGCTTCGCGGAAAAAAGGAATACCAAACGGAATAAAACATTCGCGATGATTTTTCTTGGACCAGAAGACACCCAGGAGACTTGGAGTGCAAGTCAGAAGAGCCACGAGGTGGAGGGCGCGCCCAGGGGGGGTAGGGCGCGCCCCCTACATTATGGGCCCCTCGGTGATCCCCTGACCTAGATCCTCCTCCTATATATTCACATATATTCCCAAACCACCAGAAGCATCCACGAAAACACTTCTCCACCGCCGCAACCTTCTGTTCCGGTGAGATCCCATCTTGGGGCCTTTTCTGACATCCTGCCGGAGGGGGATTCGATCACGGAGGGCTTCTACATCAACTCTATTGCCCTTTCGGTGAAGCGTGAGTAGTTTACCATAGACCTACGGGTCCATAGCTAGTAGCTAGATGACTTCTTCTCTCTCTTTGATTCTCAATACCCATGTTCTCCTCGATGTTCTTGGAGATCTATCCATGTAATCTTCTTTTGCGGTGTGTTTGTCGAGATCCGACGAATTGTGGATTTATGATCAGCTTTCTATGAATATTGTTCAAATCTTCTCTGAATTCTTTTATGCATGATTTGATATCTTTGTAATTCTCTTCAAACTATCGGTTTGGTTTTGCCAACTAGATTGCTTTTTCTTGCAGTGGGAGAAGTGCTTAGCTTTGGGTTCAATCCTGTGGTGTCCTCACCCAGTGATAAGAGGGGTAGCATGCACGTATTGTATTGTTGCAATCGAGGATAAAAAGATGGGGTTTACATCATATTGCTTGAGTTTATTCCTCTACATCATGTCATCTTACATAAAGCGTTACTCTGTTCTTCATGAACTTAATACTCTAGCTGTAGGCAGGAGTCGATCGATGCATGGAGTAATAGTAGTAGATGCAGGCAGGAGTCGGTCTACTTGACACGGACGTGATGCCTATATCTCATAATTATTGCCTTAGATATCGTCATAACTCTGCCCTTTTCTATCAATTGCTCGACAGTAATTTGTTCACCACCATATTATTTCCTATCTTGAGAGAAGCCTCTAGTGAAACCTATGGCCCGCAGGTGTATTTTCCATCATATAAGTTCCGATCTACTATTTTGCAATCTTTTACTTTCCCATCTATAAACCAAAAACATAAAAATATTTACTTTATCTCTTGTTTAGTTTTATCTATCTCTATCAGATCTCACTTTTGCAAGTGACCATGAAGGGATTGACAACCCCTTTATCCCGTTGGGTGCAAGTGTTTGATTGTTTGTGCAGGTATTAGGTGATTTGTGTGTTGTCTCCTATTGCATTGATACCTTGGTTCTCTAACTGAGGGAAATACTTATGTCTATTTTGATGCATCACCCTTTCCTCTTCGTGGGAAAAACCAATGCAAGCTCAAGAAGTAGCACGATGCAAGGTGTGCAGTCTCTCGGTACCTCTAGAAAAATTTATCGACCTTGATTTGGCGGGTGACTGCGTCGAGCGAATCCCGGATACTACAACCGTCGGATCAGTTCAGTTTGCTAGGATAAATGGTAACGATTCACTTTGGTCAAGAAATCAACGGCTAGTAATTGCTTTTATGTCCCCGCGGGTGGATAAAACAATTTTAAAATTTCTTCTAATATAGTAGTAGAGATATGTTTGTAACTCTAAAATGTTGTATTCTTCTTGCACATTCCATACACAAGCATATCATGTGTAATTTTCCATGGACGCTTACAAGTTAAGATAGAAGAACATACACTCCATAAAACTCTTTCAAGATATTTATAAGGAAATATGCTTTAGGGCTCTCTGCCAACGTATTTAAGGATAACAAGATATACCAGAATACATACATATACATCATGATTCAATTGAATTCCAAAAATTATTATGCTAATGTATTTTTTATTTTCAAAAACTTTTTTTGATCTCGACACACTTGATTGAGAAAAATATTTCCAAAACTATACATCAAATGGGAAATAACTAATGTAACTTGCGTCTCTAAATGGTGTTAACACCAAGAAATTCCAATATTGTACAAAATGATATCTTAAATATTTACTTTTAGAATAAAAGAATCAAATTTATTAAGCGTAATCGAGAACTATAGTTATTTCTCATTCAGCAATGTCCTATTTGATTTCTTAATGACGAACTTCCTAACAACTGAAGTAAAATATGGAGGTCATCAATTATAGTCTCAAATGTTTGTAATGCCTTGTGCTCCGCGTCTACGATGGATACAACCAAGATATAAATTCCTGAGCCTATAAATACATCTCCATGTGTTGCCATCATTTTGTATGTATCATAACATGCTAAATTTTCGTTTGGCTTCAACACAATAGTGTTTTATTTGAAGCGGTGACCAACCATCGATGCCTTAGTTTTCTTGATATTGTGATGATCGCCATTGTCGAATGTGTGACATGCATCATGGCCTTGGGTATTATGTCTTGGCGCTTTTGTGTCTCGTCCACATGTGCCTTTAGTACACGCTTGTTTTTTGTGTATGTCTGAAACATGTATCAAAGCTCCAATATATTTAGTTACATATTTTTTCTTTTTTCTAATCTATTTGTTTGGTAGATACAACTCTTTGTTGTTGTTACATACATAAGAAAAAAAGAGGTTAGGGGGGCGCAAATTTTCAAATTATAGTACTAACTTCTAAAGAAAATCTAGTTTAAAATTTTCAAAAAATAGAATTTAAGTTTTATACTTTTAGACCTTTCAAACTGAATTTTAGAAATTGATTTTTTGAAAAAACAATCACTTATAAACTCTCTACTTGTCTATATGTATGCTTTTTTTTTTGAAATGTAGAGACTTGATATATGCTTGGTGGAGTAATTATTGGGTTACTACCATGAATCCGTTTTTGCATTTGACATGTTTAGAGCACACCGTGGCTATAGTTTGGCATGGCCTTTTGTCTCGCTACATCCATCCATCTGTCGGCGCGACATAGTTCTTGCTCGTAGATTAATTGTTGAGTCCTCGCTCGTTTATTTATATTAGTACCGTGCATGCACCCATCGCTACCAAGGAAGTTAATTGAGATAGTACTATGAGTTGAAGAAGGGATGACGCCATGACCACACATACCTCCCTCCCTCGCTCGAGGAAGATCAAGCTAATTAAGCAACTAGCTAGTATTTTTTTCTCTCTCTGAATTAGTAATGATATATGTACACACTTGTGTATGCAATCGTCAATGGCAGTCACTTTCACTTACACCGATTGATTCTAGCTGCTAATTCATGCAGCAATAGGTATCTTCGTCTATGGACGGATCTTGCCTTTTCTTCTTCTTCTTTTTCCTACTTGAATGGATCCTCTTCAAAACACCAGGACTCGAGTGGGGTCCATGTTCATGCCGCCAAACCTAGCACGAAGGCAGGACCTCCATTTTCATCATGTGTGATTTCATTGTCTACTCAAGGTGATGCACTGTATGTATACGACAGCCCCTCTTAGGTTTCTTCGACACGTAGAGCAGCTAGCCTATTTATGTATGTTGCTTTCTGTCCTCTCTAATTTGCAACACTTGGACTGATGACTAGAACTGAAGACGGGTCCAAATTGTGTTATTCTTTCTGTAATCGTATGCTTCTCTTCTTCTTTTTGATGCAAATAAGCTGCTTCAAAAGTTAATAGATACATGGTCGGTGTTCAGACCAAACGAAACCGGCCAATTACCCAACGCTGATGATTGTCTTTACTTTCTGGTCACTAATCTATCCGAATCTACTTTGCATCTCGACGTGGAAGCAGTACCCCGCGCAGGCGGAGGCTCTCGGCCAAGATCCCGGTGGTAGAACGGTGTCGCGGCATGCGAGGCCATCCAGTGAGCGACCTCCGGCACACATGACGCGCCGCACAACGACGCCCTCCGACGTGGCTGACCGTGGCCATGGTCCTACAGGCGCGCGCTACGTGGGGGCAACAACCTCCCGGCGTGGTTCCCTCTGGGCGTCGTGTGGCGCTCAATCGCGACTCCATTGTCAGTGCTCCCCTGTGGCGGTAGCCAGCCGCTCTTCACGTGGTTCTAGCAGTCTGCATAGTGTTCGTTTCTAGCGTCGTGCCTTCCTTGGCGAGTGGCGGGCACGTCCGGGCGATCCTCTCCCTCCTGGTCAACCAAAGCGTGCGAGTACAGCGCCTGCGTTTGCGCCGTCACGTCCATGTGTGCTCTATTTCACGCAGTCGGGGCATCACACTCTCAGCCGTGACCTTCCCTGGCGAGCAGACGCTATGTTCGCGCCGTCGCTTCACTCCCGATCGACCAAGGCACACGGCGACGACGCTCGCCTCTGCACCGGCTGTGTGCAATGTGCATGCCAACGGTCTGTGATGCCGAGGGATGCCTCCGTGTGCTCCTGCGTCGGTTGCTGCCATAGTGCCATGGTCCCTGTGCTCAGACTGAGATGCATCGAACCGGCGCCGGTCTGGGCGCCATCACGGGACGGGGAGCACCGCCGCGTGCTGCCGACCCGAGGGCAGCCCTTCGTGCTGCCGCCGTGGTGCCGCGGGCTGCTTCAGTACAGGACCGTGTCGCTGACACATGTGTTTGCCATCGGCGGCGGCCAGGGCGAGCGCGCGTGGGAGGAGCGCGGGCTGCCGAGGCGTGTGTTCGACGCGCGGCGACTGAGTGAACGCCCAACGTGTAATCTTGGCTCCTGAGTATCTGTACTTTTACGGGCTTGAAGCTATGTATCTTGTTGAATAAAGTAAGTCTGCTGCATGGCAACCACGTATTTTATTAGTTTACACAGAGTTGTGATTGGCTAGCGTTTGTATGCACTAGCAAAAGCTGATGTGACTACCTGCATGTGCATCTCCAAGGTGCTTTCAAGGGGTACGTACTGTATCAGTTTTTTCCAGTTGTGATCGGCCTGGCTCATAGTTTATGTGTATATCAGTATATGGCTGATGCGTGCTAAGGCACACTTTTAGTTAGTTTTATTTCCTCATGAAGGGCAGTCGGGGACAATAGATAGAGGTTATTTTATCTAATTCAAAAGTGACATATTTCGAACTTTGTTTAATGATGTCAAGACGTTCGCAAATTTGAAAGTTGAAACACCTTGGCTGATAGAGAAAAAGATGAGCTCAAATGTTGTTCCTTTGTTATCAAACTCATTCTATGCCAGCCAGGTAGAATTGGGACCTAATGATGCTATAGCTCCTGCAAATGGGGGTGCAGGAGTTCATAATTTGTGGGACTACAACTCGGGATGGGAGATTTTGCTTTGTGTATTCTAGAAAGCGATTTTTCTGGAGAAGGAATGGTTATGTCAACATTTCAAAAGATGATTCAAATCCTAAAAGCAGAGCTACTTCTGTGGTGCTTCTTGCTTTAGCTACTGACGGGGAAGATGATTCTAAAACTGGTGCTCCATTGAAATACTAGGGGAGAACAAGGGCTATGATATACATTGGACCAAAAGATTTGCTTGGATTTTATAAAGTGTTGTCTAAATTTAAGAAGTATCCATTTTGATTAACAGTGTTGACGATGCTAAGTATTAGTTTATTCTTTGATATATTTTCCTTTCGTTCTGGATAGCAATCAACATGACACTATTTGATTTACTATTTTAACATATGTAACTTTGCATATGAAATCTTACATGAAACATGCCAGGAACATCATTATGTAACATCACAAAATAATAGAATATATGGGAGGGCAAATGGGGAAAATATGCTTGAATGAGAAATTTTACTTCTGTTTCAACACACCTTTCTGTTCATTAATAGAGCAACTGTGGTCAATTCTAAAGTAAATGCATATCATATTGATGCCTCTTTTATTTGTTCATAATCATTGTTGGATACACTGCTTCTAAGCACCCATAGGTCGCATGAAAGAATTTGTAAAGGTTCTCTATCATTTTATCGCATGTGCCCAATCCCACGGGAGGATTCACAAGAAGGATATAAGCTACAAATAGTTGTAATGTGTCCAGCGTTGCTTGGAAAAATTGCCAATGTGTAATTTCCATCATGCAAGATGTAGCACTAATGCTGATAATAAATATATCCTTTCCAAATTGTTCCTGTGCATGTCTTGCTTTTTTGTGACTACAAACATATGTCCATAAAAGACTTTTTTTCATCACATGAAATAAAAATAACATATACATATACACATAATGTATCGATGGGGCGCGGCGTGCCGCCGCGCGGGCATTGCTAGTATAGTGAATGCACCCGGCCATCGCTGCCAAGCAAGATAAGATAGATGCTGCTCACTGAGTTGAACGATCCATCCATGCTGCCTGCAATTCATGGCCACACATTCGACTACTACGCGTGCACCGATCTGCCGATCAAATACATGCCAGTCACTTTCACTATTTTGGCTTCTAACTGATTCTGGCCTTTTCTTTTCCAGAAAAGGAACGAAGAAGCATACTGGTGCTGCTACCGGCCGGGTGGAGTACCCTATTCATCATAGGTTACAATCGAGAAAATTTTTAGTGCTCCGGAGGTTACATGATGGTGAGACCCGACAGCGACGGCGACGATGACACACCGGCCGTGTCAGGCTTGGTCACTGGTCAAAGAAGAATCATGAACAATTTCTTTCTGTCTTCGTCGTATCTCGGAAGATCTCTGCCTTTGTTAGCACTATTATTTTTTGTCTTGAGGTCTTTTCCACGACAAGACACACGTAGGAGTACGTATTACTCCCTCCGTTCCTAAATATTTGTCTTTTTAGAGATTTTAACAAGTGACTACATACATCGTAAAATGAGTTAATCTACACTTTAAAATATGTCTATATACATCCGTATGTGATAGTCCATTTAAAATCTCTCAAAAGACAAATATTTAGGAACGAAGGGAGTATATTCGATCATCTGCCTTTCATTTGCTGCTTTCTGTCCTCGGTCGTTCTCCTCTTGATAATTTTAAGATTGATTAGCTAAGTTGGTCTTGGATGGACGACCTTTACCTGTAAGAAAGATGGGTCTAAACTGCATTTTTGTTTCTTTCTGTCCTCTGCTTTTGGTGGTCTCTTCTTCTGTTCTTTTACACGTTTGCTTGTGTCTCCTTGATCCCTTCTTGTGGCCGTATAGTACAAAGCAGGTTGGTCGGTGTTCTGATGATTCTCTCTCTAATTGGTCGGTTTTTGTGGGGGCCCCCCATCAGTTTCTATATCTAATAGTTCCATCCGAATCCACATTGCATTTGTTATGTAAGTAAGGGCATCTCCAAGAGAGTGGCGATCTGGTGGCCGGGCTAAGATGAGAGTAGGCATGAATAGTATGGTGATTTGAAATAGAAAAAAGGTTAAAAATTACAATTTTTTTTGTGGTGCAAGATGCTCCTGTGCATGTACTCCGTGGAAAACTTTGTGAAGTTTGGACATTCGAGGAGCTTGTGGCAAAAAAAATACAAATTTTGGATGTCTGAGAAACTTTTGAAAATCGTACTTTTTCACGCCTGATTTTTTTTCTTTTTTGCCACGAGCTCCTAGAATGTCCAAACTTCACAAAATCTTACATGGAGTTCACACACAGGAGCATCTTGCACCACTTTTTTTTTCTAAACTTTTCTTCTAATTCAAATCGAGGTACTGTTCACTGAGCTCATTTGAGCCCGGGCTCTGGGTTGAATTATCCCATCTCCAACGCTATCCGTCCACAGGACGCGCCTGTTACTCCAAACATGCTTCTGTCAAATGTTTCAAACATTTTACGGCAGATCAACTAGGGTCTTAAATAGAAGCAATGGAGGCCAAGATAGAAAAAAATAACTAGCTTCTTCATGCTTTCGCCAAATGCTAAAGTGAATTAAATGCTTCCGTGAAATGCTAAAGTGAAACAAGCCAATCACCTTCCACCAAAGCATGGCCAATTTCTGCCAAAACTCACGTGCTAATCTTCCCTTAAAGAGCAACAACTAGAGGCCTTTTTGCTGTCTGGATGGGGAAACGTTACGTGGTTGCTATTGATTGGTCAGTGGATGTCTGAACTAAGCAAACGTTCCTCCTAGTCTGTGGCCAATTTACCGAAAATCGGACATGTGGACTGGTCCGCGGACACTTGGACCCAATTGAATGGCTAATCTACAATGCATGTTCTGCTTTCCATTCCTGAAGCACTGACAGATACTACTACTGAAAGCTTCTCGAAGATCTGTATGATAGTATATACCAAACTCAAAGCTTCTAGAAGATCTGCATGATGACGAGTTTAAATCAGACAAATCATGTCCCATGGTAGCATTTTCATACGGTTGGTTACCTTTTGCATGCATAAGCGTGACTAGACTACTGCCCGTGCCCGTGTGCAGAATAAAATATTTCTATCAAAATAAATAAATATTGGTGCCACTTTCCCTAAAAATACTAATATTTGTGTCACTTCACCAGCCTGCCTGCCTGCGTGCAGCATCACACCGCACAATTAATACAGCATTCACGTACTGAATCAACGAAAGAGATACAAGAAGATACCACGGAGAGGTTACCACAACACAACGCATTTGCGTCCGTAGGTAAAGCTCGGAACGAGCGAGAATTTCAACATGAAACGCGTGCCGTTGGTCTCCAAACATCGATCGCTTTATAAGAGTGCGTGGTCTCCTTTTCTTTTCATGTCCGTAGCTAGCTATCTTTTTCCGGTAGTGGACGGACGCGTGAGTTGATTGTTGTCCTGTCCTGTACGCGTGAGTACGATATATAGGATGATAAACAGCCGGGAGGGAGCAAGGGAACTTAAGCAAAGATCACATTTGTTTAATCTTTTCTTTTGGGAAAATAGATTATCAAAGATATAGGCTTCTACGCACCAAATATTTTGAATGAAGGACGAGCTCCATAGAGGCCGAATTTTGAAAAAAAAAATCAAAATTCAAACTTTTACGTTTCTCTAAAATATGAATAAACAATACACATATACCTAGAGGCATAATGTACATGTGTATAAAATTTCATGATGAAATTTGTTCAAGTGAGGTCTGTAAAAATAGATATGTGGCTGTTGAACACATGTACTGCTCAATGCTCGTTGCTCAAAGTAGCTTGGCATGCCCTAGCTTGCCATGGGAAAAATAATTACACAATAGCTGGATGTCAGTCAACTGAATTCAGATTTTGGGTCAGTCAATTTTGAACATCGCCGGAGGGAGGCAGGAGGGAAGGAAGGAGAAGGGTAGGGGGTGGGGCCAGAAGAACGACGGTGCTGGGGTGGTGGTTCAACTTTGCCGGATAAAATATCCGTCGGTTTCGGGGCTAGAGGGATGGCCGGGCAGCGACAATTTTTTTTTTAAAACATAGATTTGATAAGAAATTGAAAAAGTAGGCAAATTTAGAAAGTACTCACAAATATTTTTTAAATATAAATTTGTAAATACTCATGAATTTTAAATAGAGAAAAAAAATGTGTGGACTCTTGAAAATCGGTTGGAACCTTCCTCTCTTAGTTTTTTTTCGACAAGGAGAATATACTAATATCACGGAGATATGAATTACACCCAATCTCTGCAACAACGTAATGTCGTAAAGACGTTACAGATGCACAAAAAGACGAAAAGAAGAAGAAGAAAAAAGAAAGATCCCTATACTGTGATGGATTCCTTGTACCTGCAGCATGAACCACCACCTAGACAACACCTGAAATCCAAATTCTCCAAAAATGATGCCTTGAAGAAGGAAAAAGTACACAAGCACCGTCATCGCTTGATCGTAGAGCTAAGGTTTTCACCTTGGAGAAGATCCCGACTCTCAAAACAATGCCATCAACAAGGTCACTGTGAGGCACAACCAATTAAGGCCCGGCCTTGGGTTTTCACCCTTAAAGCTAAGACTATGTACTTCGCCAGTGCTGCCGCCCCCACTTGCCAATGCCGCTGCTACGAGTCAAGAATCACCAAGCAAAGTCCTCATCGCCACCAAGGCTCGATTCGCCATTACTAGGCCACAGACCTCTGCCACTATGACGTTCTCCGCCACTGTCTTCACCATCGAAATCGAAAAATTGACATGTCCCATAATGTCAATAGACAACGAAGCTTCGGTTCCCGCCCCCCTGAAGCCACACGGGATGAAATAGGGGCGCACAGGACGAATCCCATCTGATCCAGTAATCTACAAGCATCAAGCACCCAATAGAAATCTCCAGTGGAGCCTCTGGAACTCATCAACGACCAGTCCAATGAGGGTTGGTCATCAAGTAGAACATCGTCTTGGCGCAAGTAGAACCTCGGACCGCCGCCGGAGGGGAACAGATCTTGGTTGGGAACACCAGATCCACCGTCAAGCCATGGACCATAGCGTCTCTAGCTAGTCCTCGTCCGTGAAAGGCTAGCACCTCGTTGTCGCGGTCCACTTCCCAGCAGAGAGTGGAAGAGCTGGGCGGAGAAGCTTCTAGATCCAGCCCGGAGCCGGTTGCTGCCTTCCATGTAAGTCGGCAACATCGTGTTCGCGCACAGCATGCTGCCGCCTCCCACACTCTCTCGGCGCGCCTAGCCCAGCCGCAGTGGATTGTGCGCACGTGCAGCACCTTGCCGTGGCCGCCGCATTCGCTCTCCGGGCCAAACGACGCAATTCAAGTCACTCCCGCACCAC
>NC_041383.1:818872566-818873254 GCF_002162155.2 Triticum dicoccoides | reverse complement strand
GAGAGGCTTCCTCTCTTAGTTAGTAGACTCAGTCCGCAACACTTCTTACAACAAGGCCACGATCATAGCAAGTCATCCACCATTTTTAGGCTGCTGTTGTATTGGGTTGTCTTATAGGTACACGTCGTGTACTCACAGATCAATCATGTAAAGCACATTGTTCTTCAAGTCCTAGAGTTTCACTTCCTCTTAGATGGATTCGAAGGAAGCTTGTTCCAATCAACTAGTCCACGCATATTGGAAAATTCCTACAGATTTTGTTCCACTCTCATGTAATCAAACTAATTTTTATAAGTCTACTAAGTGAATCTAGGTTATTATGATACTTTGATAAGAACCACTCACTTTCTGATATGAAAAAAGGATTTTAGGGATTAGGACAACAACTAAGTATATATGAATAGACCCTAGGGCTTATCGTGCTTGATCAATGAACAAGATGCCTTCCTGATTTGAAGGACCGCAGCACGTCATTGTACATCAACGGAAATTGTCGTAGCCCAGAGGCGACCAAGCGAGGGTGCATTCATTGGGTTTTTTTTCTTCGTAGGGCTCATTCCATGTGTTGTTGTGTGTTGAGCAAGTTGTTTTCTTGGCTTTGGAAATTAACCAGAAAACACAAGTGGGGCAAATAGTATGGGTTGAGTGGGGATAGCCTCTCTGTACTCTGGTGTTCTAGTACAACTTG
>NC_041383.1:818867718-818872282 GCF_002162155.2 Triticum dicoccoides | reverse complement strand
AAAACCCCTGGATGTCAGTAAGCTTGATCGCACATAGACCCTGCAGGGTAAGGTAGTTGCAGACTGTGATCTACGGAGGTGGCCACGTCTTGGTTGGGTGTGCAAGTCATCTTGGCGGCGGTCGCCAGTTCAGAAGAGCAACAGGTGCATGTTTCCTTTGACGAAAGAGCCGGTGCACCTGCACACGACGCTTCCGGGCACATGCCCAGGATAAAAACTGAGAGGTTGCAAAGATGTGTAGAAACACTTTTTTGGGCGTGGGGGGTATGAATTAATTGTTCTATCATTTCAAAAACTGGCGCACAAGTATACAGTGTTGAAGAAGGAAAATCATATTATTCTTTTGTTAAGAAAAATTTCCTCAAAGCATAATTCTAACAAGTTCCTCGTCAAAGAAATATCATGTTAAAATCTGGGGAGAATGTCAAAATTGGTAAATAAATACATAAGTAGTAATTTGGTATAGAATTTTGTAATTGTCTGCCTTTTAGATAGATCTCAAGGAAGTTTGTTAGAACCATTTATTCCAGTCATGTTGGTAGTTGCCGATTTTTGAATGGAGGACGAGCTCCATAGAGGGCAGAGCTCCATCCATCCATTCATCGGTGCGACATAGTTCTTGCTCGTTGATTAATTATTGAATCCTCGCTCGTTTATTTATACTAGTACAATGCATGCACCCATCGCTACCAAGGAGGATAATTAAGATAGCCCTACGAGTTGAGGAAGGGATGATGCCATAACCACACATACCTCCCTCACTCGCACGAGGAAGATAAGTGAACTAAACAACTAGCAAGGATTTTTGCTCTCTGAATTAGCAAATGATATATGTACACGCTTACGCGTGCACTCGTCAATGCTAGTCACTCTCACTCGCACCGATCAATTCTAGCTGCTAATTCCTGCAGTAATTGCATATTTGTCCATGGGTGGACCTGCCTTTTCTTCTTCTTCTTTTTTCCTACTTCAATGGATACTCTTCAAAACACCAGGACTAGTGTGTGGATAAATGTTCAACCTATCTCGAAAGCAGTACCTCCATTTGCATCACGTGTGATTTCATTGTTGATACTCTTCAAAACACCAGGACTGGAGTAGACGACTCTAGGCGATGTACTACGACGCCACTTTGCGCGATTGTCTTTTGCAAGTTTCCTAGACTGGGTCCCTCTTAAGTTTTTACGACAATCAAAACGCGAATAGAGTACCTAGCCTATTTATGTATCGCCGCCTGTTCATTTCTGTCCTATCCTTTAATTTACAAGACCTGGACCGATGACTAGAACTGAAGACGGGTCCAAATAGCGTTATTCTTTATGTCGTCGTCTGCTTTTCCTCTTCTTTTTGATGCAAATAAGCTGCTTCAAAAGTTAATAGATACATGGTCGGTACTCAGACCAAACGAAACCGGCCAATTACCCAATGCTGATGATTGTCTCTAACTTTCTGGTCAGGAGTCGGCTTTGTGCGAATCTATCCGATTCCACTTTGCATCTCGTAATCTAGTAGGAGTATATATTGCATTGAGTATTGTGTGTTCTGCCTTTCCGTTCCTGCAAACTGACAGGAAGGGCGTAGTATATAATACCTATACCCAATTCAAAGTAAGCTTCTGGAAGATCTCCATGCAGATCGATGACAGAGAAATAATTTGATTTACACAACGTCGCAAACTTTCTCTCATTTCAGTTCAGTTTGGTCAAAAGAATCCTATATATAAATATATGGTACCTACGTAGGCACCAGACACTATGCATCGTACAATTATACAATTCGTTCATGCATGCTGATGTTGCAAATGTGATAAATATTGTCGTTGTCTGTTAGTGTTGAAAAAATAGACAGAAAGGCTCCTCCCCTTCTTATAATTTAACTGATATGATCGATGATCCATCTTGACTGGGTAGTATATATATTTGGTAATTGAAAAGCTACAAGCTGTATGTATTTGGTAATTTCACTAACTAATGCCTACTTAATTGTATTGTTTATGATAAATTTTCTTTTGCCCACCCAACTTATTGTACTGGGTGGGCCCCCTTCACTCAGAACCGGGCTTTACGCCGGTTCGTAACGGCCTTTAGTACCGGTTCGGCAACCGGCAGTAAAGAGTGAGGACTAAAGGTTCCCCCCCCCCCTTAGTACCGGTTCGTTACGAACCAGCGCTAAAGTGCCACCACGTGGCACGAGTCAGGCCCGGGTGCGTGTAGGGTTTTAGTACCGGTTGGTAATACCAACCGGTACTAAATGTTTGGGTGTGTTTTTTTCCTTTAATTTTGTATTTTCAATTTAATTTAGTTATTGTTTTACATTATAATGAGTTGTTAAATCATTAGATGAAAGTACCGCAGATTAGTTTCGACTGGATGCATGTGGATCCTAGCTATAGCTAAGTGATCAAGTATATGCCATATATATCCATATTATACTTGATCACCTAATTAGGTGATCAAGTATAATATGGATATATATGGCAGCTAGGATCCATCCAGTTGAAACTAATCTGCGGTTTCTTTCATTAAATGATATAATAACTCATCATTATCAGCATCATATTAATATAAAAACTCTTGCATCATATCATCAACATCAGTATATATACTACTCCCTCCGTCCCATAATATAAGAACGTTTCTGACACTAGTGTAGTGTCAGAAACGTTCTTATATTATCGGACAGAGGGAGTAGCTAGCTAAAAATCATCATAATCGTCATTATCACTATTTAATCATCATAGTCATTATCGCTATCTAATGACCACCAACACTAGCTTAAATAAAAAACATTCACTTGTACCAGAAGCAAAAATATCATCGAGTTCAACATGATGGTCATGATATTATAAGCATTCATAACACCACAAAAGCAAATCACTCTTTGAGATTAAGTTCAGGACGAAGAACACGGACACGAGAGAACAAGTACGTACTAAGAGCATGAACTACCTAAATCACTCCTGCTGCTCTCTCTCAGGTAAAATAGCACAGAACATGTATAACTCTCCCGATTCATCATACTGGAGCATGCATATGAACCTGTCTCCTAATCGTGGGCTGCGCTTCTCATTGCTGCCCCTAGTACTTCTCTGTAATCGTTAACAATTTTCCTCCAATCTTTCACTATTAAGTATTCATCGCTTATAGAAATCCTGAATGCACTCATGTGCAATGCAGGATATCTTGGCCGTAAGCTAACAATTGACATGCGACCTTTAGTCTCGATCCACTGAGGCACAACTGTCATCGGGAGTCCCTGTTAAGAACATCATATGGTAATTAATATACTTAGCAATGAAAGTTTAGCAAAAAAATTATGTATGCAAAAGATGCACTGAGGACAAATAGTAAAAATCTTACCATCATTCCTAAATAGATGTGACCGTAGTTCAATACGATCACTATTGGTCGCACGTTTTGAGTACTAACATTTCTAAGTGCAGAAAGAAAATTTGTCTTGACAATATGAAGATCCTCAAGTCATGAAACATAATGACTTATCTCCTCGCAATTTAGTTCAGCTCCGGGACAGTAGTAGGTCCTGTCTACCAAGCGCCGGACATGTTTGCTTGAATGGAAATAAGCTGTCAATAGAAATTAGTTGTCAACTATTTTTGAATAAAGAATATCAAATACATAAATATGGTTGAGAAGAACTCACATAATGGTAGAACTGGAGGCGTCTGCACATCGACTCAGATGTCTCTATTATCTTCAATAGCATCTTCTGGACGAATATCAAAGGTGATAACCATATCAGGCTCAAATGCATAAGCCTTGCATAGTGCTTGCCAAGTTTTGTATTCAAAATAGGTGTACGTGTCTGCATTGTATACTTTGACGTTGAAAGTATAACCATGCTCAGCTTTCAGGTAAACTCTCTTTTTACCTCCATAGTTTCCATAGCATTGAAACATATCTTATCCAAGACAAAAATTCTTGCATGGCAGGGGATGCGCTAGTAGAATAGTGAAAATTAAAAATTATAAACTGAAGCAAATGAAGCATATATAAGTCATACTTCATTACGAAAAAAGACTTGTCGTTGTGACTTACTATATCGAATTCGAAGGTCTCATTCAGCTTGATGCTGAATCGCCTATCATCAACAAGGAAATTTCAATCGCACAGGCCGCGCTGATCTTCACAATACTCGCACATAATGAAATATTTTGCATCGTCAGACGACCTTTCCTATGTTCATATAGGTGAAACATTAAACACTTACTAATTCTATTAATTCAACTAATTCAACTACTTCTATTAATTCAACTAGTTCAAATAATATCACATACCTAAATTTTCTTACTAAAAATAAACTAGTTCTTTTAATTCAACTAGTTCAACTAAGCAATTACTAATAAAAATAAATTAGTTATATTAATTTAACTAGTTCAAATAATCTCATATACCTAAACTTTCTTACTAAAAATAAACTAGTTCTATTAATTCAACTAGTTCAACTAAACATTTACTAATAAAAATAAACTAGTTATATTAATTCAACTAGTTCAAATAATCTCATATACCTAAATTTTCTTACTAAAAATAAACTAGTTCTATTA
>NC_041383.1:818861182-818867591 GCF_002162155.2 Triticum dicoccoides | reverse complement strand
TGAAAATAAACTAGTTCTATTAATTCAACTAGTTCAACTAAGCATTTACTAAAAATAAACTAGTTATATTAATTCAACTAGTTCAAATAATCTCATATACCTAATTTTTTTACTAAAAATAAACTAGTCCTATTAATTCAACTAGTTCAACTAAGAATTTACTAAAAATAAACTAGTTCTATATTCATCTAGTTAACAATTGACATTAATATTTAACAACTTTTCTATCTAATTCATTTAACATTAACATTCTAACATTCTTATCTACGAAATTCATCTAACATTAATCTAAACAATAGAAAACAGAAAATAAGTAAAAATATGTGTGTGTGTATGCGTGTGTACATGTGTGTGTAGTGTGTGTGTGTATCTGTGTGTATGTTTGTGTGTGTGGGTACGAGCGGGCCGGTCTGGGTGCGGCGGCGTACGGGCAGCGGCGTACGGGCGGCGACGGGGACGGCGCGACGACGGGCGGCTGGCCGAGGACGATTGACAGCACGATCGAGACGGCGACATACTCGGGGCGGCGGCGTGAGACGGCGACGGCGCGCGGCGGGGGCAGCGAGGGCGGCGGGGGCGACGGCGCGGCGGGGGCGGCGATGTCGCGCGCGCGAGAACTGGAGAAGTGGTCGACGATGGAACTGATTTTTCGTAAGTGCCATATATATAGGAGGGGCCTTTAGTACCGGTTGGAGCCACCAACCGGTACTAAAGGCCAATTTTAGTACCGGTTGGTGGCACCAACCGGTACTAAAGGACAACCCATTAGTACCGGTTGGAGCAACCAACCGGTACTAATGGTCGTGCGCTGCCACCCGCGATGCACTATGTTTAGTCCCATCTCGCCGAGCGAAGGGCAGCCGCACTGGTTTATAAACCCAGCCGCGTCTGCCCTTTCGAACTCCTCTATATATCAGGCTTCTGGGCCTAACTAGGGCGCGCTGCCCTGTGAGCCTGCCGGCCCTTTTGGGCCTGAATTTGCACACCCTCGGTCTGGCAGGCCCACCGGACAGCACCCCAACAATTTTTTATATAGTTTTTTCTTTTCTGCATTATTTATTTTCTTCTATTTATTTTTGAGTAATTTTTTATATTGTTTTTTCTTTTCTGCTTTATTTTCTTCTTCTATTTATTTCTGAGTAGTTTTTTTTGTTGTATTTAGTTTATTTGTGAATGTTTTTGCTTTATATAGTTTTTTTCTTTTCTGCATTATTTATTTTCTTCTATTTATTTTTGAGTAATTTTTTATATAGTATTTTTTTTCTGTTTTTTTTTCTTCTATTTTTTTCTGAGTAGTTTTTTTGCTATATTTAGTTTCTTTGTGAATATTTTTGCTTTATATAGTTTTTTTATTTTCTGCATTATTTATTTTCTTCTATTTATTCCTCTATTGGTAAATGACCGAAAGAGATTGTCCAGTTTGTACACGAAGTGCATCCAATTTTTGCCGTGACCCTCTCTACTCTTTCGCACATGCTATGCGGGTGAAATGATGATACCATGCCAAGTTTCAACATTTTCAGAGTTGGTTTTGTTGAGATTTACTGTTTCACGGTCATTTAGTTCTCTAAACAAATTTGTAAATGACTGAAAAACAGCAAATGATGTTAGAACGTGTTGAAATTGATGACGTCCCTTTGAATTTTGCATAATGCCGGCTCAAAAAAGTCTGGAGTTCAAATAAGTTAAAAAATGAAGTGCCCATGTAATAGATGAGTTCTCGTCCGAAACCCTGATACTCCGAAAGAGATTGTCCAGTTTATACACGAAGTGTGTCCAGTTTTGAAGTGAGTGGAGAGAGTGAGGGCGTAAACATGTAAAAATATACATCAAAAAATACATTGATTTTCAATTATCTTTTTGTGTACAATCTGAATTGTCAATATGAGTCCTCAACGGTTTAGAAACCGGTGAAGACTCATGTTGAGTCCACAAATTATACACATAGAGTTCAGTGAAGACTAAATGCTTGTAATAGTTTGAGAAGTAACATATTTAAGGTGGTAAAAATCTTGCTAGGAGAGCGAGGTGGGACTAAAAATAGCCTGCCACAACCTCTTTACTACTGGTTCGTGCCACGAACCGGTACTAAAGGTGCTGGCCGGGCCCCAGCATCTTTAGTACCAGTTTGTGGCACGAACCAGTACTAAAGATTAGCAATAAACCGGTACTAAAGATCTCCTCCCTCCTAACCATTTGAACCGACACTAATTGACACATTAGTGTCGGCTCAAATGCAAACCGGGACTAATATGTCTCAGATTTGACCCTTTTTCTACTAGTGCTTCCTTGATTTCATCCAATCAAAAGACACTAGTTAATCCATTACATAGGTCATGTAAGATCCCTTACATAGGTGTATCATTTATTTGATCCCTTCTCAAGTATGGGTCGATACTCGAGGCAGAGCTTAGCGCCTGCATGGAAGGAATTTAGCTAGCACTGCAGTGGAGCGTGCGGCAGATTGTAGTGGAATCAAACTGCCATGAGCTCGTCAACATGGTGTCGTTCAGCACGCTTGAGTGCTCGGCGCTTGCCATCTTGTGAAAGAGGTGAAACAATTGATGCTATCCGAGCATCTGATCTCCATTGTGAAGCACCCCCCCCCCCTTCCGGTGCCAGAACCAAGCGAGCCATCTCATGGTAATGTACAGCCGACTGGAAGGACGTACAACGATATGGATAGGATCATGTCCAGATGTGTTGATGAACCACGTATTAAGGGATTTTAATGCTGAACTCTCTTAGTAATAAGTGAGTTTTGATTGTCGAGGTTTGATTCCAACAGATGGATTGGTGGCGTGTTCCTCTATGGTCATCACCGGCTTTGGTGGGTCTCTGCCATCACTAACGATGAGAGCGTTGGTGTCGATGGGATTTTGTCAGTTGTGGTTGGCCAACTATAACTGACAATCCATCGAGACAATTCTACTATATGAATTTGGCCTTTCTAGACCAATTGCGATGCATGTGTTGAAATTTAATTAGTGGCTTGGGTTGATTTAACCCAAATCTTGATGTGACATAATGTGTGTCTGTATTGTGAACATCAGTACTTCGTTTCCTAAGTCTCTATTTGAGCTTGACTTGTTCCATGTATATGGGTTGTCTCATTCCTTGTCTTGACATACTTTCGTGATGCTTTATTTTCGCGGCATGCTACTTAATGACAATGTTCATACAATTTTTACTTTCTTTTTAATTGTGTACAATTCTTGCAGGTGTGAAAGTGGTCACTGGGAATTCCAATTCTAATATCTTTGGGGATGAGCTGTGTGTGGGCGATTACGTTGATTCCGGTGATATGGGTGATTTCTAGTTGCTAGGTCACTCAGTCAACTAGCTCATTCCGGGTTGTGGCTTTTGATTGGGATGGCGGGGCTGGTCTCTTGTATTCATGCTTTATCCACTGCCATGTTATGGTTGGCCTCCAATCCATTTCTTTGTACTTAGCTACTTGCTCTTGTATAGTGTTATGTATTCTCAACTCACCATTTAGAGTTTGTGTTGTGATATTCAATTTGTTTAAGGATGCCATGCGTAGTGTGTGTATGATATGAAGCTCATGGTGCGTGTTCTTGAAGTCAGGCTTTGCTACTATGTGCATGGAAAGGTTGCTGAGCAATGTAGTGCTTTGTAGAATCTCGAGTATGCGTTACTATCATTACAAGAAGTATTATACACCCGATTGTGCTCGGGCCACAAGGCAGCAAACTTGCTCACATAAATGTTTCTACACCTGCTCTCGAAAATCAATCTCTCGAATAAAAGAGTCTTGGGGTCTCGGTGAATGCTTCGGTGGGACAATCCGTCATTTGACCTCGACCTAGATGTGAATTCATACCCCTGGGGTGGCGTATGTGACTGGCCGGATGGAGCGCTGGAGTCATGCCTTGGGGGGTTTAACCTGGGCCAGGCAGCATGGTGAGATCATACGGTTTAAGTTCGTATGCATATGGGGTGGTGGCCACTGACCACTTAGTGCTTGATTTAAATCACAAGCTTTTTCACTATGTATCAATCAGTTTCAGCTAATTTTCACTGGCCACTAATCTGTTCCGTTGATTCTATTTTTGGGCTTTTGGTTGAGTTTTTTTAAGCTTCACTTTTCTTTTACTTTTTTATTTGTTTCGTGTTTTGCATTTTAAAAATACTAGTTAAACGCCCCTGCGTTGCTACGGCTTCATAAAAATTCAATGTAATTCACAACATTGCTCATGTGTCTTATGAATGTGTTGCCACAAATATCATCTTCTACTTGATAATATAACAAAATCCATGTGGCTCGTATTCAAATCACCATGACTCAACTTACGAAGTCTACCTTCATACTATTGCTTTGTGTTCCACAATGGAGAAAATAGGGCCTCTTTTCCACCCAACTTTGACATATATCTTCTCCATCCAACTTGGATAAAAATTATTACTCTCCACCCATCCTAATTCAAATGGCATGCATGCATTTCAAAAAATCAATTTCATCAGCTAAACATGGAGTATGTTACAAAAAAAATTCACCAAATTCGTTTTCAAGGAAAGTTTCAATGGTACAATTGTATGGCACATAGCACATATAGTACTTAATAAATTAGCAGCCAGAGCATGCACACTTCTTTGATGAAATTCATTTTTTTAAAACATGTCCTCTTCCTCCTTGCAACCCGTCTCAGCTTTGCTAAGAGTTTCTGTGTTGTAATTGCCATGCAATAAAAGCCTCACTTCAATATGAGGAACCTTAAACTTCTGGTTTTCTCTCTATGTATAAGAAGGCAACAATAAATCTATATATGATTAGTATTTAAGCATGAATCCCCATCTTACAAAGGAAAAAAAAACCATAGTACATTCACATATCTTATCAGGAACACAAGGATGCCTACGATCCACTCCCATGGCTAAATGTAATATGGATTAATGAAAACTCAGGAAAGGACTAAAAAAGAAAATTATATGCTCCTCCACGGAGAACTGTAGAGTGCATGGAGGATAAAATTGCAAAGACATGATAATATTATTCACTGACACAAAAACACATGAAAGGAAGCAACAACAAAAAGGATAATTTATGGCTTTCACCCCGGCACAGATTCTTCATTAATACTTGCAGCACCTCAATAGTAAAAATTTAGGAGGTAAAATAGAAGTTGAAGGCATGATCACAACCTGAAATAGATGACACAATAATCCATAAAAATATTTAGTTTGAGGTTCGACACTTCAATGATGCATTAACTGAATAAATGTTGCTGGAAGCAGACCATACCTCAAGGTAAAGATGAATGTTCTGGTACTTGGATTCAAGAAGATGCATACTTAAACTGGAAGCACTTCCAAAACTTCCTTCGGTGCCTTCTTTTATCATTATGTGACTATCTACTTTATTAGCCCAACAGAACTGCTTAAGTTGGCTACGTAAAAAGAAGAGTATTATTAGGAGATGAGCACTATGTCCTAAAAAGAAAAGATATATAGCTCCTGAGCAGACATCTCTTTTTCCTTCACTCCAAATAGCTGCACACCATACTTGAAGAATGTAATATTCCCTCCGATTCAAGTTAATTTACGCAGCCGCTATACAATGTCCTTTATACATTATATAGATGCTGAGTTAATTAATTCGGATCAGAGGGCGTATGAGTTTATATCTAAACAAATAGGGAAACTTCAGGTGAGATTGCTTCATTCTAAAATAAGGTAGAAGCATATTTCCCTGAGGTGAGAAGACACAACTCTCAAGCAAGTACATATTATTCTCTACTAAATGGTATTTATTTGCTAAGGTTTTTTGGTTCCTGTAATATTTTGCTTATGGTGATCTCTCTTCTCCTACCAATTTTCTCTCTTAATTGTTGGTCCCGTTGTGCTAATGTCAACATTTTATCTCGTTCAGACCCAACTTGTATTGAAAGGTAATGAAGGTACAGTATAGGAGAAGTCAAACGTGTTCCCCGGAGAGGCAACGTACAGGAGTTTGGATTAACACAGCCACAACAAGGAGAAGAAGCTACAACAAACGAAACACAAGTTGAAAGCATGCAGGCTGCTTTATACAAACAAGTCACAGAACCTGAACTCAACTCCAATCTCTGATCACAACTGAAGGTGTGCGCTTAAATTTTTTGAAGTCATGAAACTGAGCTCTTGAAGGACCAAGCCATTGGGCTCGATGCTGACCTGAATCGTATGAGTGTTAGACACAACAGTGCGAAGATTACGTACATTACCTATCCACTTAATCCACAACACAGTCTGACAGCAATCAAGCTATTCTATTTTCACTACTAATACAGTATATGACAATCGTTTTCAGGTTCAGGCATCAACCTAGTGGAAGCTTTTTTCAGGTTCAGACAAATTTGCAAGATAATAGTGAAGAAGAAAGTAAGACAAGTAGTTGCACGACAAGGAT